>NC_090926.1:965971664-966280331 GCF_040938575.1 Ambystoma mexicanum
ATTCAGGATGAGTATCAATACAGTTCCAAAGTGGACAAGTCAAAACAGGTGAGATTTTAAATCCTTTCATAAAAACATATGCTAATGCCGTAGTGACATACTGGTAATCTTTATTACTCCTAGTCCCACACTGGCTCATACTAGTATTTAATCTTGAAGGTGAGTCCCCATCACAAATATTCTCAAATAGCTCCTCGCAAAAAATGGTGTAAAAAGGGCACACTTACCTGCAGACATACAGGAAGAGTAGGAGTAATGACTTCGTTTTGGGGCTTGTGGGAAACAAGGTAGATCCCTCTAGAAGACAGGGCAGGGATTCTGACTCCTGCCTCAACTGCCCGACAAACCCCTTCTTGCCCTGCAGGCCACAGATCGCAGCACCTGAACATGTTAGAGTGAGGCTTGAGGCCTCTCAGCCTGGCAACCAGCATACTAAGTAAAGTGGGGGACTGCAGCCCTTTCACTGAACCAAAGGTGCACCCTCTCATATCCCTTTAAAAGAAGTTCACAGTAATTGAGTTTAGTTTCCAAACGTCTGCTTCCCCATATCTGCCAGCTTACAAGTGCTTATCTTAAAGCTATTGCAGTGGCAATGTGAGCTAGTGAAATGAGATCTGCCTTCAACTGTCCAGCGCAGGGTTGCAGATTATCTGCCTTGTAAGGGCTATGCCCCGCCTTAACCTAGACTAAATAGACTTTCCTCCAAATTCTTCTACCAGCTTACACTACACATACACGGCTAGCCATGAGCACATCAACACTAACCGATACATGCATGACTAGGCTCTCTTCTTTAGTCTCATCACATTCTCCCACATCAGTGACTAACTAGACTCAAAGCTCCAAGTATTGGGCTCTTCCCTATGGATATCATATCTCAACACTCGTAGGCTTCTCTGCCAAAACCATAGAAAGCAGACAGCACACAGAACCCCTGCACTACTTCTGACCAGCACCCATCAACACCACAGGATTCACATCTGCCTCTTGCACGGTCCCACTAATGCCCCATCACCCTTTTTCTGACAGAGCCAAGCAAAGAGTATTTGTGGCAGAATATCTCTATACAAGCCAACTTACCAGTAAGAAATCAGTGCATAGCCCCCCACATCCCACTTCCTCATTCCAGTCCTTATTTTGGGAGTATATTGCTCCAACAAACCAGGGATTCACACTTAAAGGCTGCACGCCTCTGGTGCCATTATTCGGTTTCATTTTCACTTTGATATCTTATAACAGCTATTTTTATTCACATATTTCTTTCTTTTTAGGCTACGGGGTAACACCTGTACCGGGCACGTGACTGGGCGCCACAAAGGCTCCCTGAACGCCCTGGTGGAAGCCCACTGGGTTCCAAGACAGCAATTCTCAACTGAAAACCATCCTCCAAAAATGGCTGTTTATCCAGTGTGCAAGAATCCAGTGGGAGACCACCTATCTTCCTTCACCATGTCACAAAGAACCCCAGTACCTAGAATATCATCTCAGATTGGTGGATTTCCAGTAAACCTGGTGGACACCAGAGGACTCTAGACAGCCAACAGACTAACCCAGTCCTCTCAAGAGTATTGTCGCCCAACTGTAGCTGTGTACTGCTGATGGCATGTTCCGATCAGGGCTGGGATCATGACTTTACAACAGCTCCCCTCTCCTATTGCCATTGTTGCTGCACAATCAGGAATTGCATCAAAACCCCTGCATGGATGTTCTGGATTTTCTGTGAGACTTGGCAGAGAAGAGTGGGAGTAATGTGTAGACAGAAACTGGCCACTGGATAGAGAGTGCAAGTGCATCCCTCACCCATGCTGCCTCTTCGTGCACATCAGAGGGAAAAAGTGGGAATATCAACCTTTTGGGATGTGACCAAGTCTATGATGGGGTGTCCCAGTAAATTAGTTATCTGGGTGAAAACCTCTGGTCTCAGGGATCACACTAGGGAAGACAAATATTTAGCATGATGAAGCCTGACAGTGCCTTGTCCACATTCTCGATGTGGTTGCTCTCAGAGACAGAAGATTCTGCTCCACCAATGGCATATACCCTCTAGAGAAATGTTTTCTAATTTCATCCAGACACTGTAGTACTCTTCCCAAGAAAGCATCCATCCCAGAGTACTAGTGAAGGTTTATACAATGACTGGCTGGAGGAGATGCACAGGGTTGGTTACACAAGGGAGTTAGAAATCCTTCCTGGGGTTCTTCGTGGCAGAACGACCATTGTAGCAGGATTCAGAGGGAGTCTAAGACTGGTATAACTTCGTAGTGCTCCAATAGTGGTGAACAAGCAGCACAGATGAGAGCAGGGGCTATTGTTTTAGTCCTGTTCAATGGGTCACTAATACTGAAGCTGCCATCAGTCCCTGGATTCTGAGCCATGATTTTGCTGGAGCAGCTTTTCGTGTGCATAGACTCTGAACCTCCCTAATGAGCATTTCGCATCTGCCGTTGGGTAAACTAGCCAGTCCTGGTGAGGGATGGAAGAAAGCACCTATGACCCTCAGTATGGGATTTGTAATCAGATTCAAACCAGTGGAGCCAACAACTTTGTGAAAATCGAAGAGATGACTTCAGACCAAATGGCAGCACCTCGAACGGGCAGTGGTTATTCCTGATCATGAGTCAGAGGAACTCCTAATTAGTCTGCCATTGTGATGGGATATGGGGCATCCAGCAGGTTTATGGAGGGTAGCCAGTTATCATAGGAGAGGAGGGCTATGATCCTCTGGAATGAATCCATTTGGTCTACAAAGCCTCCACGCTTGTTCACAGCTTTCAAACTGCACAACTCAAGGTCTTGAGAACCAAGAAGATTATGGAGGAGTACTCCCTGCCTCTCCAGGACTAGTATTATGGGTTTCTTTGAGAAGTACGCTCTTCGGGAAGCAACCCAGGCTTGTCTCAACACTCTTGCCATGAGTATGGAATTTTCCTGTGTCCAAAAGCATCGCCAAAACCCAACTGTGTGGTAGCCTCTTCGGATATTCAGCATCCTGGGTCCTTGACTGGCCACTTCCATAGTTCAATATACCCCAAACTTAAGTAGTCTGCCCCAAACATGCAAAGCTCCAATTAGTATGGACCGCAACTTCATTGGTGATTTGGCGGTTTTCTCAGTACGACCCTTTTGTTCAGTCTATACCTGAAAACTGGTTGGTCTCCCCATGCATTTGCTTCTATTGTGCTCAAATCTTGAATTTTGTGGGTTTGACCTGCCCTTTTTCTTGATGCCAATATGCTGATCTTAAGGCACCTCGTGCCCTCTTCCAATCGGTTGCCAAATAGCTTTACACCCTGGAAAGTTAAATGCAGCATTTAAGTCTTCTACACACACAAAAAAATAAATCATTGGACGGGTCTCCAATTGGATGAGCCATCTAACTGGTTCTGTTGAACGAGATCCTACAGCAACTCCGATTTGATGCATCCACACAATACAAGTTGGGCAGTCACCATTTTCATGCAAGGTTCCTGGAAATTGTCCAGTAGGGAAGATGCTCAAGTGCCTGTTCTGGAAGATAAATGGGTGCCCATATAGTTTTTCTTCATTCCTGCATCAACTTTAGTCTGTATGGACCCTCCAAGCTGCTTCCTCTGGAGCAAACAAAAGGGCTGCTTTTTAGCACGACAGTGGCGAGGCTACCTCCAGTGTGCTTGTCTTCTGAAGAGATCGATTTGCCATAAATCTCGAGTGGCTTTCCTCTCCGAGTCTTTCTATTCTTTTAGCACCCGTCTTGCATCTGGAATAAAGGGAACGCCTTTCTTTGCGGTTTTAATTACTGCCAGACTTAAATATGTGGATGGTCCAGGATATTTCATTGTCAAATCCCATGTATGCCGAAACTTGTGACAGCACTCTGCATACCTCATCCCAGCAGATCTATTTTATGTTTGGCCTCTCATAAATCACTTCAGGTAACGATAGTGAGGAAGAGCAAGGGGATTGTGTTTATGCCTTTTACCTCATTTTCCTACCTACGTTTCTCTCGTGAGATCCATGATTCTTTGTGCCGATTTGGTGCTCTTGCTCCTGGGGCATTTACTTGGAGGATACTCCTAAATCAAATGGGGACTACTCTATCCCATGGTGTCTTAGTTTAGTTCTACCTTTTTCTTATTGTATTTTACTCCTCCTTTGGCGTCTCTGCAGCCTCCAGAAACGTTTCTGCATTGCTAGCTGTGAACATTACAAACTGGAAGAACAGAAATTGAAAATATAACCCTTTCAATTCTTGATACTAGGGCATACACTGTTGAAGCCATGCCCCTAGCAAGCTTTCCGTTTACTGGGGGATCAAATAGTCATGGGCACTATAAATCTATTAACCAAATGCCAATTACGATATGTGGTCAGGGTCTGGTGCTCACCTAATTGGTGGAAAATCAGGATGCTATAAAATGCCCCAAAAATATACAAACTAATTGCAGTTTCAGGACACATTCTCAAAAATGTAGTTGCCATTAGCAAAAAAACTAAACAAACTGGGTATTTTGAGGAGGTAGGGGTGTTAAAGTTAAAGTTAGAGGGACGCATGGTGGTGGGGAAAACAAAAAACAGGGGTAAGGGGTCCATAAAGAGTCCATTAGGAAAAATAATTCGGCAAATAAAATCCTGTGAGCCTTCAACTCAGGAAATGTTTGGGCCACTGAGATCAGGAAAATGAAGCCTGGTATTTGGGGTCTCTACGTGTACCAGCCTTGTTTTGGTAGCACAGTCGGAATGGTCAAGCAGAGCCATGGTAGTTACTTCAGAAAGCATGAATTCCATGTGTGATGAAGTTCTCAGCAGAACACACAAGACAAAACTATGCTTCCCCTTTATTTTTAAAGGGCTAGGTGAGATGAACTTCTTTACGGAATGGGGTTTCACCTAAGCCCCTGGATAGCTGGCTTAAGGAACACACTTAGTAAAAACTGTCCGGATGGAACGCTAATAAAAAAAAGGCGGTAAAACTAACTATGGACTAGTGATTGTTTCAGGATTCACTAATCTAATACAGTTGTTGGAACAGAGCTTGTTCGCTGCTTGGCTCCAAACTCAGTCTCAAAGTACCGGTGTCCAGCTAGCACCTGTAATGGTACTTTTGTGGGATATATCACCCAGCACGCCATCGGTTTCGTTCTGCTCAAGTCTGGTATGCAGCAGTGTCCAGGATATAGCACAACCCCAGCAAGCTCCATGACCACTTTTCTTTGGGTCTGGTCTTGGTCAGTGTTGAGATATAGGCAAAAACAAGGTAATCCCTGGGTCTAGTTCTCCATTTAGGGATCAGTCAGTTGGTCAGCCACCCAGTCTTCCTCCCCACCACATCAGTTCATCTCCGATCTCTTACTATGCAAGGGAGAATGTGCCCATTTAGTCATATGGACATTGAACAAGTTACTTTCTTACCTGGTAATGTTCTTTCAATGGGATGTTCCGACGACATATTACACATCTATGACAGGTAGATCACCACAGCTGTGCTGCTTTTGAAAATTTTCAGCGTCTGCGTCCTGCGCCGATAAACTGTCCTTGAGGGCCTCTGTCGAGCCGACGTCACCGGATGTTATAAGTAGGACGCACGACACCCGAAGCCCCAGTTGTAGTTTTTTGTCCAGAACGTGTGGCACCAATCGTCTGCCAGTATGACCACAGAATGCCTTGCAGAAACGTAAGCTGCAATCGCATAAGAAATCCTGTAGCGGGGCAGGCTGGGAGGGTATGCTGTGGAATACGTCTTCGGAACATCCCATTGAAAGAACGTTACCAGGTAAGAGTAACTTGTTCTTCGAGGGGATTAATTCCTTCGACGTATTCCACATCTATGACAGACTCCCAAAGCAGTACCAACATATGGAGGAGGGAAAAGAATTTAGAAATTTAGAATGCCCAATTAAATTGCAGAATATAGGACCGCCTTGCCAAAGGCCAGATCGTGCCCATGGATAGAATTTACCAGGTTACTCACCGTAGTGACCCCCTTACTCCTGGTCCATAATCCCCTTTCCTCCATACTTATGGGACATCTCTCCGTCCTGTGGGACGGGACCGGAGCACTTTGTAAAAAGCATCCAAATTTTTCAAAAATGTGTCCCTCCTCTCCTTCTTGCACGGGGCCCGGCACGCGGCCGTAACCCCGCCCACCTTGGCTCTGGGCCACGCATCGCCCATCAGTCCTTTTCTATCGCAGGGTCAAAAACCCATTAACAATAACAGAGGAACCTTATTAGAGGGGACGGCCGGCGGGCGTATGGAGGAAAGGGGACTATGGACTAGGAGTAAGGTGATTACTACAGTGAGTAACCTGGTAATACTCCTACGTCCCGTCCCCTTTCCTCCATACTTATGGGAGATTCCCAAGCACTCCTTACAGGAACTATGGGTGGATGGAAATACCCCTTACTGAAACAGGTTCTTCAGCACAGCCTGGCCGAACTGAGCGTCAGCTCTAGAGCTCATATCGAGGCAGTAATGCTTACAGAAAGCAGATGGGGAGGCCCAAGTAGCCGCTTTAGCGATGGACTCACAGGGAACATACTTCTGAAAAGCAACCGCGGCTGCCTTACCTCGCACCTGGTGTGCATGGATACCTTTAGGAGGTTTCAGCTTTTGGACGGTGAAAGATTCCATGATACAGGCGGTAATCCATCTGGAAATAAATGCCTTAGACGCCGGCCTGCCCTGAGGCTTACCGAAGGTCACAAACAGTTGGGAAGAGCTCCGAAGCTCGGAAGTTCTGTCCAGGTAGAACCTAAGAGCTTTTCGGACATCCAGGCAGTGTAGAACCCTTTCCGCCTCCGAGGCAGGGTTCGGAAAAAAGACCGGAAGGGAAATCAATTGATTCAGATGGAATTCGGTCACTACCTTTGGTAGGAAAGCTGGGTTTGTCCGAAGGACTACCTTGTCCTTGTGAAAGACCAAGAAAGGGTGCTCCACCGACAATGCCTGGAGCTCACTCACTCTCCTCGCTGACGTGACGGCTACCAGAAAGGACACTTTCCAGGACACGTACTTGAGGTCAACTGTAGCCATTGGCTCAAAGGGTTTATGGCACAGCGCCGTCAGGACTACTTTTAGGTCCCAAGGCAGGTGCAGACTACGAAACAGAGGGTAGAGGAGTGTTAAGCCTGCAAAATGCCTCTTAGCCACTGGGTTACTCAGAGAATAAGAGCATTGGTCTATAGCAAGATAAGCGAAAACCGCTGAAAGGTAAGTTCTGCATGACAGAACGTAAACACCCGACTCTGCTAGGGAAGACACGAAGGAGAGTCGCCTTGTCAATCGTAGCCACCCTTGGATCCAACTGCTTTTCCAAACACCAACGACAGAACCTGAGCCATTTACTCCTGTATTGGGATCTGGTCGAGGGTTCCCTGGCTGCCTGGATAATACGCATGTTATCCAAAGACAAGTTAAAAAACTCCAAGACTTGAACTCAGGCACCATGCCGCCAAGCTGAGCGATTGTGGGGAGAGGTGCCACATCTGCTGTTCCCCTTGATGAAGATCTGGGGTTACTGGTAACCTGATCAGCAGAAACACCGACAGGTGTTGAAGTTCTGAGAATCAAAAACTGGCCGGCCACCACGGGGCCATGAGCAGAAGGGAACAGTTCACAGAGTTCTTCAGCTTCCCAATTGCTCGATGAACTAGAGGCGGGAAGGCGTAAACTCTCATGTTGTGCCATGGAATCTCGAGAGCATCCCCCAGAGGAGGCTCTCAGTACCCCTCTGGAGGTATACAGAGGAAGGTTCTTGTTTACCACCGTAGCGAAGAGGTCCACCTCCGGTGTGCCCCAACGCAAGAAAATCCATGAGAGGATCTCCGCCTTCAACTCCCACTCGTAGCTGACCACTGTCTGCCGGCGGAGGGCATCCGCTGTGACATTCAGCTGGCCCGGGATGTGCACCGCAAGCAGCCAGACGCCATGAAGCATGGCCCACTCCTATATCTGGATGGACAGATCAACCAAAGGTGCCCACCCCGCAGGCAACAAAAAATTGTGCGGAAGGGCCATCTGAGCATTCCGGTCATAAACTGACCGATAAGGATGCGCACAAGGCCGAGAAACCAGCCCTAGACCTGAGGCCGATGGCGCAGCTGTAGGGGTAGCGTTCAAAATGGCCGCCGCGGTCGTGGCGGGAACGGGCGCTATTTAGTCATCACGTGAGGGGAACTGCGGCACGTGAGGAAGGGGTCCCCGTCTATGGATCAGGGGTCTTAACTTTAGCCTTAACATAAGGAACCTCGGCAGAGCCGGTACTATGAGGCCTGGAATGTTTCTGCGACATACCAACCACCAAATTAGCCTTCTCAGGAAGGACCTCGGCGCTGCCGGTAAAAGAAGAATTTCCCTTCTTTGCCCCAACAGCTCTGGTGTCGCCGCAAGAGCAGGAACGGTGAGAAACAACCTTCACCGATGAGGCCTTGCCAGACCCTCAGAAATGTTGGCAGCTTTAGCCTCTGTACGAGGGACCTCGGACCCAGGTCCGGAAACAGCCTTACTCGTGCGGGCCTTGAACATCCGCTCGGTAGCACCAAGCCCCACCAAGGCCTCGGGGCGCACCCCGGCATAAGAGCCAGTCGTCCAAATACGGATACTCATGGATACCCTGGAGACGAAGTTAGGCCGCAATCACCAACATCTTCGTGAAGACACACAGCGCCGAACTGAGGCCAAAAGGAAGCACTCTAAACTGGAAGTGCTCCTCTCCCAGGGAGAAGCGGAGATATCTCCTGTGTGGGTTCCAAATCAGGATATGCATGTACGCGTCCTGAAGATCCACCACGCTGAGCCAATCGCCCACTTGCAACGAGGAGCATATCTGGCTGGGCGTGATCATCTTGAATTTCTCTTGGGGTAGGGAAAGATTGAACTGGGAAAGGTCTGGGATGGTGCGCAGGCCAGCCTGGTTAGGTTTGGGCACCGTAAACAGCCGGGAGTAGAAGCCCTCCCCTCGCTCCCCAAGGGGAACGGGTTCCACAGCTCTGAGGTGCAAAAGTTTCTGAACGTCGGCCTTGAGGGAGAGGTGAGCCCGAAAGCTGAAAAGGAGGGTTGAGGGGTGGGGTAGGGGGTAAAGGTAAGCGGAAGCCCGCTCGAGCGACAGACAAGACCCATCTGTCTTGTGTGATGGCTTGCCACGCCTCCCAATGAGACGCAATGCGTCCTCCTACCGGGGTCTCGTGCGAGCGCGGAAAACCCTCATTTGGCAGGTTTATCGGTGGCGGTGCCACCTGAACCTGATGAGGCTGAGGAGCGGGAGAAATACTGCGTATGCTGTTGTCTATGGCGGTTATTCCCCGCAGGAGTATCCACTCTGCGATTTTTGCGGTCGAGGAAGCCCCTAAAACCAGAGGAAGGTCGACCTTGTGACAACGGCCTTTGAGCCTTGAAGGGAGCTTTGACCAGAACAGACAATGATTTGGTCGTCTGAGTACTGTCTTTGGTTTTGGTGAGCTCCACATCAGTAGAAGAGTGAAAAAGCTCCTTATCAAATGGAAGGTCCAGAACCTTGTCTTGCACCTCCTTCGAGAACTTAGTGGCATGCAGCCATGCTTGCAGCGAGTTATCAACCCCAAGCATAAGACCCCGAGCAGAGGTGTCTACGTGATGAGCCGCAGCCTCCAGGAGATCCTGGGCCAAGACCCTGGCATCGGAAAGGCCTCCTCTGAAATCCTCCAGCTTCTCGACTGGGATGTACTCCTCAAACTCCGACAGACCTCTCCACATCCGCATGTTAGCTCCCGCCAAAATCAATTCTGCATTGGCCTGCCTGAGCTGCAATGCCGAATTGGCAAATATTTTCCTCCCTAGGGAGTCCAGGAGCTTGTCCTCCTTTCCCAAGACCTGAGTAGCCGTCGGAGGAGGATGCTGCAGATCTGGATTGCAACGTGGCCGCAGCCACCACTGTGGAGGAGGGAGGCGGACAAGACAAGGCCACTTCTTCCGAGGAATGTAGCCTGTACCTCGCGTCAATCTTTTTATTTACAAAAAGTCCCGAGTGTGGCTTTTCCCAAACTCTTCGGACCCCGGCCAGAACGTCCTTCTGCAAGAACAGGCCGGTACGCTCCAAAGGAGACAAGGTGAACGCCCCAGAAAGCACGCCCTCCTGGGGAGCAGGTGCCTCAGGCACCGGAACATCTAAGAAGCTCATCATGTCCAGTACCCGGTCATGGAAAGCTCTAGGAGAGCGGGGCAGGTCCTCGTTGTCCTGATCGCCTTGAGGGTCATCTGACAGGTCCGGCTCCTGCTGAGCTGAGTCAGGCACTGCCTTGTCCACTGGGGACCATGGTGGCACAGGCGGAAGCGCAGGGGGAGGCACCCTGGGCAAGGGAGGCGCCGGCGGAACCACCGACAGGACGGGTGGACATATCTACTTGAAAAGCCCCTTAAAATATTCCCTCATGGGGTCGGTGCGCATAAGCGCTTGAAATTTACCGAAAAAGGCGTCCTTAGGAGATTGCTTCGGAACCTGAGGAGGCCTCTCATGAGGTGGACAAATCCAGGGACACAACGGGGAAGGGTGCCACAGGCCCCACCGCCGACGTATCCACATAAATCAAGGGAGCCGTCCCCGCGGGCAACAAAACATTGTGCGGAAGAGGCATCCGGGCGTTCCAATCATAAACTGGCCGGTAAGGATGCGCACAAGGGACCTTAGGTTCACCCGAAGGACCGAACCCTACACCAGGGGCCGATGGCATAGTTGTATGGGTAGTACCTAAAATGGACACTGTGGTCGTAGCAGGAACAGGCACCATTTTGTCCTCATCTGAGGGGAAGTGGCACGTGAGGAAGTGAGGCATGGGTCCCAGTCGATGGATCAAGGGTCTTAATTTTGCCCTTAACATAAGGAACCTCGGCAGAGCCGGTACTATGAGGCCTGGAATGTTTCTGCGACATACCAACCGCAACTGAGCCTTCGAAGGAAGAGCCTCGGCACTGCCGGTAAAAGAAGAAACTTTGTTCTTTGCCCCCTCAACAGATCTGGTGTCACCACAAGAGCGGGAACTGTGCGCTGACACCGACCCTCAGAACTGTTGGTAGCCTTAGCCTCTGTACGAGGGACCTCGGCCCGGTAGAAGCCTTATCGGCACGGGCCTCAAACATGCGTTCGGTAACCTCAAGCCCAGCCAAGACCTCGGGGCATACCCCGGTTTTGTTTTTTGAGGGAAGCCGAAAGAACGGCCTCAGAGCAAGCTCCGGTACCCACGACTCAGTAGAACGGTCTACACACAGCCCCCACAGGGGGGGCCTCGGAGTGTACTCCGGTGATCACAGGCTGTCACGCTCACCTGATTCCCACAGAGGCGCAGGTCTGGCTTCGAGTGCCGATGCTTCTTCAATGGTGAAGCGCAGGACTCTGAAGATGGACAGGAAGGGCCCCTCTACTCTGGCTTTCCTGGCTCGCAGGAATATTCCCCTGTGCGTGAAAAGGGAGTATTACCTACTGACGGAATAATGCTAAAGCCTCCCACTCCCTTCCAACCCTCCACGATACCCTTCCACGATACCCAGTGAAGTCTCACTTTAGGGTCTGGAAGGATGAGTTCTCCATCCTGCTTCTGATGCAGGGGCGCGTTGAAACCTTCACTGGATTGAGGTTTGATGGGAGTTCAAAATAAGCTTGACTATTCAGGTGAGGCGTTGTAAGAGTTCTGTTGCAAGTTCAAAAGTTCAAGCTTAATAATAATGTTCTTTTTCTTTTTGCAGCAAGCGCTAATGCTTATGTCTTTTTCGCCTTAGGGGCCGGGGTTCGGAATGCCGGAGATATGGCGCCGACCCGAAGTGAAACGTGCAGTTCCAGTAAATGACAGGTAAGTTCTGGTTGAGCGTTCAGGTAATGTCTTTGCATTCGCTCATTCAATGTCTTTGTCTTTTTTCCCCATAGGGGCAGGGGTCCGGAATGCCAGGAAGCGGCAGGACCCGAAATGAAATGGGAATAACCCAACAAGTCTTAGAAGGAAACTGAGCCTTTCCTATTCCCTTCCTTCTCTCACCTTGTTTTCTTGTCTTTTTCTCTCTAGGCTCAGGGAAGTGGGTGCGGATCCGGATGATCGCTGCTGAAGATGGAGTGAAATGCAGCGCTGCAGCGATCGAAGCGAAATGCTTTTAAAATGATGTCTTCCCTTTCAGGATCGTCGGTGTGATGTCTCTGTGATGCAGCTTTAGCAGGTAAAGTCTTCTTTCTCTCCAATTCTCTCATCTCCCCTTGCAGGCGACCCAGGATGCCGACAGGCGTGGCTGAAGTCCAGATGCAGGAGCTGACACGGTGAGCGTCCAGCTGCGAGGAGCAGAACAACGCGAAGCGTGAGTTGCTGATCGGGCGTGGTTTAAATAGCTTTGGAAAAAGTTCCAGATATGTATCCTTCCCTGACCACACCCACGTGGAAAGTAGTCCCACAGGTAAAGTAGTTCCATTCAGGCCTCAAGAGGGCCTGGATGTAGCAGTATGGTCTGCATCAGGTAAGTGCACATTATAACACTTGAACACATGTCTAGCTTTATGAGCCTGGCGCTTAAGGCGCCAGGACAGGGGTCTAACATGAGCCTGGCGCCTAAGGCGCCAGGACTGTGTCCAAAGGGTCCCAGCTTGGGCCCGCTGGCACTTCCCTGGGGGGAATGATGCCTGCCTCTGGGGTTGCTGGGTCGGACCTGGCTCCTTGGAGGTAGGCATCATGACACAGGCCCCTTACGGAGACCCTCGGAGAAAACTGGTAGAATTATAGGCCCGACAGGCACCTCAGGGCAAACCCCGATAACAGAGCGTTCAACGCCCCTCCCGGCTCGAGAGGTATCCCCCGGCCGGGGTGCTCTGAAAATCAAAGAACTTACCGGGCGTTTTTTCTTCTCGTCGACGAACGCCTGAAAATGCGAAGGAGGAGTCCGTCCGAACACCTCTCACCGCTCCAACCAACGTTGAAGAGCCCGGACTGAAAGGGAGTCACAGTAAAAACAGGAGTCCCAACGGTGTTCCAGACCCAAACACACTAAACAAAGAGGATGGGGATCGTGACGATGAACAGTCTGGAAAATCTGGAAAATCTAGTTTAAAAGACAGACTAGGAAACAAACGCTAGCCAGAGGGGGGGAAAAACGGAAGAAAATCTTCTGAGGATGCAAGTGCGTCCGGCCCTGATCGTGCGGAGAAAAGGACTGATAGGTGAGGCGGAGCCAAGGTGGGCGGGGTTACGGCCGCGTGCCGGGCCCCACGCAGGAAAGACATTTTTGAAAAAAATGTGGATGCTTTTTACAAAGTGCTCCAGTCCCGTCCCACAGGACGGAGAGATAGTATGGAGAAAAGGGGACGGGACGTAGGAGTACTAGGGAGTAGTATCTTACAAAAGCATGGACCGAAGCCCATGTGGCTGCTTCACAAATGTTACGAATGGGAATACCCCTCTGCAGAGCAGAAGAGGCAGCCACACCCCTAGTAGAATGGGCCCGTAAGCCTACCGCAGGGTCCTTACCCGCCAAGCGGTAAGGTTCAGAAATTGCCAAGATAGTCCATCTAGACAAAGTCTGCTTAACAACAGCTTGTCCCAAACGCCTTCCAGTGTATCCTATAAAGAGCTGATCGTCCACTCTGACCCGAGACATGCGAGAGATGTAGAAACTTAAAGCTCTCCTACGATCCAACATATGGAGCCTCTGCTCTTCCTTACCAGGATGCAGAGGAGGATAGAACGCCGGAAGAATGACCTTCTGGCTTAAATGAAATTCCAACACAACTTTTGGAAGAAAAGGACGAACCCTAAGGACAACCCTGTCCTTATGAAACACTGTGAAGGGTGGCTTAACAGAAAGTGGCTGCAACTCACTCACTCTGCGAGCGGAAGTAACCGTAACCAAAAATACAGTTTTAAGGGTTAAAAGTCTCAAAGGACAAGAATGTAAAGGCTTAAATGGAGCACCCATTAGGAATTTTAGAACCAGGTTCAAATCCCAACCGGGCACCTGCAAAGATGACAGTGGAAACACATCAGTGAGCCCTTTCAGAAACTGAGAAATTAAAGGAATTTTAAAATAAGAACGCTCCTCAAACTAGCGCTTAAATATGGACAGCACCGCCAGGTAACCTTTAATGGTACCCACTTGAGGCCCTTTGGGGCTAACGAAAGCAAAAAAAGACAGAACCACAGGACTGTCACACGAAAAAGGATCCACATTGTTAACCCTGCACCAGTCTCGGAACTTTCTCCAATGGCAACAGTACAGGGACTTCATTGCAGGCCGTCTGGCCGAAAGCAACACCTCCATCACGTCTTCAGGGAGCTACCAATCCTTAAACCTCAACTTTTCAAAAGCCAAGAGTGAAGGTTGAGAGACTTGACCTCTGGATAGAGAACCTGACCCCCCCCCTCCCGTGAGAGCAGATCGTCTCGGAAGGGAAGACGGCGTGGAGGGCAGATGGACAAGTCGAGAAGGTCCGGGTACCACGTTCTCCGGGCCCATGCCGGAGCAATGAGGATCATTCGGGAACCAAACCTCCGTAACCTCTGCAGTACTTGCGGAATGACAGGGACTAGAGGAAACACGTACAGCAGTGGGAAGGACCACTCTACCACGAACGCGTCCCCCAAGGCTCCTCTTAGCGAAAATTCCCGCAAGCAGAAACTTTCGCACTTCCTGTTGACACTGGGGGCGAAGAGATCCACTTGTGGGGTCCCCCAAAGGGCAAAGATCTCTAGGAGAATCTCCTGAGCCAGCTCCCACTTGTTAGAGACCGTGCTTTGCCTGCTCAGAGCGTCTGCCGTCTCGTTTTAGTCTCCGGCCAGATGAACTCCCGAGATCGAAATTTCCTGCGGGATGGCCCAGAACCAGAGCTGCATTGTCTCTCTGCACAGAGGAAGTGACCCTGCCCCCCCTTTTTGTTGAGGTAGTGCATGGCCACTGTGTTGACCATCAGAATCAGGACATTCTTCTCTCACAGAGTCGGCAGTAGCCAAAACAGAGCCCCCTTCATCATATTGCCTTCGACGGCCCACCACACAAGGTCCTGGGTGTCCGAGGGCGGCACCTGAACGGGATCCAACATCCTGCTGGAGGACTGACCACTGCATCTTGAGAGCCCACTGCAGAGATCTCATCCGCAGTCATGCCCCTGGTACCAGAAGACTTCAGGATGCCATGAGGCCGAGCAACCTCAAGAACTCAAACGCCGGGAGACTCTGGGCATGTTGAAACTTGTGTACCATCTGCAGAATGTGGTGAGCCCTCACCTGGGGAGAGAATCACTGGCCCAGGGATGTGTCGAGCACTGCTCCGATGTACTGGAGCCGCTGTGTTGGCGTCAAGTGGGACTTCAAGTTGAGGGAGAAGCCCAGCCTGTGAAGGAGTGGCAGGTGACTGACAGATGATCCAGGACTTGCTCGGGAGAGCGCGCCCTGATCAACCAATCGTCCAGGTAGGGGTAGACGTGAATCCGCGCCTTTCCTGAGATACGCTGCTACTACCACCATGAGCTTGGTGAAGACCCTCGGGGGTCTTGAACTTGTCCTTCCTGAGGAGCTTGTTCAAACCACGCAAGTCAATGATGGGTCTCAATCCCCAGTCTTTCTTTGAAATCAAAAAACATGGGGAATACCATCCCTTGTCCCTCTCGGCTACAGGCACCAGTTCTATGGCGCCTTTCTCCAGCAGGTATTTAAGTTCCTGCGCAAGGAGCGGATCCGGACTCTTCAAAGAGATTCCCGGGTGGATTGTCGTGAGGCCTCTGCCGAAAAGGAAGACAGTAGCCGTGGGCTATGATCTCCAGAGCCCACACATCTGAAGTAATGGCACACCATTCTACAAGATGCTGCGCCAGCCTGCCCGCCCCCAACAAGCAAACCTTGGGACATGGCCTCATGACTGAGCTGAAGCAGCTGCGGCAGTGCCTGAGGGCACAGAGGCAACTGCTCGAGCGGCCTTGGCACCTCGAGTACCCCGTTTTCCACCTCTGGTACTCCTACGTTGGCCTCTTTGATTTGCAGCTCCCCTTGATCTAGCAAAGGTTGAGTAATATCGAAAGGACCCTCCCCTCCATTGCTGTCCCCTAGAACGAAAAGGCAGAGGTTGGTGAACTGCAGCGCTCAATGACTTCGCTGCAGCCTTCGAGGTCTGCAACCTCTCAAGGCATGTTGAGAAGTCAGGCTTTTACATCCGGAGCAAACCCTGACTTCCGCAACCACGCCAATCTGCGCATTCCGGTGCTCGCCGCCATGGACCGGCTAACAGTGTCTGCCACGTCCAGACCAGACTGAACGGATTCACACATGGCATCCTTGCCATCCTGTACAAGGGCAAGAAAGCCATCCCGTTCCTCCCCTTCGGGAATATGTTCAGCCGCCAACGAAACAATTCCACAGAGTGAGTGAAACGAGCTAAGGCACACACAGAGTTGACTGCTTTCAAAGCCATACCCCCTGAAGAAAACACTCTTCGCCCAACCGTCAAAACGCTTGTTGTCCCCATCAGGAGGGATGGTAGGGTACAACGCCTGTTTAGCCGGGGCCGTAGCCGCCTGCACCACCAAACTCTCCGGAGTAGGGTGCATGGACAAGTAGCCGGGGGCCCCACTGGCTGGGCAGTATTTTTTTCGGCAACAACTTAACCACTGCCAGGAGACTCTCCGGAGCAGTCCAAGCCGCTGCCGCCACCCTTCTTTGCAAGGCCACATGGAATGGCAGTACCGGGTCAGTTGGTGGACCTTGGTCCAGGATATCGCTCAGGTCATCCTGCAGAAAATCCACTGGTGGCTTAGACCACCCCAAGTACTCCGACACCCTTAACATGAGCCGCCGATATGAAGACTCGGCGTGCATGCCTAGCTCAGGCCTACCAAAATCCACCTTCGGAGAGGTGTCCATACTACTGGCGTCGTGCAACGACTGACGCAAGTCATCCAACTGGCTATGACCAGACAATAGTTAGTCTGGAACCTCATCAGGAACCAAACCATCAGACCCTTCCTCCACCTCAGAAATATAATCCCGAGGCTTTAATGGGGGCACAGAAAAAGGGACAAACATTTTTGGACTTGGCCAGGGCCTTCTTCGGGGTTTGCACTGGTATACGGGGTACCTCCGATAAAGCATCCTCGAAAGGCGTCGACAGAATCGGTGTCGTCGAGCGTGGCGCTGATGGCTTCGACACAGGCCTCAAGGGCGGTGCCCTGAGCGTGTCCTTCGACGGCCTCGGCGCCGATGGCTTCCTCGGAGGCGGAGGCTCGAGGGAACCCCTCGACGGACATGACGTACTTTTCGAAGACCTCACAGGCTCCGACGGTCTCGAGGGCGTCGAGGACCGGGACCTGGAGCGGGCATGGCTAGAGTGATCCACCTTGTCCGATCAGGACCTCGAAGGCTCCCGATGATCGTGCTGACCACCCGAACCTAAAAGGCGTGCGAGCGGTGGACCTAGCACGGTCTCGGCCGGCTTCTTTCGAAGGCGCGGATGGACTGGAGCCCTGCGATTCAAAAATCGCCAGCATTTCCTTACGAAATCCCACGCTAAAGAAATTCTGCAGGAGAAGAATGCTTGTTGGGACAAGCAACCCGCCGACTGGTGGAGTCCTCGGACCACTCTGGGACCGAGACCCCCTGGACTTACGCCAACAACACAGAGAGTCGCCTCTCGAATAGTCGGTCGAAAGCCCAGCGGATTTCGACTTTCAAGGCTTGGAAACCCTACCGACAGAAAGCTGCTTCTTCTGCTCCCACAAGGCCTACAACGTTAGCGACTGGCATTCGTCACAGTCATCCGTGGTGTGGTCCTCACTGAGGCACCAGAGGCAGGGGTCGTGCGGGTCCGTAAGCAACATCATGGAACCGCAGTCCCGACACTTCTTGAATCCCGACTGCGGGGTGGAAGAAGACGAAGACATGATGACTTCACAAACAAACAAGTTCGAAGAACCGATAGAATACTCGGAAGAACCGAGGCGCGCCGAGATCTCCGAAGCGAACAAAACTGAGGCTACGGGCGTTGTGCGTCCTACTTATAACATTCGGTGACGTCGGCTCGACGGAGGCCCTCGAGGACAGCGTATCGACGTCATTGAAGCAGGACGCAGACGCCAAAACTTTTCTGAAGCAGCACAGTTGTGGCGATTACCTGTCATAGATGTGGAATATGTCGGAGGAGCCAATCCCCTCGAAACGTTGGTATAAGTAATGTGCCATTCCTTATACATCACCAACTTGTTAAATTCATGACCTAGTATATTGTGACTTCGTAAAGGTTTGTGAATTAAGTTTGACCTACCACTGTAGGCATCATCCTACACAATGTTTGATTACATCCATAAGTGGGCCTCTGTCAGATATGCCCAGACCCTAAGACAGTCCAAAGACACCCAGCAATGCCACTACTCCAGTAATTAATAAGCTCACAGAACTGTACTTTTCGGCAAAGCACTTTGCATTTTCAATAAATTCAAAATACTCCTTGCCCAATCTGGAGCACTAATACTCATGGTTCCAAAACTCTCAACTTCAAGACAACACGTACCGTTGGGATCAGAGGAAATGCAGAACAAGATCAAAGTACCAATATACAACAAGGGCTTCACCCAACAAACCGTTGCAAGGACACTTCCTTGAGATGCATAGGCAGCATTTTCCATTGGCACAGGAGGATGAACGGGCCACCTCTTGGAGCCCCTTTTAAGAACTCTACCCCCTTAAATAGAGAGAACATTTCAAAGTCACTGGGCTTCATGGTCATCTCCCTCACTAACCTACTAGTTACCTCCTGCTTGTGCGACACCGCCAATCTCCTCTTGAAGGAGCCCCTCTCGCTGGTAAACTGCTCTCTGTGGATTTAAAATTAGGACATTTCGAACTTGAGGCCTGGGGTTGCTGGATTAAGGCCAGGCCACCGTGGACACTTTGTTGCTAAATGTGAAGGACTTTCACTGCGCATCTCTTGATGTGTGCACTACAAGGGAAGTCCTTGGGTAAGATTTCTTGCCTCCGAGTGGTGTTGGATTATTGTACTTCAACTATTGCCTACAGGAAGTAGGGCCAGTGGTTATTTTTGAAGAAAAACTATCAGACCCTGGAGATGTGGGGAATTTTTTGTTTTCCTGACTGGGCCCTGGGGTTCGGTTGGGGGGGGGGGGGAGGGAGGTGGATAGGGCTGTTCAGTGGGAATGTTGTGGGGCAACTCAAGAGCAATTATTAATCACCTCTGGGCCGCTTCTCACTAACCTTGTGGTCTTCCAGGCCCCCAGTCTCAATATAGGAGGTCCATGAAATTTGAATGTCAGTGCAAAATTCCTCTTTATCCAACAACAATCTGGAATAACATACAGTGGGACATTAGATTGGCATAATTTCGCCTTCACTACAGGAAGGAACTGAAGACACTGCTCTTCAAGAATACCTTAACCATCAGCTCCCTGATAGCACCAACCCCCTCCCTCAAGCCACGCACCACAGCTTAAACCTCCACTTCTTTTGTACAGTGCTCTTTTTTGCTGGATGGCTCTACTGGTGTGTTGCCAGAAATAATGACCTCAAAGATAATAAAATAAACGAGCACAATAACTACCAAGTATAATCGGCAGAATGATCTGTTAAGATAGCTTAGCAAGAAGTTTGATACAGAGATGTGTGTTCAACCTGCTGTTCAATCACACCAGAGACCACTCTGCCATTCATACTTTCAATTGACATTAAACATAGTAATTAGAACACCCATTTGTGGGCTCAGACGCAAGAGGCCTCGAATTAAACTCCATCTGAAAATGGTATATATTACAAGAATTTGAATAACTAACTTGTTATGGCCAAACAGGATTTTCCTTCCCGACAACAAAAGAATGAAAATATTACTGACTCCATTTCTTATGTTCTTTGCACCAACCCCCACATGTTGGAGAGGGGTGATAGCTCAGGTTCAAATCCTAATCCCGTGCTTAGAAACCAATCTCTGGTATAAAAGAACTATAATATACTTGCAGATACATACCCAGAAATGTGCCTATTCACTGGAAGCTGCATTGTTATAGCACTATATTCATTGGCGAGATCATACAGCAGCAGTGGTTTAGGAAATAAGGTTGCAGTTAATTTAGTAGTTGCAATCCCATCCTTATAAGTCTTATATGACGAGCTTAATGTCGCATTTAACTGCAGTTAGTTTAATGGGTCCACTTTGAGAAATATGGGCTGTTAATAATTCGCACAAATGGTTCCTGTCAAAATCATGCCTTGCACATGCAATGATAGCAAGACAGAAGAAATAAAGTACTTCTGGATACATTTCAGTCAATGCTAGTTTATTTAACACCTCCCCTCAAAAGGTAATATATTTAATAAAAAACTTCAGATGCTCACATTTTAAAATAAGCGCTTTTACTGCTAAATGAAGAGAGTAGGTCATTTCGGAATTAAACTAGAACATTCTTAAATATACAGTTTGTTCTTCAAACTGCCATTGGAAAGGGTGGAAAATACCAACCCACTTTGCCTCCGAAAATAATTGTTATAAAAGACTGATTTTAAGCCCTTTTGAAAACGCAATAGTGCAGTATACAAATTGCCTGTTAAACTTATATTTTAAAATGTTGATTGAAAAGCCAACAGGCAGAGATTGTGCAATTTTAACATATTTTACGTTGACAAATATCAACACAGTGCTGTCCCTTCACAGAAGGCAAGGAACTGGTGGCTCCTCATGTAGGAGGACTGCTGCGGTGCTGCAAACTGCAGAAGTGGGCCTCCTTCAAAATCTGGTTGATGTGGAAGTAAGGTCCTTGGCCTAGTGCAGATGGCTCGTGAAAGGAGACAGACTGGGTCGTGCTAGGGCTGCATCCTGCTTGAATCTGGTTAAAACTTGTTTCAGGACCACTTGCCGTGTCAGGGCTGTTGATGCTGCTAGTAGCGCTATCGCTTTCGGGAGACTAAAAGACAGAAAGGAAAATCACTAACATTGCAAGCAAAATGAACACTGTCAAAACTCACATTTCTAGCATTAAAAACATTCTTAAACGAACACCACCAGAATAATCTGCTTGACAGACTTTCAAAGAATCCGAGTTGGTTGCAGATAAGTAATGAAAACATGCTTTGAATTGTGGAACTATAGGAATTGCGATTAATAGTAAATCATGCCCCGTGTAACTGGGCATGACACTGAGCACGATTGAAAATGTCCTTCCAGTGTAATTTTATAGTTTAGCAAGTGAAATGAATACTTAAGGGACTTGGGTCAAAAACATAGCATTACATTCTCAAAGATAAGGGACCTGTTAAGATGAGTGATTGCAGGCAGAGACAGGTTGCAACTCTAAACACCTTTATTGAAATAGGTTCAATTATCTGGAAACGACCCCCAGTTAGGGGCAGCACAACCGTCCTCCTTCCTTTCCACAATCCTCACTCACCGAGCACTCCAGAACCTAGAACACTGAACAATGGCCAGCAACTAAGTTCCACAGTAACCAAGGATTGTAAAATGCACATTAGTTCAGCTACGTGCTAAAGAATATAATATACAATAAGATGCAATGTAAATACAATGTTAATGTGGTACATATCCTAACATCTACCTATCCTAACAGGACCACAGCCCGAAGAGGGCATCATTTTAAACAGACTGTTTAGAACACGAATTCATAGCCATTTAGTTTACACCCAAAAATGGTATTAATCACTGAAGCAGGTCCTTTGAAGAGAAACAGAATCCAAAAGCTGCCAGACAGAACACCAGAGGAAAATCCAACTCGAGCAATAAATCCGAAGGTGGCCCAGTGAGGGTGGGGATTTTGCTGTGCCTCGCCCCCATAGTCCTGTCAATTAGAAGCCAATGGGTCGTGGACAGTTACCAATGTAAAACTTGCCCTGTTTAGTATGAATATTCACTGGAGTCAATTCCCTCAGAGAGCCACCTTCTCACCCCTTTGACAATGGGAGGACTACAGAGCAGGAGGGACACATGCACTACTATGGTGTCAATCACCTCCTGCCAGAGTGGCTTGGATAGTTTGAGATGCGAAGCCCAGTTACCACCTGTCCTAGAGGGCACCTCCACAGTTCCTGAACAGGCCACCCCCAAACCTACATACTGATGCCAATCCCTTTCCACACTCGAAATAGAATTTGTATTCAGGGGAAATTGGGCTAATCTAGCCGTGCGAGGCCATGTACCATTTTAGCATAACTAGCCAACAATTAATTTATGTAGTGGTCAACCCTATTTATCAAATACAAAAAAGGGATTCCTTCTTTGGTGGATAGATTAGCCAACTAAACTGCACTGAAATCAAAATGACTATAAACCAAAGTACAGGATCCTGGATTTCCTTTCCAAAGTGCCAGTTGATGATGGCATAGTAGTGGAAGTGAGTGTTTGGGGGAGGGCACACCAGAAGTGCGGTATTTGGGAGCAGGAATGGATAATAACGAGGTAGAGTAGTACAACAGCAGTCGTTTGTTTTTAGGGGTTGTGTGGGCAGGAGGGGGGGCACTGGTAACCTACCGAGTTCCCAAAGTGCTCCTAAATTCCACTGCTGCCATACCCATATTTCAGGTAGCTTTTGCACCACGCATCCTCTTCCCAGTGACCAATACCATCTATTCTGTGGCATTTTGTTCAACTCCATCCCAGGAAACTATACTAATGCTCCCCTGGTACCTAGCACTATCATCCCAGGAAACTATGCTAATGCTCCCCTGGTACCTAGCACTAAAAGTCGCAGCTTTACTTAAAGACAACTTTTCCTCCTATATGTAGATGATCCACCTCCTAAAATATTGGCCATTAACTATTGGGATTATCAAGGCAAGGCGATTGCTTCCGTGAAGAAGAGGGTGCCCTCTAGGACTATCTTGCAGCCTCTAAACAAACAAGGAGGGGGCAGGGGGTACAGTGGGAGTCACGAGCTAGCCAGGCACAAACATTTTTACTGATTCTCAGACAAGGTCAGGTGCTGTAAGGCCATTACAGTGGTGATGGGCACAGTATAAATACTAAACATACTGGAAATATAATATTTAAAGATTGTAAGCAATATCTCCCGCAAAATAATCCTGCTACAGACAGAATAGTGCAAGGAGGAGAGGGGTACATGCTGAAATTTTGAGTTTGGGGACCAGATTATGTTAAAAATCTCCAATGTACCGTATACCATTTGCCATGTCCACTTCCTACCGCCAAACTGTATATATTAAACCCTGCCATCAAAGAATTCGATTTTGAAGTTCAACCCACCAACATGGCGAAGAATGACCGCAGCTATCTGAAGGGACTTTCAGGACTCCGATAGGTTTAAGAGGCACTGGAGAGAAGATAATGCCTCTACCCCTCCATAATGATGTGCTCATTATTTGTCTGCAGTATCAATCCACTAGCCAGAGCTCCAACTACTCCCGCAGTGTATTCTGTTACTAGGTTTTGGATTTATGCTACAGAACCAGATGCAGTTAGAGATATGTCTTCCAGCCTTGGTTCCTGTTAATTCATTACAATCTAATGTAATCATGTTGAACATAGTGCCCAAGTGGCCGTGCTCCAGAGTTGTGCCAAAATGGCCGCTCTTATGCGAGCCCCCAAGGTACCTGCTATACATCCGGTATAAATCCTTCCCATCGTGGTTGTTTCTCCCCAGAAACCAGTTTATTGGAGCCCTGAGGCTGCCCGGGGTTGGAAGCGTGGCTGGTGCCGTGACCGACATAGCTGAAGTGTAGGCGTTGCTGTGGGCAGCAGGGGCCTCACAGGACAACAACGAGACCGGGGGCGGAGAGTGTGGGCCACCCTCAAAACACTGCTGAAATCTCTGTGGTGCTATTCCCTAGAGCACACATAGCGATGGGAAGAGCTCCTGCGCAGATTTGGCGCTGGAGGAATCAAGCGGCTGAAGCACTGCGAGAGAGGAACACATGAAGACTGCCACCGGCGCAGATCCTCCTCCTGATCCTCCCCCTTGAGTTGTAGAGCAGCCTGGGGACCCGGGTGAAGTGCACATACCCAAAGTGTAGGGGCAAACGCCCCAGGCTGTCTGCACCATAGGGGACAACCACAACATTCAATCGTGTAGTCAGCTGGGAGTTGGCAATTGTCTCCTGGAGCTGGTGCAGTGACATATTGATGGGCACGGCACTGAGTGTGGGGTGAGCGTGGGAGCTATCAGGAGGACTTAATTAGGTGCCCTGAGACTGGTAGATTCCATAAATTGTCGCAAGTCTGCTGTATGTTGGGTGGCTTGCGTTGGGCAGGAGGCCGACTTAATGCTGGGAAGCAATATCAGGTGCATAACTCTCTGGTGGCATTGGACTCCCTCAGGAGGATCTCACCTGGAATCACCGGTGCTGGGGGGCTGAGGGGGTGTACCAGAGCTTGCACTGACCCAGTCAACACCCCACTGACGTCTGGGGGTACACAGCTTTTGGAGTCAAAATGGGAAAGCATGGCAAGCGAATCAAAAACTCCCGTATGACACCCCTTTGCAGGAAAAGCATGCAGTGCGAGGCGCGCAGGAAGCATAGGAGTCGGCTGACCAAAGGTTGGACCCCCCAGCCAGATACTCTGATATTAAATGTATCCTAGCATCAGTTCGCTGGACAACAAAATAGACACTCTTACCTGTAAGGTTGACCATATGGCCCGTCTCAGTCACAGTGACCGTGACAACTACGCCTCTCCACTGTGGAGGACGAGTCCTCCGCAAATTCTAGGGAAATGGCCCAGTTTAGGAAGACTGTCGAGGAGCAACAGGAAACACAGGATGATTTGGAGTCCAGGTCCCATCGAAAACATCAGACTCAGGGTCCCGGAGGCTGCGGACAGAGTGCCTATGGAAAAGATTATGGAGGCACTGCTGCGTGGGACACTTGACGAGCTTGGTTTTTCTTCAGCCTTTGTGATCAAAAGGGGTCATCGCCACCTGGGGGTGGGCGCCCCTCCGGCCCGTCATCACCATAGGGATAGGGACCATTCATTGCAGCGATCTAGGGAACGGGACACCCTTCGATCAGATTAATCTTTTCCCGGCTTTCTCAAAGTAAAGGCATCATGGAAGAACGATCGATGTGAAGAAAAGGCTCAAAGCGAAGGGGTTTCACATATGCTATGCAGTTCCCAGCATGCCTTGGAGTTGAATACAATGCCAAAGCCCATTTCTTTCAATCCCCTGAGGAGGAGAATTATTTTCTGGACGCTGCTGACATAGGAACTGTGCATGGCCAGGGGAGGCCCTCGCCCAGAGACGCAGACTGAAGTTTCGGGCATGCAGCGGCGCTCTAATACGAATTTGTTTTCTTAAAAATTGCAAAGATGGTTCAATCGTTGGGGTCTTGTATTGTGACAATGGCTGGGGGTGGGCAGAGGTGTTAAGCCTCAAGTTGCTCCCAAGCAGTGGTTTTGGTTGCTTTAGGGGAGGTGGGGGAGAATACTGGCACATTGGGGTTGTCGGTGGGGGCAGTTGGGTAGTTCAAGTTTATGGTTTGGTTCAGACAGCACACAGTTCATCAACCTCTGCTCACTGCTGTGGGGTTAGGCATTGGGGTGGAGCAGGTGGGTGGCGGCAGTGAGGGGCTGACTATGCTCAAACTCATTTTTAAAGGCATGGCTGGTCGCATGTGGCGGGGGAGGTGGTCAGATGCAGAAAAGGGCAGTGATACACCGATTCCTCTGTTGAGTAGGCATGACTAACAGAGGAGTCACATTTAGGACGTGCAACATCACAGGTTTAAATTGCTCATCTAAGGCAAGGAAGGTCCCGTTATATATGCAGAGACAGCACGTAGATAGAGACTCTCGTCTCACCCTCTTGTGAGGCGTCTTTGCTAAATCATGGGGTTGCCACAGGTATTTTTCCTCGTACTCCAGATATCCCAGCAGGGTATGTATAGTCATCAAGGGTGCAGTGGGATTTCGTTGCACAAAGGTGGTCAAGGACACTGAGGGGAGGGCTTTATTCCTTAGGGGACTGATACAGGGTAGTGTATTCACCTTTGTGAACTATTACAGTCCGAACTCTTCGAATTCATCGAGGAGCAACCTAGGAGGCATCCAGAGAGTGTGGTATACTGGGCTGGAGACTTTAATGCAGTAATTAACAACTTACTTGACCGGTCGGATGGTCCCCACAGGGATGTAACTAAAGCCACTGGTGAGCGGCTGCATGTCTGCACGAATGAGGCGTTGGTGGATGTATGACAGGCCCACCACGGCATGGAAGGTGTACATGCTAGGTACACGGTTCGGCTTCTAGGCTGGACTATATTATGGCTTCCGCTAATGTGTCGGGATGGTTCTCCGAGTTAAGATTCTGGCGCACACGCTTTCTGACCATGCCCCTGTGATTGCAATTCTTATCCCTCGCAAATGGTAGGAGGATGGGAGGGCCGGGTAAAAGCTGGTACTTTAAGAACGAGAGTTTCCGAGATACAATATTTCAGGAGGAAATAAGGGAGGGGTGATTTCTTTTCTCAGGAAAACGAGGGAGTCAGTGGCATCTCGATCTATCCTTTGGGAAGCTTTTAAGTGTGTGATCAGGGGGTTGTGCATTGCAAAAGAGGCGGGGGTCCTTAAGGACATAAGGGTGGAGCTTGTAGATCGAGAAACTTTATTGGCGGAGTGGGAAACAGGAATCGGGTCCCTCACAAACAAGGAGATGCAGGCTAGTTTCCAGGAGCAATTAAGGCTGTACAGGGCCGCAGCAGAACGGGAAGTCAAGTTCCTTAATAGGAGTGCAGCCGTCAGATGGCATGGTGCAGGTCAAAGGACAGAGACCTTGCTGGTCCGGCTGGTTCATACAGAAACGACTAAGTCGCACATAGCGGCGATTGCAGACCAGGCGAGGAGACTTTTGCAAAGAGATGGTGATAATGGGAGCACTTGTGGATTCCTATAGGGTTTTGTATTCCTTAAGGTCTACTGTGGATCAGAGTATGCTTGAAAAATACCTGGACCAGGTTGGGTTGTACTGCGTGACTAAGTTTGGTAGGCCGTTAACCAAGCAAGAGATCCACAAAGCTAATAAAACACTTTCCAGAAGGAAAGCAGATGGTCCAGACATGCGCTCGACCGATTTCTATAAAAAGGCATATGCAAATATACTCGTTCCCATATGCTTCGTATGTATCAGCGTACGCTGTGTGATGGAGCACTGCCCGAGCCTATGCAAGAAGCCGTGGATGCCCTACTCCTGAAGGAAGAAAAAAGCCTGGAGGACTGTGCATCTTATTGCCCCGATAATGCCCAGATGTGTGCTGGCCAAACAAGCTGGGTTTATTCCCGGAAGGTCTACCTCTTATGGGCTCCGTAGAGTATTTGGTCTCCTCTCAGTCCTGTATCAACAGCCTATTGCTGAACTGGTTCGCTCACGGTATATAGACAGAGGGGTGCAAATCTAGACGCACAGGCGGTTGATTGCACTGGATGCAGATTGAATTCTGTACATCAGGGACCCCAGGACGGACCTGGCGCCCGTTATGAGACTTTCGGGCGTTTTGGCTGCTTCTATGGGCTCACTCTTAATTCCTCCAAGTCAATGTTGTCCCCCTCCCCCATCCCTCCATTCCCCCCCCCCCCCCGACTGATGTGACTGAGGTTTCAGGATGATTTCAATTTCTAATGGCACTTTGACAACACTGGATACTTGGGGTGATGGTAGCTAGGTTATGTTGATTTATAACACGCACAGCTACCACCCAGGGGCAGTCTCCGAGGACTCACGTGGCTCTTCAAGAAAGAGGACAGGGTTGGTTAGTGAGGGAAGAGAGATGGTTGGTTGCATGCACTGGCTTATTGTATGGGTAAGGTCCAATGCCTGGGTTGTTTCTATGACTGTTAGGTAGGAGTGAGTGTGTTTTATGTGTAGATTGGATGGTATTTCAGGTTGTGCGCACTGGCTTGTTGTATCCGTATGGGATAGATCCAGTGTCCAGGTTTTTTGTTCTAAAATTGTAATTGTGGTGGGCGTGTATTAGTGTGTAGGGTGGCTAGCCCAGTGGACGTTTATGGTGTGTGGCGGTGGTTAGTACATTGGCTAATCTCTAATTCTTCTATGTGGCAATTCTAAATAGTGATACACATGGTTTATTTCATAGCCAAAGTGTGACACGTGGCTAATCTTCACAATTGTCTCGATGCGACAGAAGCTAGTATTCACAATTTGGTCTAGATGTGACGTAAGATAATGTTCCCATGATGTACTGTATTGGGAGAACTATGGGGCAATGTTAGCACGCACTGAGGCACTTCTTGGGAAGTGGATGAATCTGCCTTTGTCCCTCTTCAGTCGTAGATCGGTCATCAAAATGGTAATATTGCCCAGATTTCTGTATACATTCTGCAATGTACCCATATTGGCCTCACCAAATTTTTCAAAATCACTGAAGTCTGTCATAACGTCTGGCAGGGAAAGCAGGCCCAATTTCGCCGAGATAAGCTGGTGGCGCCCTTGGAGAGAAGGGGGGTTGGGGGGGCTTGCCCTTCCTGATTTTGTGGCCTATTTGACCGCTGCGGAAGCGTCCTTTATGCTGCATTGGAATAATATAAAACCAGATATGGCACACGTGCAAATTGAACTGGCGATGGTCGCTCTTTCCCTCTCCCTCCGGCGAGCAGTTATTCTTACTTTGACACCACAAATATCCAGGGCAAGCAATATGGAACAAGTTACTTACCTGTAACTGTTGTTCTCCAGCATGGGTCTGGCATGGATTCACATGCTCATGAATATTCTGTCGTCAGGCCGGGAAACCTCGGTAAAGAAGAAAATCAGCATCAGTTTCGTTTCTGATCGGTCTTTCTCAGTAGTAACCAATCACTGGTCTCTGGGTCATACTGCCCCCAGCCAATGACTGCCCTCTCCCTAAGCCCCGCCTCTGTCAGCCATCTTCAGATTTGGTAGCACGCAAAGTGGCAGTATGACCAAGTGAAGAGCCGCAGAGGGGTAGGAGGGAAGGTTCGCATGTGAATCCATGCCAGACCCATGCTGGAGAACAACAGTTACAGGAAAGTAACTTGTTCCTTCTCCAGCATGTGGTCTGGCATGGATTCACATGCTCATGAATAAGAATACATAGCAGTACACACATGCACAACCAACAGGAGGTGAAAAAGGCTTAACATTAAGCATTACATCAAAAATATTAAGCAATTCTTACCTCCTCACCAGGCTCACCTTAGGTGAACAGGTTGCGCAGCACCGCTTGGCCGACCCTGGAATCCCGGTAGACGCAGTAGAATCTCATGAAGGTGCGCATCGACCTCCACGTAGCAGCCCTGCAGGGGCACACCAGACAAGAACGGTCGGTTTGCCAACCGATGACAGTGCGTGATGCAGCCGGAGAGCCATCTGGAAATGGAAGCCTTCGAGAGAGCCTTCCCTTGGTTAACAGGTCCAAAGTTCACAAATAGCTGTGATGTCTTCCGAAAACTCTTGGTGCGGTCCACGTAGAACCTCAGCACTCTAGCCACATCCAGCGAGTGCAAAGTTCTCTCGGCCGGTGACTAAGGCGACGGGAAGAAAACAGGTAACACCAAGGGCTCGTTAAGGTGGAAGTCCGACGGCACCTCGGGCATAAAAAAGGGGTGCGTCCTCAGCACTACCCCCGTGTCGTGAAAAGTCAAGTATGGAGGCTTGCAGGATAGGGCCTGGATCTCTCCCACTCGCCGTGCAGAGGTGATGGCCACAAGAAACGCAGTCTTCCACGACAGGAACTTCAACGGTGCCGAATGCAGGGGCTCGAATGGCACCCCCATGAGCCTGGTCAGCACTATGTTGAGTTCCCACGCCGGGGCAGGGGCCTTCACCGGCGGGAACGATCTGAACAGTCCCTTCATGAATTCCTTCACCAGGCGATAGGACCACAAGGACGCCCGTCCTGTGGTTCTGGTGTATCGGGAGATGGCAGCCAGATGTATCTTGATGGGAGGCGCGAGCCAGTCCAGACTTGGCCAGCAACAGTACGTACGGCAGCACTTGAGGGGCCGTAATCCGTAGAGGGTTAATCTTCTGTGCACAGGACCAGACAGAGAACCTCTTCCACTTATGTCCCTAGCACTTGAGAGTTGAGGACGCCCTGGCCTTTGCATGGACTACTCTGCAGTCAGCCAGATTATCATACCCTCCAAACTCTAGTGCTTCAGGAGCCAGGCCTGCAATTTCAGCGACTGAGTCGTGATGAAGTATGACGCCTCCTTCTCTGGAGAGAAAAAATTGCGTCCGTCGGCAGCTTGACTGGTGGGGACGCTGACAAGTCCAGAAGGTCCGGGAACCAGATCTGCCTCGGCCACGCCAGTGCGACGAGGATCATCCTGCACTGGGACCTATTGAGCTGGTTGACGAGTCAGAGCAGCAACGGCAACGGAGGGAATGCATATAGGAACAGCCCGTCCCAGGGGAACGAGAAAGCATTGCCTATGCTCCTCGGCTGGGGAAACCTGCTGGCGAACCTCTGGCACTTGGAGTTCGTCGCCATCGCGACCAGGTTGATCTGCGGTTTTCCCCCATCGTCGGAAGAGTCGATCCACTTGATCCTGACGTAGTTCCCACCCGTGGCACGAGCGCAGCTCCCTGCTGAGTGAGTCGGCGATGGTGTTCTTTATCCCTGCCAGATGAAAGGGCACCAGAAACATCCCTTGGGCGACGGCCCAATGCCACAGATCCTGGGCTTCCTTGGAGGGCTGGGGTTCTGGTTCCTCCTCGCTTCCGGATGTAGAACATCGTGGTGGTGTGGTCGGTGAAGATTCTCACCACCTTGCCCTTGAGGGACGGGAGAAAGGACCCGAGTTCCCAGAACACTGCACGGAGCTCCAGGGTGTTGATGTGGAGCGTCTTCTCCTCCGGGAGCCAAAGGCCTCTCGCGTGAAGTTCTCCCGTGTGCGCTCCCCACACTTCCAGGGAGGCATCTGTCGTCACCGTTATCTGGTGGAATGGGGCCTGAAAATCTGGTGGGATGGGGCCAGAAAGTCTGTGCCCACCGTCAGAGGAGCACGGGCACCCCACCACCGGATCGCTCGTCGGAAGGTCTCATTGAGCGGGATCCTGTCCTCGAAGCTGCCTGTCGCTTGGATCCAGCGGGCGTCAAGAAACTCTTGCAGAGGGCGCATCCGAAGCCTGCACAGGCGCACGAGATATATGCAGGAGGACATCATCCCGAGGAGGGACTTGATGGACCTTACCATGGCCACGTCCGTGGCCCGCAGACGCTGCCCCTTGCCCAGGATGGCCTTTGTCCTTTGCTCCGACGGCGAGGCCAGACGCGCCACTGTCGAGCTTGGCTCCCAGAAACAGTGCGACTTGCGACGGGACCAGGTGGGATTTGGGAAAGTTGATGGAGAATCCCAGGTCCGTGAGCAGCTGGACGGTCTTCGCTGTGTGATCTACGGCGAGCTCCCTTGTCCTTGCTCCGATGACCCAGACGTCCAGGTAGGGGTAGACGTGGATCCCCTGCAGGCGCAGCAGCGCCGCCACCGGTGAGAGGCACTTGGTGAACACCCTGGGTGCCGACTTCAATCCGAACGGGAGGGCCTTGAACTGGTAGTGCCGTCCTTGGACCACAAACCCGAGAACTTTCGGTGTCCTTTCAGAATGGGGATGTAGAAGTATGCATCCTCCAAATCCAACAACGACAGGAAATCGCCCTCCTCCAGCTGTCCCAGCACGTGTTGGAGGGTGACCATCCTGAACTTCTGTGCCTTGATGCATTTGTTCAGTCGTCGCAGGTGCAGGATGGGGTGCCATCCTCCTTTCTTTTTCATGAGGAAGTACTTTGAGTATACTCCGGAGCCCTGAAGCCTCTTTGGGATGTGCTCGATGGCACCTTTTTTGAGCATCGCCCTTACTCCAATAGCAGTTGAGGGATGTGATTTTCCTTCCTGGCCATGGGTGGAATACGGGGGCACTTTTTTAGAAATTCGAGGGTGTACCCCTGGGCCAGGGCGTCCAGCACCCAACGGTCGGTGGAGATGGACTCCCACACGCTGACAAACTTCCCCAGCAGGCCTCCCACCGGGGTGCTTCGGTGGGGGCCCCCCCGACACCTCTGTCGGTTCAATCTTGCTTGGACGACGCCTTGCCGCCTTGGCCTCCCTGGCGACGACGGCGGGGCCCACCCGACTTGCCTCGTCCTCTATAGGCTTCCTGCGACGAGGAGCGGGCCACTTGGCGGTACGTAGAGGAGCCACCGCCGAATCCCTTGGAGGCACCCTGCTTGCCTCTGGTGCAGAGAACGCCTAGGGCCTTAGCTGTCTCCATGTCCGCCTTGATGGCTTGGAGGGACTCATCCACCGTTTTCCCAAACAGATTGTTCCCGTCGAACGGCATGTCCAAAACCTTGGCGTGTACGTCCTGGTGGAAATCCGTCGCCTTGAGCCACCCTCGTTGTCTAAGGCAAACGCCGTGGCCTAGCTGGCGGAAACCGGTGTCGGCAATGTCCGTTGCCACCGTAATGGTGTGGTCCGACGCCACTTCGCCTTCTTGCAAGATCTCCAGGGCCTCGGCCCTCTTGTCATCTGGTAGGAAGTCCAACAGGGGGGCCATCTTGTACCATAACTCCGTCGTAGCGGGACACGATCGCGAGGGCGTTGGCCGCTGTAATCGTTGTTGCCGCCGACATGACTCGTCCCATTGCGTCCAGCTTCTTTCCTTCGCCGTCCAGCGGGGAAGTTGACGTTGAGGCCGATGCCCCCCCCGATTTCTTCTTGGCAGCCGCTGAGACGACCGAGTCAGGGGTCGGTTGTGCCCTAAGGCACAAAGGGGCCGCGTCGGGGACCCGGTACTACTTCTCGTACCGGTCCCCCTCGGCAGGCGTCGTAGACAGGTTCTTGAGAAGGGTGAGACCCTCGTCCCAGATGTCATCCAGCAGAGGCACGGCAAGGACAGTCTTCCTCTTGGCCTCGTGCCGTTGGTAAAGGAAACCTTCCTTCTCTTTGGGGCAGAGCTGAAAAAGCTTGGATGCCCTGGCGATCATTGCATGGAAAGATCCGATCTCGTTGGACGGGGATGCTGGGCTGGCGATGGGAGCGCCGTCCCGTCGTCACCGCCGTAGTCGGTATCCGTCATGGCCGTGTCCATTCCCGTGTCACCCCCAGGGCCGGGGGACGTGGTTAAAGGCTGAGCAGGCCGCGAGGGATGAAAAGGCGGGGCTGGATGGATCCGTCTTCTCTTGTTCGGGGGGCTTTCCACCGGGCCTGGCTCTGGCTCCTCCGTCGAGCCTGGTTCCGGATCCTCTGTCGGTGGTAAGGGCAATCTTGTCCTTATCTCCGAACATAAAGGATTGTATTGCCAACAAAATGGCCACCGAGTTATCCTGCGGCTCCGGAACCGACGGGTGACTAGGACCCTCACCGGTGCCGCTGTCACTCTCGTCACCTTTGTCGGGATCCCTCCCGTGGGGACAGGCCTCTTTGACGCCCTTGTCGAGCCCCTCTAAGACTTCTACCAGCTCCTCCTCGGATGCTGTGTCCGTGTCTACAATGGCCACTGCCCCCCCCCCCTTTCCGCCGGGGTCTTCACGGGGGTCTTTTCGATGGGTCTGAAAGAGGCTTCCCTCCGTGGAGGCAGGGAGACTCTGGGCCCCAAGGTCGTCTCCACTGGTGTAGCCTCCACAGGCTGTGCCAGGGCCGCCGCGACTTCCTTGAGAGAAGCCTTGGCTTGGTGAATCAAGACCTTCACCGCCTTGGGCGTGCTGGAAGCCTTCACCTGAGCTTTGGCTCGTGGTTGATGGTGCCGGGGAAGGTGCGCCCTGCCTGGCAGCCGAAGAGCCCTACCGTTCGGCACTCCCGGTGCCCGCGGACTCGTGGTGCTTTGCCTTCTGTTGGGCCCCGTCGCTGGGGCGCCCTCATAGGACTTAGAAGACCGCTTGGACTTCTTCTCACCTAACGGCCTCTTTCCTTCCAGCCAGTTGGAGAGACGAAGGTGTCGGTCCCTGATGGTCCGTTCCGGCATGTTCCTGCAAAACGCACAGTCCTTCTCCACGTGCGTTTTGTCCTCATGAAGGCAGTAGAGTGCTTGTCCTGCTTGAACACATTCTGCAGCTGGCATCCAGGGCAAACCCTGAACAGCTTTCCGGGCGTCGAGCTTCCTTTCTCCTGGGCCATGTTCGGGTAGGCCGCAGAAACTTCTGGAATCCTCCAAGAAGCATAACTCGACGAAATCTTCACCCTTGAGGGGCGTAGAAAAATACGACACAGATCACCGTTAATCGGATGTAGAGACGGTGGAGCTTGAGGCTCTATTTGACCGAAAAATGAGAAATTCTCTTTGAAAAAGCACAAAAACGCAGCAAAAGCTCGAGAGCTAAACACAAGGACTCCCAACACTTCAGCGGGTGGTAAAAATGTGAAGATGGCTGCCAGAGGCGGGGCTTAGGGAGAGGGCAGTCATTGGCTGGGGGCAGTATGACCCAGAGACCAGTGATTGGTTACTACCGAGAAAGACAGATCAGAAATGAAACCGATACTGATTTTTTCTTTACCGAGGAATCCCGGCCTGACGACGGGGAATATTCATGAGCATGTGAATCCATACCAGACCCCATGCTGGAGAAAGTCGAGCTTACCTGCAGTGCTTGGAAGCAGGTAGTGGGCAAAACACGTGATGAACTTTTGTACTCTGGGCTCCTCCCAATCAAGCATGTGCCAGGGATTACACTCACAGGAGAGAAGGTTTTCGTACAATCTATGGATAGTTTGGGACTTGTATGCTCGCTAGAGCTTTTTCCGAGTGGGCGGTTTTTGACATTGGATGAATTTAAAGCCAGGGGAGAGATCTGCACTGGATATTTTTCTATATTTTAGGCTCCACATTGGCTCAAGGGACAGATTCGCTAGCTTTCCCCATTAGCCCCCAGTGGCACCTTTTCTGCACGGGTTGATAAGCTCGGGGATCAAAACCTGACTTATCTAGGCTGCATGCTACTATAATTGATGGGGCTGCAGGGTGGGCTGGGAATTCTCAGGTTAAATGGGAAGACGTCCTGGGAGTCCCCTTCTCGGACAAGGTATGGGGATATCGCTGTTTGCAGATATGCAGGGTGGCTATTAACTGCAACTTCAAATTAATACAGTTCAAATTCCTGCATCAGTTTTATTGGACCCATTAGCTACACCGAGGCACCGGATTCCTGCCAGAGATGTGGGGTGACCGCGGCTACCTTTTTGCACCTGGCTCGGCGATTACCTGCAAATTCACTCTTTGGGTGGCATTGCGGGTGAGGTGGCCCCAACTCCTATTGTGACATTGTTGGGTTACATGTTTGAGCTACCTAAACAAGTCAGAAAGCTGCTGGGCTTGTTGCTAATGTTAGCCAGGAGGAGAGTGGCTATGGTGTGGTGGAGGGGCTGCCCTCTTGCATATGACCAGTAGAGGGCCGACATTTTACATTGACATGGACAGGAGATGGACTATCGGGCCATTACACACGCGGCCTCTCAGCCGAAAGACATTGGAGTCTGTATGTTGCATATTTACTGTCAAACACCAGCAGTGAATCCGTGGGGTCTGATCATCAATCTGTCACGTGAGGCTTAAATAAGAGGAGCCTTATTTTTTCATTTCTCTAGAATTGATTTTAATTGTAGCTCAGCATGTGGCCGGGGCTAGGGGTGATGCCGTCTGTTGTGAAGTATGTTCTGTTGTGTTTTACTCATGCTTTTGAAACATCAATAAAAACAATTTAAAAAGAAGTGCCTTGTTCCATCCAGACTAAAACATTTCAGTTCCTCCAGAAGAACAAGTTACTTACCAAGTGTAAGGTTCTTTCCACTGTATGTATCTCCCACTTATTCCTCATCTTGTGATATTCATATTCGCCAGCTTCGCTGCTTTGAAAAAACGATTTCGGCAGAGGTCGTGGCGTCGATGTCCCTTGAAGGGCTCCGTACCGTGTCGACGTAACAGTCAATATAAATAGTTTGTGCCATGCCCGTTGGCTTCAGTTCTGTTTTTTCAAGGAAATATTCGAGGAACACCCAGGCGTGCCCCGTGACTGATTGAATCTTTGTGAGAGGACAGTGTAAGAAACGCAAACTGTACTGTGGGGTAGGAGGGGAGGGTCGATGAGGAATACGTCGGAGGAACATCCAGTCGAAAGAACAGTTGGTAAGCAACTTGTTCTTCGAATCTTGTCAGACTCCCATAGCAGTGGTAAATTTGGAAGTGGGAGTACTAGTTCTTGTTCTCATGGACGGAATGAAGTACCGCCTTTGCAAATGAACCCTCACTGGAGGGGGCATCTAAGCAATAATGCTTGATGAAGGTATGCATTGATGGCCATGTTGCAGCTGAAAAAATATCTGCTGCAGGGGACCCCTCTTCAAAGCCGCAGAAGTAGCCATTCCCCTTGTGGAATGGGCACGTAGCCCATCCGGTGGGTCCTTTCCCGCTAATCTGTAGCACTCAATTATAGCCAGAATGATCCAGCGGGATATAGTTTGTTTTGTCACCGCTAACCCCAATTTATGACCTGTATAACCTACAAAAAGTTGGTCATCTTGACGTAACTGGCATTCTTGAAATGTAAAAACAGAGGGCCCGGCGCCAGCGATGTGGTCCCTCTGCTGAAGCCACCCGTGGATCGCCCGCTGCCGCAGCAAAATTCATGCGGTTGCCTTGTCTGAAATAACTCGCCGACATTAGCAATAAGGAGCGGAACCGCCAGAGCACAAGCGGTCCCAAGATGAAGAACTTGCAAGGAAGCTCTACGCCCAAATTCGTCGTCTGAAACAGAACGCCCTGCTCCCCTCGGAAGAAGCAAGATGGCAGCCGCACCTACGAGCTCAGACGCAGCCAGGAAATGGAGGCAGATCTTGCGCTGACCCAGGACTCGAAACAGAGGAGAGCCCGAGTACAACCTGCAGCCCGAAACCGGAGGCACAATGCGACCCAGATCTAACAGAACGGTGAGGGGGCCAGCGGAGCTCTAGCCGGCGGGAGCAACCCCGGCACCAAGGCGTGACGCCCGCGGCGAGCCCGCACTCCATAAGCATCCCGGAGCTGGCAGGGAGAGTGCCGCCTGCCCCAACCCTGCAGGGCACCGAAAAACAGACTCTGGACACAGACAACCCAGGCCTCCCCCACCAGCCTACTCCGCCGGAAGACACCAGGACCCTGCTTCAGCGGGCGGTAACCTCAGCTGCAGACCCACACCTGTGGACTGGGAGCACCCAAAGACCATGCGCCCCAAATAAGATCCCCCTGGCTGTATAACGAAATCGCCGGTGTAAGCCAACGACCTCGCCGCGACCTGCCTCCCCTGGGTTTCATGGGGCGCCCCGGCCCACATCCCTGCCCAACCTCATTGCCTGCAGAACCTCCGCCGCAGCCGCCATGACGAAACAAACGAAGGCCGGCAAAAACTCAGACGTAGCTACTATGTTCTCGACGACAGAAAAGGGTACGAAACAGGACCCTCCCAATCCTACCCCGCAAACACTCCGTGGAGGAGGAGAAGCCCTCGCTACCAAGAGAGATCTGGTGGCTTTTATGGCGGACATCAAGTCCGAATTCCGCTCATGCCTAGCAGAACTCTCCACCAAAGTGGAACATACTGATCAGAGGGTGACTGAAGCGGAGCAGAGACTGGGCGAGGTCGAAGATCGCTCACTGGAACATACGACCGCACTAGAGGAGGTGCAGCGCTCAGAGCCCTACAAGATAAATACGAGATCCTAAAGTATAAACAAGAGGACCTCGAAAACAGGGCCCGTCGGAACAACCCCCGGATCTGAGGAATTCCCTTCTCTGTACCCGACAAAAACCTGGCGGAATACGTCAGATTTCTTTCGGTCCTTGCTCCCAGATCTCAAAGCCCACCTCGTATTAGACCGCACCCATAGACTGCGCCCACGCCAGGGAATAGACTCGGATCTCCGCCCAGATATCATTTCTTCTCTACTAAGGAGGTCATCTCGGCGATCAGCCGTACCGGGGACAAACTCTTTCCAGGGCTCCCCGCTTCAAATTTATCAAGATCTCTCAATGCTCACCCTCCAGAAAAGAAGGGCGCTCCGACCCCTGGCACTTTTTCTCCATGACCAAAAGGTGCGTTACCGATGGCTATTTCCAAAGGCCTTGCATTTCTCATTCAAAGGCGTGATGTGACGTATCAGTCACCTGGAAGATGCAAATAAAATCATGCACCCAACCTCACCTAGAGAATCCGCCTCACCAAACTCAGAACCAACCAGATGATAATAGGAGGGGACTTTAACGGAGTACCAGACCCGATAAGAGATAAGTCGCATCCTCCGACACCCAAAACGACTTCACCCAGGCTCCGAGCCTCCTACACCTATTCAGATCCCTGGAAGTAGTGGACTCATGGCGGGTCCTACACCCCACTGAAATAGACTATTCTTTTCACTCCTACGTCCACCGAACCGTTTCACGGATCGACCTCCTCCTGGCGTCCCCACAAACTCTCGCCTTTGTCAAATAAGTGTATTGGTTCAAGAATTTTATCTGACCACGTTCCAGTGATCCTGGAGATCCGGGCCCAGAACCCCACCCCAAACGCTCCCCGTAAATGGTCATTATATGACCCGATCATCAATGACATGTCGGTGAGAGACAGAATCGCGAAGGCGATCAAGAATTTTCTTGAAGAAAACCCAGCTTCTGATACCTCCCCAGCAAATAACTGGGACGCCATGAAGGCAGTGATCAGAGGCGTCCTGATTGCACAGGGAGCAGCCTATCATCGGAACAGGCGGCAGACCAGGATAACCTTGGAAGAAGAACTGAAAGCGGCAGAGGAGATCCACAAAGAAAAAGGCTGGTCCCCCAAAACGCAGCGAGCCCTACGCATGGCCAGAAAGCAGGCGGCCCACTACGCGAAACAGACCGCACAATTAATGGCCAAGGCCAAACAATCCTACTACGCAAAGAATAAGGCAAACAAATTCTTGGTAGCCAAACTGGCCAAAATAAAACGAACTAACACCATCTCCGGCCTGCGCGACCCCCAGGGAGCTGTCCAATATTCAGAATCTAAAACAGCAACTGGCGGTAGCCCACTTAACGCAGGTCATGACGGCTACTCCAGGAGACCGGCTCAAACAGAAGGAATACCAGCAGAGTGCAGCACTGCCCCAACTCTCCACCTCGGCAAGGGAATCTCTGGAGGCACTGATCACAGAAGAGGTTGAGGAAGCCATCAAATCGCTCAAGACACGGGCCCCAGGCCCAGATGGATTCTCAACAAGGTACTACAAATTATTTAAGCACCAGCTAACCCCCCACCCCCCCCCCCCCCCCCTTAGCAACTCTCTTCAACTCCTTCAGAGATTCTGGCTCAGTAACCCCCTCGATGCAGGAATCAACCACTGTTCTTCTACCCAAGCCAGGGAAAGACCCGAGAGACAGCCTCTTACAGACCAATAGCACTATTGAACATAGATGCAAACCTATATTCCAAAGGCCTTGCGAATCATCTGGGTCGCATCCTACCCGAGATGATCCAGCCAGACCAAGCAGGCTTCATCCTAAAATCGGTCAGCAGGGGGACAATATCCGGAGAACTCTAAAGTTGATGGACATCGCCACCCACTTTGGCTTTGGAACAGCTTTTCAGACAATGATCCTGGCCAACTACAAAGGACCCAAAACATTTCTGAGGACCAACGGATCCATCTCGGCCCCGATCTCGCTGTCCTGTGGTACGAGGCAGAGCTGCCCATCATCACCTCTGCTTTTTGCACTTACCATGGAGCCCTTTGCCCAGAAAATAAGACAAAACACCCAGATCACAGGCCTGCAGGTCGGCCCCTCCCAACACAAAATCGCCTTATATGCTAACGATGTCCTGTTAACGATCTCAGAACCCCGCTCCTCCCTGAAGCATGCCCTGTCAGAAATAACCAGCTACGGTGAGGTATCCGGCTTTTCAGTTAACTTCGCTAAATCAACAGCCTTGAGCATTGGCCTTGCCCCGGAGGCGCAGGAGATACTGACCAAGATGAGCCACATCAAGTGGGAAAACAGAGCCATCCCCTACTTGGGGGTCTACATCCCGGCGGACCCAAAAGAAACGTACCAGACCAACTTTCCCCGGCTATTTAAAGAACTGGAGGGAGACCTGAGACGTTGGACGACCCAGGAGATCTTAATGGGGCGAATAACAGCCTGCAAAATGAACCTTCTCCCGAGGTTTCTCTTTGCCTGCTCCTCCCTCCCCCTGGCAATCCCTGCACCAGCCCTTCGAGACATGCAGAAGAAAATGGTGAAGTTCATATGGAGGGGTAAAAAAACCTAGAATTCCTTACAAAACTCTACTGGGGACCTCCTAAATGGGAGGGCTCGGAGTCCCGGACTTACAGGCCGACAGAGTGGCGGTTCAATTGGCACACGTTCACGCATGACAAACTCACAAACCGCCCTAGGTGGGTAGAACTGGAACAGTCACGGCTGCCCCTACCCCTGCGATTGCTGCCACACATCCGAGCCCCCCTCAGGACACATTGGGGAGACCTCCTGCGGGCAACCAAACACACCCCGAGTGTCTGGGACTGAGCACTAAAACGGAAGGGCGTCCCAAGAGGCCTGAACACGCAATCGCCGATTTTCCACAATCCAGCTTTCTCACCCGGATCAAACCCGCCAATTTTCAACGCTGGATAAAGGGAGGCCTTGAGACCCTGGAGCAGATGTACGAGGGGAACGTGCCATGCACGTTCGAACGATGCTAGGAGAAGTTCCAACTTCAGGAAAAGGACAAATTTACCTACATACAGCTGCGCCACTGGTGCTCACAGCCCCAAATCCTACAAGCAGCAACGCGCGCCCCGACTTCACTGGAACTATCGCTCAAGGACTCCCCATCTTGAGGTAGGATATCTACCTTTTATAGACGCTTTTTGGGCGATTTCCTGGTTGAGAGAACCCGCTGCATGGCCCAGTGGGAGGCCGACCTGGGGCACCCGATAGAAGACCAGACATGGGTAGACATTTGGACCCGAGCACACTCCTCGTCCTCCTGTGTCACCAAAAGGGAATGTGCATATAAGATCATGCTGAGGTGGTACTACCCCCCTCTTAGGCTCCATCACATGAATCCCAGGGTGGACCCCTCCTGCTGGAGAGGATGTGGCCACACAGGCTCCTTTTTCCACATGTGGTGGGCGTGCCCGAAAACCCAGCGATTTTGGAGACAATTACACAGATCACGGGGGCAACGATTCCACTGGAGTCAGTCCCCGTTCTGCTGGGGGTCCCAGTCCCGGCAATCTACCCACGCTTCGGGATTAGGGCAAAACTGTTGACCCAATGCCTTTTAGCCAGGAAATCGGTCCTGGCCCGCCACTGGAAGTCCCCGGACAGCCCCTGCTTAGTTCATTGGTGGACAAAACTATGGGACACACTGATAGCGGAAAAGGTGACGGCAGCAAAGGCCGGGGTCCTTCACCGGTTCCAGAACATTTGGGGCCCAGTACTGGAATATGACCACCGATTTCCCGCCCTGACTTATAAGCCTATCAATGCCCGATAGACCCTGGGAGCCCGGAAGGAACCCAAAGGGGACAAACTGTGGGGCCGCAGAGAGGAGAGCACAGAGAGCGGAGGCCTGGCAGTGGAGGGAGGGGGGGACGGGCCCGAGGGGAGGGGTTAGGGGTTAACACATCTTTGCTACTATTTATGATGTATGCTTGTCAACCTGCCTTGATTTAAAATAAAATTTAAAAAAAAAAAAAAAGGGGAGGGCCCTTTTGGGGTCCAGTCTATGCAATCTCTCCTCTTTGCCCAAATGAGGAGGAGGAGGAGGAGTAGGAGGATAGAATGTTGGTAATATGATTTTTTTGTGACAAATGGAAGTCAGAAACTACTTTTGGTAAGAAAGATGGTTTAACTTTAAGAACTACCTTGTCCTTGTAAAACGTAGTATATGGGGGTTTACATGAGAGAGCCTATAGTTCACTAACCCAGAGGGCTGATGCTAAGGCTACAAGGACAGTCTTTAGTGTTAGAAGCCTCAAGGGACAGGACTGCAGAGGCTCAAATGTATACAAGTTAGAAACTTAAGTACTAGATTTAAATCCCAAGTTGGGAGATGAAACGGTACTGGAGGGTATACATTAGTAAGCCCTTTCAGGAATTGAATGATTAATGGAATTTTGAAGTAGGAAACCTCTTCCGAGGAGCGTTTGAAAATGGACAGTGCAGCAAGATATCTTTAATTGTTCCGATCTGGAGCCCCAGATTGGCTAGATGCAATAGGAAAGAGAGCACCATTGGTGTGCCACATTGAAAAGGGTCCACATCCTTATCTTTGCACCAGTTACTGAATTTGTTCCAACGACACCGGTACAAGGATTTTGTTGCTGGCCTTCTGGCCAAAAGCAAAATCTCCATTACGTCATCCAGAAGATCCCAATCCTTGTATCTCAACCTCTCAGAAACCATGCGCGAAGGTGGAGTGTCCTGACCTCTGGATGGAGAACGCAACCTTCCTCTTGAGAGAGAAGATCCTCTTTTTTGCGGAAGACTTATTGGCGGGCAGATGGACGTGTCCAGAAGGTCCGGGTACCACGTTCTCCTGGCCCAATCCAGGGCAATTAGGATCATGGTTTTCCTGAACTTTCTCAACCTCATGATTACTTGAGGAATCACGGGAACTGGGGGAAATGCGTACAGCAGAGGAAACTTCCAGTCCACCACGAACACGTCTCCTAGAGCTCCTCTCGGAGGAAATTCCCTTGGCAGTACTGTTAGCACTACCGGTTTACCGTGGTCACGAACAGATCCACTTGAGGGGTTCCCCAAAGGGCAAAGATCTCCAGAAGGACTTCCTGAGCTAGCTCTGCCACAGTGTTCTGCTCTCCGGCTAGGTGAAATGCAGATAGAGAGATTCCTTCTCGTATTGCCCAGACCCAGAGCTGCATTGCCTCTCTGCACAGTGGTAGTGACCCTACACCACCTCTCGTTGAGGTAGTACATGGCCACCGTGTTGTCTGTCATTATCAGGACATTATTTTCCCCTGTACAGAGGGCAGGAAAGCTTTCAGGGCTAGTCCGATTGCCCTCAGCGCCAATAGGTTGATGTGTAGTTTGGATTCCGATGGAGACCAACGACTGCTGATTGTCAAATCATTGGTGTGGGCTCCCCACCCCGTGAGCGAGGCATCCGTTACTACTGTCATCTCCCGCCATGGTTGCCAAAAAGATTCTCCCTTGAGGATGTTGTCGTTGCAAGCCCACCATAGTAGATCCTGAGCAACTGCGCAGAAGATCCAACATACTCTCTGAGAACTGGGACCACTGAGTTCTGAGGGCCCACTGAAGGGATCTCATTCTCAATCTGGCCTCTGGTACCAGAAAGATGCAGGATGCCATGAGGCCGAGCAATCTCAGAAAATCGAAGGCCAGCAGATTCTGGGCATTCTGGAATTTTGTTACCATCTGCAGAAGGTGGACAGCTCTCATCTCAGGAGGCGAGGCTTTGCCCGAGGCAGTGTCCAAAACTACTCCGATAAACTGGAGTTTTTTGGATGGTATCATGTGGGACTTCTTGAAATTGAGGGCGAAGCCCAGTTTGTGAAGGAAGTGACAGGTGATCGACAGATGTTTGAGCTTGTTCGGGAGAACATGCTCTGATCAACCAATCGTCCAGGTAGGGGTAGACGTGAATCCCCCTCTCTCGGGACTAGCTGCAACCACTGCCATCAGCTTGGTGAAAACCCTCGGGCGGATGTCAGCCCGAATGGCAGAACTCGAAACTGATAGTGAGAACCGCCAACTGCGAACCTCGGGTACTTTCTGTGCCTGTGATGGATTGGCACATGAAAGTAAGCATTCTGAAGGTCCAATGATACTAACCAGTCTTGGAGTTGGAGAGCCTGAAGGATCTGAGAAAGGGTTACCATCTTGAATTTGTCCTCCCGTCCAAGATGGGTCTCAATCCTCTGTCCTTCTTTGCGATGAGAAAGTAAGGCGAGTACCAACCCTTGTTCCTCTCCGCTACAGGTACATGTTCTATTACACCTTTCTCTAGCAGGGTTAAACATTTCATGCAACAGGAGCGGGTCTGGAATTTTGGCAGAGTTGGCTCCCGGTGGATGGTCCTGAGGCCTTTTTAGGAAGGGAAGGCAGTAACCTTGAGCTAATGTTTCCAGTGCACAAGCATCTGAAGTAATGCCATGCCATTCTTTCAGATGCTGAGAGATTTTGCCTCCCACTGGGGTTTTGTGCGATAAGGCCTCAGTGATTTGGAGGCGGCTGCAGGAGTGGCTGAGGGCAAAGATGCCGTTCCTGAGGATGGCTTTGCGGTCTTTCCTCATCCACCAAAAGCTCTTTGAAAGGCCTGTCCTCTTCCTCTACCAAAAGAGAAGTAGCACTGAAAAGGACAACCCCTCCAGGAATATTAGCCCGAATAGGGTTTCTGAGGCTGTCTCATGGAGGAGCTAAGGGATTTAGCTGCCGCTTTTGAGGTCTGTAGTCTTTCTAGACTTTCATCAGCCTTACTACCAAACAGCCTCAAGCCATCAAAAGGCATGTTGAGAAGGCTGGCCTGGACATCTGGTGCAAACCCTGACTTCCTCAATCACGCAAATCTGCGTAGCACTGTGCTTGTAGCCATGGACCTTCAGATACTTTCAGCAGTGTCCAGTCCAGACTGCAGACATTCCCCCATTGCCTCCTTTCCATCTTTGACAATATTCAGGCAGCCTTCCCTTTCCACGCCTTCCGAATATGTGCAGCCGCCGCCGAAATACAGTCCCACGGGGTATGTGTGAACCTGGCCAGGGTACATGTGACATTAGTTGACCATGCTACCCGAAGTAAAAACTTTACGGGCCCAAGAATCTACCTTCTTTATCCTCTCTATCCAGAGGGATAGCTGGATATGCAGTCTGTCTTGAGATAGTTGCAGCCTGAATAACCAGACTTTCTGGAGTGGGATGTGTTAGGCAGAAACCTGTGCAGTTCCCTTAGGGACCACTGCAAAAGATTTAGGACCACAGGTGGTTGGCAGTAAACCCAATTGGTAGCAGTCTGTACCACCCAGACTTACCTGGTAGCTGTGGATGAGCAGGAGGGTAAGTGAGTGGGCACCACTTGGTAGTTAATCCACGTTTCTCAAGTGTTGAAAAATTGTAGACAAAAAATGACTTGTTCAAACAATTTGTATTAAAAAATGTATAAAGGAGCTGGCTGTGACGAGTTCGGAGACACCCAAACTCAAAATACATGTAAAGCAGGAGACCAAGTGAGATACTGGGTCACACAGCCGTCTCTATAGAACCCAGTCTGGGTATGTGTTCAATCAAAACTATTAAAAGTTCGGCTTAAAAGGTGAAAGGGGATACCTTTAGTTGAAAAAAATGACAAAAACATTAAGCTCCATTAGTTTTTCAAAACACTTTTATCCAAAATAATCTCAAGAGTGAGAAGTCACTAATGTTTTCTTAGTGAGGAAGGATTTGCCACAAACATTTTTATCAATCAGACCAAATTGCCAATGCATTTCGGAAATAAGTTTCCTTTGTCAGGGCCAGTCTAAAGATAATACATACCAGGTCACAAATGGCAAGAACAATTTGTGTAAAGCAACATATTAGTGTCATGAAATATTGAAATAAAGGCAAAAACATACCATTCAGTTGTGGTTTTCAAAAGTAGGAGGGAACAAGGGAAAATAATAAATCAATAAATAGATAATGAAACCATGTTTGTTGATATTAAATAAGGAAACCAAATCAGGAAAAAATGTACCTGAAATAGGTTAGTTGCATGCAGAGTTTGTGGCACGATATGCTCATGAAGGTCAAGTAGAAATCGCAAGATGTCTTTCTTTAGTGACAGAAATCATCGCTGAACAACAGCCTGCAATGTATTCGCTGTAACCAGAAAAAATATGTTGTAGTGGAGTGTTTGAAAAAATAGAGTTGGGAAGAAAGCTTACCGTGCATAACACGGGAGTGGAGAAGTTCACCTGTTGCCGGCTCGAGCGGGTATGCGGCTGTTGTATCGAAGCGCTGCCTAGGCAACGCTTCCTTTATGTGACACGTGACCGCAATGCGACCGGAGTGGGCGCGCGGTCGTAATGTACCTCTGCAATCAAGCTATAGTGCTTGATTTAGATAGATTTAATTATTTATCTACCCTCATGTGGCCTAAAGGGAAATTGTGATGTAATAAAAAAGAGCAAACGGAAAAATGAATGGAAATAAAAGAAATACTATGCCGGGGTAGAATAACAATGGTGAGTAATGACATGTAAATGTAAATATACGTATATAGTGACAAATAACCTATGTAGTGAGAAATCACAATATTAATTCTGCTGTCGTCGGTGACATCATTAAACGGTACCTGCGGTCATGGGCCAAAGGTACAAGATACGTAGCAGTAACATTGAGTGTCCATGATGTGCAGTAATTACATAAAACTTGCGCATTAGTGTATACCACTGCTGTGTGTGGTGTCGTCAAAAGACGCACCTTGGGTCCCAGACCTAGTGTCCAGGAATGACAGCAGGGTGGTACATGGGTACATCATTACATGGTACAAGGGCTACATGTGAGAAGCTAAATTTGTGTTGACAATGGTAACAAAGAACAATCAAAGCAGTTGAAATGCAAGGTTATAAGAAACAATGATAATTAATTTCTTCATTGATTCCATTGGGGGTTGGACTACTCAGTTTGTCAATCCAGAAGGTGTCTCTGCGGTTGAGCCGCTGGCTCAAATCTTCATGTGGATTGTTTTTTGTAACTACTTCCAAAATCACAAATCTTATCTGTGTCAGGTTATGTCCATTTTTCACCCAGTGGCGTGCTACCACCGAGTTCATGTTTGTGTTCCGGATGCAAGACCGGTGTTCATTCCACCTTGTTTTAGCCGCTCTTGTAGATTGGCCCACATAGAATTTTCCACACGGGCACTTGATGCCATAAATAGTGTTGGTGCTATCGCAAGTTCCATAGTTTTTGAGGAGAATCTTCCCTGTTCTGGGATGGTTAATGACATTACCCTTAATTATTGAATTGTTAGTACAATGGAGACAAGGGAATGTTCCGGTTCGTTTGGTTGTGGGCTCTTTGAGGGGCGGTCTTGTGTGTACTAATTTGCCTCTGAGATTCCTACTGCGTTGGTAGGCAAATACAGGTAGCTCACTTAAAAGATTTTGTACCGTGATGTCATTTTTGAAAATTCCCCAGTGTTTTTTGATGGTTTTTCTGATCCTGTTGCTTTGGATCGAAGATTTTGGATACATACACTGGTGATTTGAGTTCCCTCTTGGTTTTAGAATTCTGTGTAGAAAGTAGGGTCTCGCATGTCAGGGCGCTAACCCTGGTGGATGCTGTGTCGAGTTCTCCTTGTTTGTAACCTTGTACTAGAAATTTTTCTTTCATTGCAAGTTGTTGAGCTATACAATCCTCCTCACGATTTTTGTTGACCCGTAACATTTGGCTATATAGGAGATTTCTAAGCAGACTAGGCTGGTGGAAGCTTAGACGGTGTAAAAGGTTATTGCGATCAGTTGGCTTGCGGAACAATGAAGTACTGTAACCAGTTGTATGCTTCTTGATTTGAACGTCCAGAAATGTAATTGTCATACGAAAATTCTCTTGTAAACTGGATACGTTGATCTGTTATTAAGGTATTCAAAGAAGGCATCAAAAGCTCCCATGGTGCCTCTCCATACCCCGAAAATGTCATCAATATAGCGCGTCCATAAATGTATATCTTTGTTCCATTCCTGATTGTTTAGTACATTGGCCATCTCAAACTTGTACATAAAACAGTTGGCATATATGGGTGCCATAGTGGCCCCCATTAATGTTCCTGAGATCTGTAAGTAGAACTGGTTGCGGTATTGGAAGTAAAGAGTGTTCTGCAATGAACTGTAATAGGGCAAGTATGAATTCTTTCTGTGCACGGATTTCAGATGTTTGTAGTAGTAGCCATTCAACCGATTCAATCCCAAGGTCATGTGGTATAGAAGTATAAAGACTTCTGACATCAATAGTAAACATAAGGTCACCCCGTTGAAGAGTTGTGGAATTAAGTTTTTGCAGGAAATGAGTGATATCACAAGTGTATGTGGGGGTTTTCTGAATTAGAGGCTGCAGGAAGAAATCAATGTAGATGCCGAACGGTTGGTTAATACTCTCCATACCTGCAACCATCGGTCTTCCTGGTGGTTTAAAAGTGTTTGTGGCAAATCCTTCCTCACTAAGAAAACATTAGTGACTTATCCAAAATAATCTCAAGAGTGAGAAAATGGTTTTGAAAAACTATTGGAGCTTAGTGTTTTTGTCATTTTTTTCAACTTTAAGCCGAACTTTTAATAGTTTTGATTGAACACATACCCAGACTGGGTTCTATAGAGAGCGGCTGTGTGACCCAGTATCTCACTTGGTCTCCTGCTTTACATAGCTGTGGCTGAGCAGTCAGACTTCTCTCAAGATGAGTTAGGCAGTATATAGAGTATACACAATAGGTACAGTAGCACAAGCAAACACTGACCAGAGCTTTGGTGTAAAAGTATATAATTATTTAAAGACACAATAGCACAAAAAGAGGCAAGTAAATTCAACACACCGTCACTATATATATATATATATATATATATATATATATATATATATATATATATATATATATATATATATATATATACACAACCCTAATTACGTATTAGACAAGTCTTAGTGAGAAACCTCACTTATTTTCAGACAGAGGTGAGCGCTTAACATAAGATGGCACTCTACTAAGTTGTAAAAAAAGGGAGGGAAAAGGCGAAGTTATGAAAGCACACAATTTCAATACCTTCCAAAGAACCACAGTGAGGCAGGTTTGGCAAAGTCTACTGGAGAGCAAGGAAAATCAGATGCCAGACCCACTCTTAGAGAGAGCAAGAAAAATGTGTCCAGGATCACACAAGTGGGGTTATGCCCAAAGAGTCTTTGTAGATAGTGAGATCAAGTCAGGAAAAGTTAGTTAACAGGGCCCAGGCTAACCCAGGTTAGAAAGTCGAGGATTTACTGTCACCCCGAACGATCTGTCGCAAGGGAAGCCAGGCGGGACACAGTACCTGAAAGTGGGAAGAAGGTACCAGCAGTTGTTCCTGGCAGCGGTTGCAAGTTGGTGTTTCGTCCAGAGGAAGCGGCGGTCTCGACGTGGACAAAAGCTGAAGGTCGTTGCACTGCCAGGAAAGAAACCAGCCGCAGAGTTTCCCGGTTACAAGGTACTACCCTTTTCTTCGTGGTAGTGGTAAACAGTGGTATTCCGGTTGCCAGGCAAGGCGGCCACGAGATGGTCCAGGAAGGCGAAAAGACGGGCAAACTGGTTATCTCCACCAGTCAAAGGAAGAAGACTCTCCGGGCTGGAGATCTCCTCTGTCGTCGGGAAAAGTGGTGAGACGGTTCAACAGGGCTCCACCGGTGGTGTCGTCGTTGCAGGTCGGCTCGGCTTCTCCCTCCTCAGATTCTGTAGGTCCTGTGGCGACTTCTGAAGTTCCAGTCCCCAAAGCCCTGCTTTTATTCAGAAAACCCCCATTCATTCAGCCTAGCTGTCACTCAAACATGCTAAGTGGTGAGCCGGTCGGGCCAATCACACAAGAGTGCGACTTGAGTTGCCGAGGCAACTCAGTCCAGGGTGCCTAAACCCCCCCTCCCACACCCCCTGTGGTACCCAGACAGAGTGGCACCATTTTTGGTGGCTTCTTTGGAGTAGCCCGCCAAAAAGTGGAACAAAGGGCTCGACTTGGGTTGGAGTCACAGAAGCGAACACAAACGCCATTTTGGAACCAAGTTTCGGCAAAAAATACCAACCGGTGAATTTATATTAATTTAATAAACCGGCGGTATGCTCGAGGCTATTTTAAAAAGTGGTAGTCTCGAACAATGGGAAAATCCCATAGGAATATATATTTGCGGTCGAATATAAAAAGTAGTATCCACTGCCACCAGCCAAAACTCAGTTGGGTGGAAATGGACAGTGCCCCCTCGAACAGACCCCGGGGCAATCGAATTGCCCCGACCAGTATGTCCACAATATGATGGTTTGTACTGGTTCTGTTCACAATTTAAGACTAGTAAAACCAATGGTGACTTTACATGCCCTGGGAGACAGTAGTCAGTCCCAGGGTATGGAGTCTATGTTGGGGGGTCGCTACGACACCCCTGGGTTACTGCACGGAGGGTGCTGTGTAACCCACATACCAAAAACACATGAAGCCCTATGGGGTAAAGGACCCCATAGCCCATAAAACACATATAAAGTCAAAAGGAACACCTCAAATCATGTCTAAGAGTGGGAGAAAAAGAGTCTCTCTTAGCAGGAGAAAAAAATAAACCCCAAAAAAATCCACCAAAGCTGCTGGGGGACTCACTAGGTTTGGAAAATTAGCCTTAACAGAGAATTCTCCCTAACAGGATGCTGTTCAAATACTCAGGATCAGAAGTTGAAGTTCTATACTTCTTAGGAAAATTAATGTTTACTGCAGCAATGTTGTCAGGAGCTTCCCAGTTATTTTCTACTGTTCTCTGAAGTGCCCTATGGAAGGGGAGAACTGGATCCTTCTGGGGGCCCCCCCGATCTAGAATGTCCATCATGTCTGAGGCTCTACCCCAACCCATATGTTCCACTACTCTATTCATTAAACTCCTGTACCCTGAATCTGCATGTTCTGCAGGGTCAGGTCTCGCAAACTCTAACTCAGGTGACATATCAATGCCACTAGCAGAGTGAAGAGTCTCACACAGGTTTCTCATTTTTGATTCTGGATCTATTAGTTCCTCTGAGCCTGTCCAGTGCCATATTGCACTCAAAAAGGAGAAACCTCCTTATCTTCAGAACTACTTTCTTCAAATATCGAAGACAAAGTCTTGTTCATGAGTTTGTCAATGGAATGGAAGGATCCTTCCATGGTATCGAAGGAATCTTCGACGACACGATGGAGTCTTCGACAAAGACGTCGAAGATGCTTTAGGCTTCGATGTCGAAGCTTTTGGCGCCGATGGCATCAACGAAGTTGCGGATGTTTTCGACGAGTTCTGTTTTTTAATGCGGTGTCGGGGAAACACTCGACTCTAGAGGATTCCTCGACGGCTTGAGTGTTACGAGTTTCACCCATACTACTGGGTTTTACTGCAGTAGTTCCTGACTTCCCTGTGTCGTCCGATGGAGCGACTGGGGTCTGGCTCTTTTGAGGCTTGAGGGGGTCGAGGCCGCATTTCAAAGACCTCCATCTTTTTTCTAAAATCTTACCACTTTCTTGGGGAATCCGACTTAGTCGGGCATCGTACCAATTCGGTAGATGTATCAGATTACGAGGGAGATCTATGTCTCCTTTGAACTCTTTTCGAAGAGGAAGATGAAGAGCGCCTCAATCTACTACAAGATTGGGATCTCTTAGAGTTTTTTGTGACGCTCCGATTCTTTCGAATCAGACTTTTTTTAATGTCTTTTAGACGAGGCCTTTGAAGAGGCCTTAGAAGCATCCCGCCCCACCGCCAGTTTACCTTTCCTCTCACGAAGGGCCTTCTCCGTCATCGACGGACAGGAGCCACAGTCGGCCGGTTCAATGATCTAAACCCAGGCACCAAAGACAAATGCAGTGAGGATCTGTTAACATCTTCGAACCGCAGTCGATACATTTTTTGAGCCCCGTCTTGGGTGTGGAAGGGGTAGATGAAGATGACATTTTCTGAAGAAAATTTCGTAGCGTGCCATTCTCGAGAGCGAAGCAATCGGAAAAACAGAACTAAAGCCAACGGGCGCGGCACAAGCTATTTATACCGACGGTGACGTCGTCACGGTACGGAGCCCGTCAAGGGATATCGACACCACGACCTCCTGCACAGCGCCCTCTGCCGAAAAAAAAACATTCCGAAGCTGGCGAATACGAATATCACAAGATGAGTAATACGTGGAAGTACACAATCCATTCGGATAGAGACTTATTTGTCTGATAAGCAGATGGATTTACCTTGCTGTACCAATGATGCAGCACGATTACTAAACGTCTAAAAAGTCAAAAAGGTAAGGTTGGTGACAGAGGAGAATTGTACCCTGCTAATTTCAGCCAAGAAGTAGCAAGCTTTAACTTTCATCCTTTTTGTGTGAAGAGGTGATATTGGATACTGTGACAAATCCAGAGTATTCGTCCCTTCTTCCCAAGGGGGATGCCGCCCCTTAAAGGATATCAAACACTCCCTTTCCCGAGAGGAATTCCCTACTCAAACATTATCTGCATACATGAGATTTGGACATACTATTTTGAAGAAGTCTGTTCAGAACCCCCCAATGTAGTGGCATTTCCTCAATCTTTGGTTACAGATAGTTATCGCCTGAACTCCAAAGTAAAGAAGGAGCAATGCCCCCCTTCTGTTTCGTACAACGAACATAAAACCAGGAGGAACTTTGAATCATGGAGAGAACATTTTGCAGGGAAAAGCCTCCGACGTAGTTCCGTTTTTTAGCGGTGGATCGCAGTGCACCCGCGGAGCTTGCGGCAGCCTGAGAGCGAGAGAACAGTGGGGCAAACCCTGCAGGGATGGAATCGGAGGCTGTCTCACTTGGTGGCGTGAACATAAGGAAGCCGAAACCTCCCACCTGCCGATGTGTGCAGAAACTACAAAAGCCAACAGACACCAAGAACAATTCCGTGATCGTCTCGAGAAAGAGAACGAGCGAAGGTGAAGGTGCCAAATCCCAACACCAAGGACTGTGAACCAGCTCAAGTCAAGAGAAGGTACCCAGATTGGTTCAGGAAAGAGGGAGGACACTGGGCCTAAAACTGTAAAAATATATAAAGAAGAGAACTGGCAATGTTCTATGAGGAACCGGAAGTATCAGTCCTGGGAGAGACCACAAGAGTTGTTTGAGATGCAGACAGAGGTGAAGGAGCACCCTATGACAGAGATATTGAGGGAAAGCAACCAAAGTTACATGATACAAAGTCTGAAGCAGGTCGAAAGCACCTTATGAAAGATGAGACTAATTGGCTTGACAGCTGCTTATAAAAAGACCCTGAGAAAGCTGAAGTACGAACATTGCTCGAGAGTACCAAAGTATTGGATTGAGTGGTCCATGGAGGCCGTATCAGAAACAGTAAGAATTAACTGTATGAAGCAAGTTATAACACTGGTTACACGAAGTTGAGAAACACAAAATGTTTGGAAAACGTTGCAAGAGAGTGGTTAAACATAACGAGAGTTGGTTGTTTTAGGGGTTTCTCTTTTTACTTCTGGGGGTGTTATTCCAGTGTTTTCCAACATTTTCAGAATCTGTTAATCAGTGTTTTCCTGTGTGCCCCTTCAACAAAAATCACAACTTTTTTCCAGTGTAAACAAAAATATTCTTTTATTGATTGTGTGCCATTTGTGAAAACGACCTTTCTACATTGGCACTGGACTGGGTTCCATTTCAAAATGGTGTTTGACCCCCTTCGCTGTAACTAGAAAAACCTACCTTCAAATGTTACACAAATGAATTGATTTGGTGCAGTTCTAGATGTTCAAATGCGAACCGTGCGGCTGCAGCCCACATTTCATGTTGTTGCCTTTGCCAGACCTTCCAGAGTTGTTCCGGTCTTAAGAGAAAATGGGTGCTTCTGAAAGGTCAGTGGGGCTGAAGAGGTACCATTTATAAAGCAAGTCTCAACTTTCTTGTAGGCCAATCACAGTCTGCCTCTAGAGCCAGATCCCTTTCCCCCCCCAATGGGACACACCAATCACTTATCAGCTTATGACCCCACCTTTAAAATGATCCACCGCTTGCATCCAGGTCTGCTTATTATTGCACGCTTGACATGCATCACCTAAACTTGTGCTTTCAAACCGACAAGCTACCTGGTCGTTAAACCCATCCTCACAATCATCACTTTCGCATCACGTGCCAGATCGCCCCCAATCACCCCAGCATACTAGTACTGATACCTAGCCTCATCTCGACACATATGCATCAAAGATGCAGCAAATCATTCAGCGCGCAAAATAGGATGCAACTCCAAGTCAAGCCAAATTACCAGAAGGCAATCTCAAAAACCTGGAGTCAGTCTGTGCTCCTAGGGCAAATTCTAGTCTATTTTACCCAACGTGAGGCTCGACTGATATGTTATCTTCGTTCGGGGGGGTCTAAAGACTGATGGGAGCCAGACCCTTCGCTGCAAGACTGTTTATAGTGACAATAGAGTAGTGACATTGGTTGCAATATTTTCTCACTGTGCTTCTTGAGCAATTACGATAATCAAACCTGAATGACACCAAAATTAAAGCTTGTGTTCTCGTGAAGAGGCACCACCTGCAAATGAGCCCACTGTACGCAGCAGTACGTCCCTTGGTAATGAGAGGCCAGGCCACAGTGGCTGCAGGTACAAATTATGCCTCCGGCAGGGGCGTGTCTAAGCCTGCAAACACTCCTCACCGCTTGGCTCAAATATTTAAAGAAATGAGCCACGAAGTAACTTATTTTGAAAAATAAACTTGCTTGCTGCGAGTTCCATAGAATTACCCCAACTCTGTTCCAGAGAGCAGCTTGTACACCGTGTTGCGGCATCCTGAAAAGAAAGAACTATTTAGCCAACTTAATAAGAAACCCATAATCAAAATGTAGCTGCCTGCTTTGTTCGAGCTCTGAATAACCGGATGTACATGATTTCTTTAAGCGATAGCGCTCTCTGTATGCCTACACATAAATTAGAGTGCCACTGCATTAAACTCCCCATCAAAGATACAAAAATGCAAAAATGCAAAATAAACTTGCACCTCTGCCAACTCACCAGGGCACAATCACATCTCTAATATGGGTGGCTGCGTGTGTGTGTGTGTGTGTGTGTAACAAATTAAAAAATGCCGAACAGGAATGGACGTGCAGCTGCTTATAGGTTGAGACCGGACTCACCAGATGGCGGCAGCAGCACGTCCATTCCTGTTCGGCATTTGTTTGAATTTTCAACCCCTTCCTAGCACAATAGATGAATCTATGGCGATTGGTGTTTATGTGGTCTGTAATACGCCTCGATTATCTGCTCCCAGGCCCATTTCCTTGCTGACAGGCACAGTGAATCCTCCAAACGAGTGTTGATTGCTTGCAAACGACTTAGCTCTCTGCATGCATTTTGTTAAGCAAACTATACACATGCTAATTAAGTGTAACTCCAGGCGCCACAACAGAGAAGCTGCCATCCAGGAAGAACCCTATTCAGAGGAGCCGGCAGGATAGCTCAGGGGCAAAGCGTTTGCCTTTGATGCAAGACAACAGTGCAACACTGATTCGAAATCCGCTCCTGCACAATTTATTCAGTAAAATAGGTGTTTTTCGGAGATGTCCGAATAATCAAAGACCAATCCCGGGGGTCATATTCCAGAGTTTTCCAGAATTTACTGAAAGCCGTAAACCCTAAACGGAACTATTGACTAGCACAGGCAGTGCTCTACAAGAGATATGAGATATCAATAGAATTAAGTTTGAACGCCAGTTGTGGGAGCCTGAGAAACCTGTAGTGTAAACCTTTATAGAGGTTACAGGAATTGTTTCATTAAAAGGATGAAAAGGGACAAGAACGTCATTTGAGACCGAGTGAGCCGGGAAGAATCTAAAGGGTAGAAAGGAAGATTAAGCTAAACACCAAACAGGGTATGAGAAGCATACAGGAAGATTCCAAGACTCCGGTGAGACCAAAATTACATTACTTAATACCCTTGAAAAAGGTCTGCAGTGCGTCCGACTCCTTCTTGTGGTCCGCCACTAACAAAGTTACTTATCTTTTGTAATGTCTTTTAATGATTACAGTACTCTTCCCACAGATTCATTCCTTGAAATAACACTGAAACCAACATCCAGAAACCTTTTCTACCCACCACATAGCACAGCAGGTTCTCCGTCAGCGTGATTACATTAACAGGAAGATGAGGGACACTCATATGCAGAACAACTTAAGCTTATTTTTCCTGTTCAGATGCTGATGCATGGTAAAAGTGCTAGAAATAAAATGCAGACTAATCTGAATGAAAGGAAAGTTTGGAAGGTTGAGAATTGAAGGCTGATAAGGAATCTGTTGGGAAAAACAAAGTACCCATCATAAAGAACATTACTGAAGGTAAAAGGATTTCTAATTTAACATCCTCCCACAGATTATACCTCTCTTGAAAGACTGACAGCACTAAGGGGCCTTGGAAAAGGGGAGAAAGGTGAGGATAAGAACCTACAAAAATAGCTGCTGGAAAACAGAACCAAGTAATCCATGTTGAAACTAATTGGGAAAGATGAGGCCTGGGAGGCCAACTCTAGCCAATCACAGTTCAGACTCCGAGAGGGGGGTAGCAACGGGCAAGAACCAATGGTAAGACCCTCACACTACAACATTGTTAGGGATATCAATTTGGTGATGGACTAGGCCAGCCACCTGACATGCAAGAGCCAGTCGAATAACTCATGTAGGAGGGGCCCAGTCTGTGACTTCACTATGATGCAATTTTAGGACAAAACTGGCCTGCGAGCCAGGAGACGTTGAGTGGTCCACTGATTTATTCTATCCCTGTACTGACCCCCGTTGGTTTTGCTGTAATAAACTGCAGTTAGCACTTGCTGTCTGACTGGGTCTACGTTCCTTTTGGGGGAAGGTGTTGGGCCTTCCAAGAGTCTGCAAACTCCTAGTGGCCCTCCAGTCTACCTGGAAGTTTCCAACACAACCAGGTCACAGAACTAAGTTTGCCATCAAAAGCATTTGGCTGTGTGATGATGTACATTTTCAAAAGAGTACACTAGTCAATATAATGCATCTTCCCCAACAAAATGAAGTATAGTTGACACAGATTTATATACACTAACAAACTTTACTATAAGGCATGGATGCAATACAGTGTTTTACAGTAGCAATACTGTAATTATGCATCATGTAACAGCTTACATTTTTAGGAATGGAATTGCAGGACTGCAGGGTTCGAAATTGCCAGGAGCTGGGAGCCAATTAGCTCCTTGTTATAGCCAAGGGGAGCCTGGTTAGATTGAAACCAAGACCTACAGGGAGCTACTTTTGAATCCTGGGGCAAGAGGTGCCAAACAAATCTAGCTATGCGATTTTAACTATGTATGTTTGGGAATGTATATAAAGGACGATGACGAACACACTCAAGGGCCATTTAGAGCATATTGGATAACATGAAATGGACAAGCATCTTGAGCAAAGTTAGATTTGATGCAAACTCTGTATTAGCTCCTGGTTCCCCAGAGGTAGCTCCTGCCCAACTGGTTATGCCCAATACCCAGGAGCTGCTTTTTGCACCAGGTCAACAAATACCAATTTAGATCCCTACGACTATCTTTTAAAATAAAATAAAGTTAACACCTACTGGTCTTTGCCAGACAGGATATAGTTAGCTTAATAAAAGTATCCTCCCAATTTACTGGTTTGCAATTATTTGAAAACAAAATCTTGCCTAGCACTCCCACACAGGCATTTGGCACTTGAAAGTGGAGGAGCCTATTACTGCTGCTCTTTCACCCAATTAGCCCCTTTGAACTTGCAAGGGTGGAGAGAGAGCCCTGAGGGAAAGATGAATGCAGGATGAGGTACATTTCCAATGAACAGGTTAACTTAAATAGTTAGTTTTACTACACACCGTTTAATTTAATTAGCAAACCTACAGAACTGTATAGCAAAATGCTATGCGACACTGCTTATGTTATGCCTTCTATGTCTTTGTCGGGTTCTCAGTCACCTGGGGGGATAGGGGTGGGCACACCTTGATCACCGGGTGGCGAGGGGAAGATAACAGTTAAACTCTTATTAAGTTTCAATCAAGGAGGTGGCTAATCAATGATACACAAAATCAAGCGTAACTGCAAACATGTCCCAGGTGATGCTGTGCCCCATCTGCAATACTCACCGGCCACATCTTGCATCTCGGTTATGTGGGCTTTATGCTTCAGAACAGGTGAAAAGCCACCCTAGCCCAAATACACGCTTGCTGAGAAAGGGGAAGCCACCCAGTAAGGTCAAAATTGTCTAAACCAACAAATGCTTGCTTACCATTTCTCAAGCAGGTGGAATGTTTAAATGACAGTTCCCAAGCGGTAGGAAGGCACTTCTACAAGCAGTTAATTTATTCTGGAAGCATTAAAATTGATTCCCATTTTTAAAAAAAATTCAAATCAGGCCCATAATGTCTCTAACAGATCATATTCCCACAGTTTTGTTTGTGTGTCTTTATGACTTGACTGAAAAGCTGCAGAACGCATAAAAATTTTTTTGGCAGACATCATTTTGCATTCATATACTTGTATTCTACAATTCCAAATAGGGAAAACAGTGACTGATACTATTTTTGGTTCACATATGTATTTATATATTTGTCATTTCCGTTTACAATAGGATGTGTACAAAATCCTGCTAAAACAGGGGATAGTGCTCAAAAACCGTGAGCACTGTCCTCTGTGTTCGCTGGATTTTGCTCGCATGCTGGCAGCGGGGAGCTAGAAATACTGAATCAGAGTATAAATCCCATTTCCTGTGGGATTTCAGCATGTAAACGGCTAAATGTCCTGTTATAGGGACAGGTTGGTGATTTCAGTCCTTTCTTTATGTCCGCACCCCTCTCCACTGTGTGTGGTTTGGGCGTGCAAAGTTTTGGGACCCCGATATAGTAGGGTCCACCTGCAAGGGGAGCTGGGGTGCCGATGACGTGAATCCACCTATGGTGCTGAGGGAGCTCCCCTGCTGGTGAGCAGGAATGGTAGAGCCGATTGGGCATATTAACCCAAAGGAGTGAGCCAGGTGAGAAGGTAGACAAGGTCGACAAGGCGGAGGTCCAGACTTCTCCGGAGGGCACAGAGGCCCTCTCCCTCCCCAAGGACGACAGGGTGACCGCCTATCAGTGGCTGGCTGCTCCCTCTCACCCACCCTGGGTTGAGCAAGAAAGCTGGAGTAGTGACAGGCAGCACTTGGCTGAAGCAGCAGCCGGGGCCGTCCAGGATGACGTGAAGTGCAGCAAGGATACCAGGCCCCGCATGCGACAGCGTTTTACCAGCGGGCCAATTTTTTTTTTTCTTGAAAACTTCGGAGACCTAGCCACTGTTCCGGGTGGGGGCACAGAGCAGGCAGTCCCCATTGGCGCCGTTAAGCGTGGCCACTGGTGTAGTGCCCACGAGCTATTCTCCCGAATCTCTCCTCGACCTATTAGGCCATGTGGTGTATTCGTTTATTTTTTTTTTAGCTGCCACAGCCCTTGGGGTCCAATAAATATATCCCGTCTGAGTTTGTCACTCTCAGGGGATACCAGTGACAAGAAATTTTATGTATTTATCAAAGGTGAAAGCCTTCAGTCACAACAGAGACTAGTGACAGGACAAGTTATTTAGCAAATGAGGAAGCGCTCACCCTCAAGGGATATCTGCGACACGAAATGTTACGCATGTATCAAATGAAGTAACAGTTATTCTCAATGAACACCTGTGACTGAAAAGTTATTTACTGATCAAACGTATAACCACTCATCAAGGGACGCCTAAAGTAGTGAGGGCTCAAGTATTTACCACATGTAACACTATTCTCGTAGTGGGACCTCCGGAATTCCTTTTATGTTTTATGTGACTGTGTTATCCAGTGATATGTGATGGGAGCAATGTCAGGGGCCTAGTAGATCGAGACTCAGGATTGTATTGTGTGATTTAACCCTCTGTCTATATATAAAACAAAAGTGAGCCTCGCTCAAACAAAACAAAGTTGTCTGCTTGTTTATTTGGTCTTTGACGCACTTGCTGCTGTTGGTTGACAGGGCAAACTCCCTCACTGAGAGCCCTCCCTGGCTTACCTCCCTTCTGGCAGCCGTCTCCTACAGGTAGCTAATCACTCACTTTAACAGAAAGAGATAATGCAAATTTAAACTACATGGAGAAACACCTCACACTATTGGAGGCACTGCTGAGATTGACTAGGGGGAAAGGGATCGCCCAACCAGGTATTGTGAAAAAAAGAAAAAAACGCCCCCACTGCTAGCTATTGTTACCCATAGTCAAAATGTCACAATATTACTTGATACAGTGGATTCTGGCTAAGTGACTTCGCCCGAGGCTGCTTTCATCGTCGTGGAGGTTCACTCACACAACCACAGATTAAATTGTAGCAAAAACTGGTCCTTTAGAATCTGTCACTGGTAAAGTGAAAAGTGTGGGCCGCATACCAAGGCACGATACCAAATGTTATAATTTATGTTAGAGTTTCTCTTACAGGAAAATTCCTGCCTACTGAAATTCAAGGTTGGGAACATGCGTTTACCTGCCCGGTGTGGCAGCTAGACTAGACACGTGGCCCGGAATACCTCAATAAGGATTCCATTGTCTGGCGTGGCTTGGCAGCCATGGAGTAGGCTGCTCTTCAAGTGAGCTCCGTGGATCAGAGCATTGATCCGGACGAGCGCACCAACTGTAGCTGGAAATCCAACATGAAAACGTAACAAATGCAAAAGCAATACAAGGAGGCTTTAACGCATGCAGCGGCATACAGAAAGGGCAGAAATAACGAGAGATAAGTGACTTGCTGCCCCCCGTGAGGTATTCGGAGCCGAAAAGAAAATGGTGGCGACCTGGGACAAAGATATCAGCTGAAGTAAGGCTGTGATCTGAGCACGAGCAGAAGGGGACAGCGGTGCTGGTACCCCCTGCGGGCACCAGCTGCAGCTGACAGGAGGAATAAAATGACCCGACATCGAAAAACACCAACTACCTGGAGCTGCCTGCCTGGGAGCACCTGCAAGATCATTGCTGCGGTGCACCAACCCAGGGCACCAGAGGCAGGATGGCCCTGTTGGAGCCTGGAGGCAGCGGTTGATCGCGTGGGACATGGCGGATGCCCCGAATGCAGGCATGGTATTCAGGAGCCTGTAGTGGGAAGCGAGACGTGCGGCAAGGAAGCTGTACTGAATCCCATCAATACCACTGCCCTAAGACACACGAAGAGCAGAAGTAGCCCGGCAGGAGAAGGAAAGCAGCGAGTGCTGCGGTGAAGCCACCCCCCACCCCCTTCGATGCAAGCAGCGGCATAAAGAGGGAGCGGACATGGCAGGAGTCGGGTACCTCGCTGCTCTCCGTGAGCACCTTGGAGCCGGAAAGAAAATGGCGGTGACCCGGGACAAAGGGACCAGCTGAAGTGCGGACCGGGATCGGAGTACAAGCAGAAGGAGACGGCGGAGCTGGAACCCCCCCCCTGCAGGCGCCAGCTGCAGCTGCTCAGAGGAATACGCGACTGTCAGACAACGTATGACTTGACGGATTGGAAGCGGGACTGAATCCTAGAGGAACATAACCACCGATGGTAACACTGCCCAGGAAGGGAGGCGAGAAACAGAGGGCAGAAACGGCCCGGCAGGAGGAGAAACGCAGTGAGTACTGCTGTGGAGCCCCTCCTCCCAAGCCCCCCCCATAAGCTGATGGGCTGCATAGGGAATAGGACCAAGATCTCTCAAATGGGTCAAACTATTATATAGCGCGCCGCTGGACAGGGTTAAAACAGGAGCAGTGATATCAGAGGTGGCAACTCAGTAGAGGTACTAGACAGGGATGCCTGTGGTCTCCTATGCTGTATATCTTAGCCCTAGAGCCCCTGGCGATATACCGGAGGCAGCAGTATGACATTAATAGGCATCACCATAAAAGGGGAACCGCATTTAATCTCCTTGTATGCAGACGATATGCTGTTGTACCTACGTTACCCTGAAGAAAACCTCCAATATGTTCTGGAGGTGATGGAGAGATTTGCAGGGCTGTCTGGCATAGCAGTGAATCCTAAAAAATCTTGTATATTTCCACTGGGCAGATACAAAGGGATCCTGTTAGATCAATTACCCGTTTTACAGATACCATGGGAGGTCAACAGGTTTTGATATCTTGGGATAGACATCACACGGTGGAAGCAGAGCACCAACATAACACAGAAAGCGATCAAGAGTATTGAAAAATAGTATGAAGTTCTGGGTAAAGCTCCCCTTGGCGATGATGGGACGAGGGGCAATGTTGAAAATGGTGGTCCTGCGAAGACTACTGCATTATTTTGGCAACATACCATACCTGATACCAAGGCGATCCTTTGCTAGGAACAGTTGCCCTTTGGAAGCTACAAAACTCATACGAGAGAGGGGGTATAAAATTGCCAAAATACGAAATCTACTACACAGCCAGCCAGCTACAATATGTAGCAAAATGGCTCTCAGAAGAACCAACCTCAGAGTCCAGGCTGTTTCGACTGGACTGTGCCCCATTCTTCTTAAAAGAAATGATGTGGTTGCCCAGATCGGATATGGAAGGGCGCCCAAAGATGATGATACTAGGGTGGGAAATGTGGCGTAGGGCTCGTCAGGTAATGGAGAAGCCATCCCCCGTGTTTCCCGCAAGTGCCACTAGTTGCACTGGCGTGAAAAGAAAAGCAATTAAGGATGATGATCAGGAAGCAATGGGAACCGGTAGGGATAGCAACAATGGCCGACATATGGCAAGAGGGGAGTATGAAAGACTGAGATGTGGAGGGGGGTGGGGGATGGGAGTGTGGAGGGGGTTGCAGGGTTACATACGGGACAATATATTACGTACCATAGGGTGGTGCGGCGAATCAAAGACATGGTCCAAAGTAGTACTTGAAGATGAACTGGATGCCACCATAGATACAATATATGATATAGCAGAAGGGGGACACGAGAGACACGAGATATCTAGAATATATGAGGTGATGATGTCCAAAGTGGGGAAGGAAGTGGTACAACTGAGACAGGACTGGGAAGAGGAAGTGGGTGCCCCAATGAGTGATGGGATGTGGGAGCGAGCCCAAGGGTACCATAAGAAAGTGTCAAGTTATGCAAGGTTACAACAGATACAATTACATATAACCCACAGGGCTTATGTGACACCCCAGAGGATAGCCAAATTTAAAAATACAGGATGAATATTGTGCCCCAAATGTGACGAAGAAAACGCCGGAATGGTGCACATGTTTTGTACATGTCCAGTAATTGAGAGATTCTGGGGAGAAGCGGCACATAGGCTGGAAGAAAAAGGGATTAAGAGTGGTGGAAACAGCGTGGGCATGCCTGATGGTGGGGGATGTTCTCAGAACACGTAAACTCAAGCATGTAAGTAAACTAAAAGACTTGGCATACATACTTGCAAAGCGAAGAATCGCTATGGGATGGAAGGCATGCCATAGACGAAGAATAGAAGTATGGTGGAAAGAGCAACAAAAATGGGCAGAAGCTGAAACTACAATATGGCAGGAAGCTAGTTATTTTGGAGGGGAGGAGGAGGCTGAAACCTTCATAGCCTGGAAACATCTGAAAGCCACGTTATTCAGGCCCACGCAAGACCGGTCAAGTGATCGGGACCCAGCAGAGACCACAGGAGAGGAATCCATACTGCACTTTATGCAGGTGCTAACAAATACATCATCAATAAACTTCAAACCTTGAAAAACAACGCGCTCAGAACGGCCCTGAACCTCCCAGTCAGAGCACATTTCGAATGTGCGTAGAAATTACAACTGGCTAAAATGAGCGATAGGATCCCCTTCAAAATTGTCACACTAACATTCAAATGCCTGAACAATGCAGCCCCCCCCCCCCCAATACCTCAGGGACAGAATAATAAAAAAAAACCTTGGCACGACCAACCAAAACAGCCAACTCTGCCTTCAAACCCTGAGATTCCGACAAAAAAAAAAAAAAAACACAACAACAGGAGCCAATAGCTTCCCTGTGCAAGCAGCTCAGTATTGGAACGCCCTACCAGTTGAACTAAGAAGGGACCAGCCTTAGAACAGCTTCCGGCACCATACCCGCACCTGGCTCCGACTCAATGCCCTTTGAAACCTGAGACCATGTGCATTGTGATCTGATGCCATACGTACCCCTCCACTCTCACGTAAAATGTACATAATGTATTTACTGTTTATAATGTTACCCTCTATCCTACTATATAATGTAATTACTGTATATAACATGATACCAACAACCTGTAACCAAGTTCTAAGTATTCTTGTTATTCTGCGCACCTAGCTACCCAAGGGTTTTCTGGCACCCTATAAATAAACAAGACGAAGAAATAGAATATGAAGGAGAGTAGGCTTGAACGGGGGGTTTGGGGGGGAAATGGGAGAAGCAGTGGACACGGATGAAGTGATGTAAATTTACCATGTTATTATATGCACTGCAAGTTTGGTTTGTGTTGTTGGTTGAAATAAACTTAATAAAAATTGTTTAAAAAAAAAAAGAAATGCCATTGTCATCACTGTTGAAGCAGTCCTAGTGACCATGGACAGAATCCTCCTTGCCGTTGATTAATGAACAGGGAGCATACACCCGGTTGCGCCCCTTTTCAAGAGACAACCAGGTGCCCAAAGGAGAAGGGTACGAGCTATGGGCCGACCTAGCTCAGGTTATGCTTCAGGATTGGAAAGTGTGAGAACAAGAGAAACAAAGGCGTGCGATAGAGGCCTTGCGAGGCCCGGCACTACAGACGGTAGTCCCTACGCACACCGAATCCAGATCCCACTTCGCTGCAAGTGATGGCTGCGCTGGAAGGAGCATTTGGTACTACCGAGCCTGGAGAAGATTTGAGTTTTCATTCCACCTCACTGAAATCGGGAGAGAAGTTATCTGAATTCCTCGTGAGGATTGAACACATTTTGCGTTTGGCACATCATAGTGGATGAGGAGACTTCCCAACTGAACCAGTGTCCTTGAGGGGCCAAAGATGCTGCCATACCCATCCACCAACTGAGGCTGCGAGAAAAGCTGGACCCCCCCCCACCTCTGTATTAAGAGCTACTGAGGTCAATAAGCTCTGGAGGAAGAAACCGGCAATGTCGAGGCTCAGTCATCCAGTCCAAAACAAGATCCCAGCTCCAGACTATGCCCTCACTCAACAAACAGATTGAGGACCTGAAAAAGTTAGTGAAGAGATTACAGACACAGTTAATACCCAGGGAAAATCTGGATGTAACCCCACCACGGTGTAGAGACTTTTGCCCTGCGTCACGTGACAGAACATCAAGAATTTAGACGAGCCCAAGAATGTTACCTCTTCGCCTGCTCCATTACCACCCTGGAGAATTTGCCATCGATGTGGGGATGATCGGCACTCCACACGTCTGTGCAACCAAGACTATGCTTGAGTAGCTGCTCGATTTACTGCTCTCAAACCAACTCCCGCCCGAGCAGGGTCGAGAAACACACAGGAGGTTGTAGCAGAGGAGCAGCTAGAATCTAGAGTACAGGAGTAAGCTCCGCTGACCATAATCCCAGTATATCTGTACGGACACAGAATTCCAACAAGCCGACTACCAAACACCCAGTTAAGGCTCAGGAGGATCCCACAGCTGACCAGCTCAGGTTAGTCCGCGAGCTCTGCAATGCCGGGAAAATGTGGATAGCGTCATGTAACAGACCACAAACTCAGACAAGTTTGTCCAGGGGTATCCCTGAGGGTTTGCTTGGACCGCCCCTAACAATCCCAGTTGAGCTGCAAGGACGGCAGACTACAGCACTAGGAGCCTTACTAACGTAAACATATGTCACATCTGCCCTTGGAACAGCTGGAGGGGTAAACCTGATGGAGTCGGCAATGACACATGCCTCTATCTGGGGTATGTCTGTTTGAAGATCCACCTAGACCTAGACCAAGAAGTGGCTGGAGTAAGAACCACGTTGACCGCACTGGCATTAGTTTGCACCACAAGAAACCTGTATCCCCAAGTACCCCATGTCATGGGGTACAATGCACATTGACGAGAGACTACGAGTTCCCATTGCTAATGAAACACTTGTGTATAGGCGCGTTATAAATGCCATATCATAAATGCCATATCAGAATGTCAGATAAAACCATGCATTTGCCCAGAGGTCGAACCAAAGCGCAGTTGCATACTGCTGACTCGGTGGCCCAGTCGGCTTGAACCAGAAACTCATATCCTACCATGGAAGTGGTAAAGCTAGGCTTGGGAATTCTCCATTGTCGGAACGTGAAAAAAAAAACATCTACGAGACAAACTGGCCATGAGGGTGGATGCGTTTTCAACCAGTGCCTGGGATTTAGGTGAAGCTAAGGGAGTGCAACACCACAACCGTCTAAGAGATACCACCCCATTTCGAGAGAGGTCAAGAAGGCTGGCCCCCGCGGATGTGAAAGACGTGCGGCATCACCTCAAAGAATTGCTGCATGCAGGTATAATCCAATAGTCCAAGAACCCTATCCTCTCCAATAGTGGTGGCGCGGAAAACAAATCAAGATGTGCGACTATGCATCGGCTATATAGCAGAACCATACCAAACCAATATACCACCCCTCGAACGGATGAGGCCCTCGACTGTCTAGTGGGGAGCAAGTGGTTTTCTGTTCTGGATCTTGGGAGTGGGTATTACCAGATTCCCATATTACCATAGGATAAGGAGACGGCCTATCTGCCCTATAAGATTTGACCAGTTTACCAGAATGCCACAAGGGTATCGGGGGCACCCGCCACATTTCAACGTTTGATGGAACAAACCGTGGGGGATATTAACTTGCTTGAGGTGTTAGTGCCCTCCCAAACACGATCACATAGTCTAGGTACACCAAGAACAAAGATGGTTAAAAGTTTTGGATCGCCTTCAACAACAAGGCCTGAAAGTCTCTGGAAAATGCCAGTTTTGCTGCACCACTGTAAAGTATAAGTCATGTGGTGTCTGCTGATGGAGTGAGCATAGACCCCACAAAGATAGAAGCCCTCAAGACTTGGCCTCGCCCGCAGAACCTGCGAGAGATTAGAAGCTTCCTGGGGTTCTGCAATTATTAAACAAGGTTCGTGCCTGGGTTCGCCAAGATAGCACGTCCACTCACGGATTTGACCAAAGGGCACCCCACAGAAGACGACTACTCTTCAGGGAAATCCGTCCACCGTGCTGTATCATCCTAAGGAAGTCTTTGGCCTGCGCTGGAATGGTAAGTGAACAGGCTTTTGCCCAGTTCAAAAGGCACCAGTACTGGCCTATGCTGACCCGAAGCTACCCTACGTATTACATGCGTTTGCCAGTTCTGATGGACTGGGGGCCGTACTATCAGAAGCAACAGGGAAGCGTTAGACCTGTGGCGTTTGCTAGTCGCAGCCTGAGCCCAGCCGAAGTCAACTATCATGCTCATAAGGTAAAATGTTTGGCCCTGAAGTGGGCCGTATCTGAAACATTAAATTACTTGTATGGAGCAGCTTTCATCGTGAAAACAGACGCCCTGGAGTCAACGTCGATGCATTGTCCCAAAGACCACACACTGATGACAGCCTTGAGTCCACCTCGGGGACTGAAGTAGTCTGAGGCCACCATGAAAACTCTCCTTCAAATGGGAACTAGCCAAAACGTTGAACCAGCAAGTTGTATCGACTGCCTGGAAGGGACTGAGGAAAGTGTCACTGCGAGCTATTGTGACATCACCAGCCTAATGGCGTCAGAACTGCCACACCTGAACCCGACGGAACCAAGACAAAAGCAGTTGCAAGATGAGGAACTAAGAAGTCCTGCTGAGCAAAGAGAACGGTGCTAGGGGCCCACTGGAAAACAGACACATGCCAAACTATCCAATATATCGCAAGGAATGGAAGTCGTTGCTGATGAAGGGAGGAGTGCTGCACACGGAGAGTCAAATCCAGGGGTGACTGATACATAGACTGGTGGTGCCATACTCATTATGGCCTCTGGTCTTACACGCTCTGCGTGACCAACACGGTCATCTGGGCAGTGAACGAACATTAGATTTGGTACGGAATTGATTTTACTGGCCATGCGGAGGGCCCGAGGTGGAGGAGTATTGCTACAGCTGTGCAAGGTGCATCGCCCGAAAAACCCAGAGTTATCCTGCTGCAGAGCTTTGGTTGCCTTTGGGCCTGGTGCACTTTATAAATAAAATAGCTCCGGACCTATGGATCTAGTTTGTGTGGACTTCCTGAGCCTGGAGACTGACCATTTAGGGATCCAGAACATTTTGGTAGTAACTGATCACTTCACCCGCTACACCCAATCATATCCCACCAGGGATCAGAAGGCAACGACCATAACAAAAGTACTTGACACATTTTTTTGTGCACTATGGTTGGCCGGCTTGTTTAGACTTTGAGCAATTTGGACTCAGTCTCGTCCTTGGTCTAAGAACTTAAGCAGCTGATTGGAATAACGAAAACTAGAACCTCTCCTTACCATCCACAAGGCGATGCACAAGCCGAACGCTTTACCCGACACTGTTGGGTATGCTGGGGATGCTGAGCGCCACCGAAAAATTGAAATGGAGCCAACATATAGCCATTCTAGTCCACGCCTACAATTGCACCAAGAATGACAGCACGGGATTCACACCGTATTTTATGTTCGGCAGGGCTGCCATACTCCCCACAGATTTAAGTTTCGGAGTCTCTTCTGATGGTGCAGGGATAGAAAGCTGCCGAGGTATGTGAAGGACCTATAAGAACAATTGTCAAGAGCCTTTCAATTAGCACAAGTCTCTGCAGAACGTAATGCCAGCAGAACAAAAAGTGGTATGATGAGAACGTCTGGTTCCACAACTTGCAACCAGGGGATCGGGTGCTCATCAGGAATTTAGGAAAGAGGGCAAAATAAGCTAGGCAACTGCTGGGACTCGCAGCCCTATCTGATTGGACAGCTGACGGGGTTAACAGTGTTTAAAGACGGGAAGGCCCTCTTGCCCCCGAGAGATGTGAGGACCCTCCACCAAAATCATCTGCTGCCTATAGGAGATGGTGTAAAAATGGATCCAACTGCTACGGAAAATTTTTCCACCAGTAAAAGGGACACCATAGGTCTTCAGCAAGAGCCCCTCCGAGGAGACATCCAACTGCCCACTGGCACGACTTCTGTATATTTTATAGCATCCACGTCGGGAAAGAAAAGCGATACGGAAGATATTTACCAGGTTACTCACCGTAGTGACCACCTTACTCCTAGTCCATAGTCCCCTTTCCTCCATACTTATGGGACATCTCTCCGTCCAGCGGGACAGGACCGGAGCACTTTGTAAAAAGCATCCAATTTTGTTTTTCAAAAATGTGTCCCTCCTCTCTATCCTGCGCGGGGCCCGACACGCGGCCGTAACCCCGCCCACCTTGGCTCTGCCCCGCACATAGCCCATCTGTCCTTTTCTATCGCAGGGTCAAAGACCCATTAGCAATAACAGAGGAACCTTATTAGAGGGGACGGCGGGCAGGCATATGGAGGAAAGGGGACTATGGACTAGGAGGAAGGTGGTCACTACGGTGAGTAACCTGGTAATATTCCTACGTCCCGTCCCCTTTCCTCCATACTTATGGGAGATTCCCAAGCACTCCTTACAGGAACTATGGGTGGATGGAAATACCCCTTACTGAAACAGGTTCTTCAGCACAGCCTGGCCGAACTGAGCGTCAGCTCTAGAACTCATATCGAGGCAGTAATGCTTACAGAAAGCAGATGGGGAGGCCCAAGTAGCTGCTCTAGCGATGGACTCCCAGGGAACATACTTCTGAAAAGCAACCGCGGCTGCCTTGCACCGGATGTGCATGGATACCTTTAGGAGGTTTCAGCTTTTGGACGGTGAAAGATTCCGTGATACAGGCAGCAATCCATCTAGAAATGGATGCCTTAGACGCCGGCCTGCCCTGGGGTTTACCGAAGGTCACAAACAGTTGGGAAGAGCTCTGAAGCTCGGCAGTCCTGTCCAGGTAGAATTTAAGAGCTTGGACATCCAGGCAGTGTAGAACCCTTTCCGCCACCGAGGCAGGGTTCGGAAAAAAGACCGGAAGGGAAATCGACTGATTCAGATGGAATTCGGTCACTACCTTTGGTAGGAAAGCTGGGTTCGTCCGAAGGACTACCTTGTCCTTGTGAAAGACCAAGAAAGGATGCTACACCGACAATGCCTGGAGCTCACTCACTCTCCTTGCTGACGTAACGGCTACCAGAAAGGAAACTTTCCAGGACACATACTTGAAGTCAACCGTAGCCATTGGCTCAAAAGGTTTATGGCACAGCACCATTAGGACTACATTTAGATCCCAAGGCGGGTGCAGACTACGAACCGGAGGGTAGAGGCGTGTCAAACCAGCAAAATGTCTCTTCACCACCGGGTTAGTTAACGAATAAGAACACCGGTTTGTAGAGAGGTAGGCGGAAATCGCTGAGAGATAAATCCTGCAGGACAAGACATGAACCCCGGACTCTGCTAGGGAGGAGACAAAGGACAGCACTGTGTCAATCGTCGTCACCCTCGGGTCCAATTCTTTCTCCAAACACCAATGACAGAACCTGAGCCATTTACTCTTGTATTGGGATCTGGTCGAGGGTTTCCTGGCTGCCTGGATAATGCGCATGTTATCCACAGACAAACCCAAAGGATCTAGGGCCGTGAACTCAGGCACCATGCCGCCAAGTTGAGCGATCGATTGTGGGGAGGGGTGCCACATCTGCTGTTCCCCTTGGTGAAGAAGATCGGGAGTTACTGGTAACCTGACCGGCGGACACACCAACAGGTGTTGAAGTTCTGAGAACCAAAACCTGGCCGGCCACCACAGAGCTATCAGTAGAAGAGAACAGTTGACAGAATTCTTCAACTTCCAAATTGCTCGATGAACCAGAGGAAGATGCGGGAAGGCGTAAGCTCTCATGTTGTGCCATGGGATCTCGAGTGCGTCCTCCAGAGAAGAGGCTTCCAGCCCCCCTCTGGAGGCGTACTGAGGAAGCTTCTTGTTTACCGCCGTGGCAAAAAGGTCGACCTCCGGTGTGCCCCAACGCGAGAAAATCCATGAGAGGATCTCCGCCTTCAACTCCTACTCGTAGCTGACCACTGTCCGTCGGCTGAGGGCATCCGCGGTGACATTCAGCCAGCCCGGGAAGTGCACTGCACGCAGCCAGACCCCATGAAGCACGGCCCACTCCCAAATCTGGATGGACAGATCCACGAGAGGGGGAGACTTCGTTCCCCCTTGCTTGTTTATGTAGTACATTGACACCGCATTGTCCGTTCTTATGCGGACCACCTTGTTGACAATGAGAGGTCTGAACGCCTTGAGCGCCAGAAAAATCGCCAGAAGCTCCAATTGATTTATGTGCAGGAGCTTGTCCTGAGGTGACCAGAGGTCCGAGACCTGAAGAAGATCCAACGTCGCACCCCACCCAAAAAGGGAGGAGTCTGTCGTGATCGTCACCATGGGGGCTGGGTCCCGGAACCCCACGCCCACTGACAGGTTGCTGAGAGAAGACCACCAGTCCAGGTCCACTCTCATTGAATCCGGAATCATTATCCGTTTGGAATCCGGGTCCACAGCCTGATGCCAGGAACTCTGAAGAGACATCTGGGGCCATCTCATTTTGAGATGAGCAAGAGGAAGAGCCAGTACACACGAGGCCATGAGGCCCATGAGCCTCTGGAACCACCAGGCCGTCATGCTCTCCGACTGCGTAAACATCTGACACGTGGCCAACAGATCGGCCATTCTGTCCCCGGTCAGATACACTCGGCAGTCCATCGTGTTCCAACGAAAACCCAGGAAAGTCAGGTCCTATGAGACCGTCATGGAGGATTTCCGCCAGTTCACAGACAGCCCAAGATGGAACAGGAGCTGAAGGAGAGACTGGAGGTTGCCCGCTGCTGCCAACGTGCAAGGGCTGCGTAGGAGCCAGTCGTCCAAATAGGGATACACATGGATACCCTGGAGATGAAGATGGGCCGCGATCACCGACATCTTCGTGAAGACACGCCGCGCCGAACTGAGGCCAAAAGGAAGCACCCGAAACTGGAAGTGCTCCTCTCCCAAAGAGAAACAGAGGTATCTCCTGTGTGGGTTCCAAATCAGGATATGCATGTACGCATCCTGAAGATCCACCATGCTGAGCCAATCGCCCGCCTGCAAAGAGAGCGAATCTGGCCAGGCGTGATCATCCTGAATTTCTCTTGGGGTAGGGAAAGATTGAACTGGGAAAGGTCTAGGTTGGTGCGCAGGCCAGCCTGGTTGGGTTTGGGCACCATAAACAGCCGGGAGTAGAAGCCCTACCCTCGCTCCCCAAGGGGAACGGGTTCCACAGCTCTGAGGAGCAGAAGTTTCTGAACCTCAGCCTTGAGGGAGGGTGAGCCCGACAGCTGAAAAGGAGGGTTGAGGGGTGGGGTAGGGGGTAAAGGTAAGCGAAAGCCCGCTCGAGCACCAACAAGACCCATCTGTCTTCTGTGATGGTCTGCCACGCCTCCCAATGAGACGCAATGCATCCTCCCACCGGGGTCTCGTGCGAGGGCAGAAAACCCTCATTTGGCAGGTTTATCGGTGGCAGTGCCACCTGAACCTGATGAGGCTGAGGAGCGGGAGAAATACCGCGTACGCTGTTGTCTACGGCGGTTATTCCCCACAGGAGTATCCACTCTGACTTTTGCAGTCGAGGAAGCCCCTAAAACCAGAGGAAGGTCGACCTTGCGACAACAGCCTTTGAGCCTTGAAGGGAGCTTTAACCAGAACAGACAATGATTTGGCCGTCTGAGTGCTGTCTTTGGTTTTGATGAGCTCTACATCAGTAGAAGAGTGAAAAAGCTCCTTACCGTCAAATGGAAGGTCCAGAACCTTGTCTTGCACCTCCTTCGAGAAGTTAGTGGCATGTAGCCATGCTTGCCGCGAGGTATCAACCCCTAGCATCAGACCCCGAGCCGAGGTGTCTACGTGATGAGCCGCAGCCTGCAGGAGATCCTGGGCCAAGACCCTGGCATCGGAAAGGCCTCCTCGGAAATCCTCCAGCTTCTCGACCGGAATGTGCTCCTCAAACTCCAACAGACCTCTCCACATCCGCATGTTGGCTCCCGCCAAAATCAATTCTGCATTGGCCTGCCTGAGATGCAAGGCCGAATTGGCAAAGATTTTCCTCACTAGGGAGTCCAGGAGCTTGTCCTCCTTTCCCAAGACCTGAGTCGCCGTCGCGGAAGAGGAAGCTGCAGGTCTGGATTGCAACGTGGCTGTAGCCACCACTGTGGAGGAGGGAGGCAGACAAGACAAGGCCACTTCTTCCGAGGAATGTAGCCTGTACCTCGCGTCAATCTTCATTTACAAAAAGTCCTGAGTGTGGCTTTTCCCAAACTCTTCGGACCTCGGCCAGAACGTCCTTCTGCAAGACCAGGCCGGTACGCTCCAAAGGAGACAAGGTGAACGCCCCAGAAAGCACGCCCTCCTGCGGAGCAGGTGCCTCGGGCACCGGAACATCTGAGAAGCTCATCATATCCAGTACCCGGTCATGGAAAGCTCTGGTACAACGGGTAGGTCCTCGTTGTCCTGATCGCCTCAAGGGTCATCTGACAGGTCCGGATCCTGCTGAGCCGTGTCAGGCACTGCCTTGTCCACTAGGGACAATGGTGGCACAGGCGGAAGCGCAGGGGGAGGCACCCTGGGCAAGGGAGGCGCCGGCGGAACCACCATCGGAACGGGTGGACAGATCTCCTTGAAAAGCCCCTTGAAATATTCCCTCATGGGGTCGGTGCGCATAAGTGCTTGAAATTTACCGAAAACTGCGTCCTCAGGAGATTGTTTCGGAACCTGAGGAGGCCTCTCATGAGGTGGACAAATCCAGGGACGTAACGGGGAAGGGTGCCACACCGGCCCCTCCGCCGACGTATCCACATAAATCAAGGGAGCCGCCCCCGCGGACAACTAAACATTGTGCATCCGGGCGTTCCAATCATAAACCGGCCGGTAAGGATGCGCACAAGGGACCTTAGGTTCACCCGAAGGACCGAAACCTACACCAGGGGCCAATGGCGTAGTTGTAGGGGTAGTACCTAAAAAGGCTGCTGTGGTCGTGGCGGGAACGGCCGCCATTTTGTCCTCATCTGAGGGGGAACTGCGGCATGTGAGGAAGTGAGGTAGGGGTCCCCATCGATGGATCAGGTGTCTTAATTTTAGCCTCAACGTAAGGCACCTCGACCGAGCCGGTACTATGAGGCCTGGAATGTTTCTGCGACATACCAACTGCCAACTGAGCCTTCGAAGGAAGAGCCTCGGCACTGCCGGTAAAAGAAGAAACTTTCTTCTTTGCCCCCTCAACAGATCTGGTGTCACCACAAGAGCGGGAACGGTGCGCTGTCACCGACGGGGCGTTGCCCGGCCCCTCAGAACTGTTGGTATCCTTAGCCTCTGTACGAGGGACCTCGGCCCGGTAGAAGCCTTATCAGCACGGGCCTCGAACATGCGTTCGGTAACCTCAAGCCCAGCCAAGACCTCAGGGCGTACCCCGGTTTTGTTTTTGAGGGAAGCCAAAAGAGCAGCCTCAGAGCAAGATCTGGTACCCCAGGACTCAGTAGAACTGGGTCGACACACAGCCCCCACAGGAGTGGGCTTCGGTGTGTACTGCGGTTATCACAGGCCCCTTACGGAGACCCTCTGAGAAAACTCTGGTAGAATTATTAGGCCCGACAGGCACCTTAGGGCAAACCCCGGTAACAGAGCGATCAACGCCCCTCCCGGCGAGAGGAACCCGGGAAGGTATCGCCCGGCCTGGGTGCTCTGAAAATTAAAGAACTTACCGGGCATTTTTTCTTCTCGTCGATGAACGCCTGAAAATGAGAAGGAGGAGTCCGTCCGAACACCACCTCCCACCGCTCCAACCGACGTTGAAGTGCCCGGACCGAAAGGGAGTCACAGTAAAAACAGGAGTCCCAACGGTGTTCCGGACCCAAACACTCTAAACAAAGAGGATGGGGATCCGCCCTCGGGAAGCGAGGGTGACACGATGAACAGTCTGGAAAATCTAGTTTAAAAGACAGACTAGTAAACGAACGCTAGCGAGAGCCAGAGAGGGGGAAAAAAAAAGGGAAGAAAGTCTTCCGAGGATGCAAGTGCGTCCGACCCCAATCGTGCGGAGAAAAGGACTGATGGCTTATGTGCGGGGTGGAGCCAAGGTGGGCGGGGTTACGGCCGCGTGCCGGGCCCCACGCAGGAAAGAGGAGGGACAAGTTTTGAAAAAAATGTGGATGCTTTTTACAAAGTGCTCCGGTCCCGTCCCACAGGACGGAGAGATGTCCCATAAGTATGGAGGATAGGGGACGGGATGTAGGAGTAAGAGCTTGCCACAATTGAAATAGCCCTGAGGCCCTTGGACAATCCGAATAGCACAGAGGAAGAGGATGGCGGTGATGAGGTCCTAAATGTCAGCTACTGGTATGGTGGGGAGGATCCACGTCCAGCCTCCACTGAAAAGTATGACATAAGAAGAGAACTATCAGAGTTTGGGGACTCTGATACAGTGTTTCCCATTCAACAGGTAAGCCCACCAAGGCCAGACTCAGCAATTAGGAATCAATCACCTGCATCCATAGCCTTGCAAGAAACACTGCCTAAACATCCTTTAGAGGTTATACAGAAATTGCAACAATCTCAACGAGAAGTCAGGCCTGTCAGAATCTTGAGCTATGATGCACCTGGAGCTGAAACTGGAACTTTCTGACAAGGAGTGCCTGTCCACACAAGTACCGGCACAGTGATGTATACTAATGAACCAATGAGGAGGTCCAGACAATGGTGGACTGTGCCATTGCTGTGGAGTGAGAAATGTCATGTTTTATTGTATGCATTACGGCAGTAGAGAAACCCTTAGGAACAAGGGTTGTTTTTTTTTTTTTTTTTTTTTAAACTTTGGTTTTATTGGCAGATTTTAGATGAAAAATACAGATGGCAATGCTGGGAGCGTTGTAGTTATCACTTTTAACATTGTCATCAAACCCCCAGGTTCCCCCTCCCCCCTGTCCCACCTCTCCAACTCCACCCCTCCCCCCAGATCAGTGTCTCATCGAAAGTCGAACCGCTGGAGCTGTCGTCGTTGCTCATTGTTCATTGCCACCGAGATAAGCTATCCTCTCGCGTCCAAATTGACTGGGTCAGATCCGCTGTCTCCCGGGTCCTGGGCTACTCCTTCATCCCTGTGTAGACCATTCCAGTCCCCCCCCCACCATCGTGCCAGAGTGTTCTCTTATTGTCAGTGGGGGTCCCATCCCCATGCCCCGTGGATCCCATACCAGTTGGCCTGAAAGGTGCTCAATACGTTATTTACCATGGCCGTCAGTTTGTCCATTAAGAACATGTTTTTGAGTTTCTTAAGCCAGTCTTCTTTAGATGGGGTCTCTGGGCTCTTCCACCTCTGTGCCAGGGCCACTCTGCCCGCTCGCAACATCGTCTCCCACATTCTTGGGTACCTATACAGTTCGGTGTCCTCCGGGGGGAGACCCAGCAACATCGTTAGGAGGTTGAGTGGGATTAGTTCCTCGGTGACCTCGGCCATCCACCCCCGTACCTTCTCCCAGAACCCCTGCACCTTGGGGCAGAACCACCACATATTACCCCTCGACCCCACTTGGCCACAACCCCTTGGGCATCTGGGGGACACTCCCGAAAACATCTTGGACAGTTTCAACAGGTCCCTGTGCCAGCCCTATAGAATCTTGAAGTTGTGCTCCATGTCCGATGTAAATAGGTTCCCGTGAAATGCTATTTTAAAGACTTTGGACCACGCCTCCTCTGTGAGTGGTTCTCCTGCCAGGTTGTCCCAAAACCTTCGAAACCTCCTTCTCCCTTCAGGAACAAGGGTTTTGATGGAAAAGGGAGGGTAGTTTGGAGGGGTGTAAACCCCCATTTCCATTGGGGTTTCAGCATGTAAATGGCGAAATGTCCCTTTATAGGGACAGGCTGGTGATTTCAGTGCTTTATGTCTGCACCTCTCTCCATGGTGTGTGGTTTGAGCGTGCAACATTTTGGCACCCCGATATAGTAGGCTCCACCAGCAGGGGGAGCGGGGCCGCCGATTAGGCGATTCCACCTCAGGTGCAGAGGGAGCTCCCCTGCTGGTGAGCAGAAATGGTAGCGCCAATTGGGCAGGTTAGCCTGAAGGAGTTTGCTGAGGAAGAGCTGGGAGAGAAGGTAGACAAGGCGGAGGTCAAGACTTCTCCAGAGGGGACCAGGGCCCTCTGTCGAGTCGGGGACTCCCTCCCCTATGACCATAGGCCGACCACCTATCGGTAGTTGGCTGCTCCCCCTCTCCCCCACCCAGGGTTGAGAGAGCGAGCCAGAGTAGCAACATGCAGCACTTGGCTGAAGTGGCAGACAGGGCCGTTCAGGTAGGAGAGAAGTGAAGTGCAGCGAGGATACCAGGCCCTGCATGTGACAGCGTTGTTTTACCAGCATGTCAGTTTTTTTTTTTCTTGAAAAGTACTTGGGAGACCTAGCCACTTTTCTGGGTTGGCGACTCTGTTGTTTTCCCGCAGGTGGCGCAGAAGTAGGGGGCACATAGAAGGAAGTCCCCATTGGCGCCCTGAATCTCGCCTCGATCTATTAGGACCTGTGGTGTAAGCACTCAAGGGATATCTGTGACCGGAAATGTTATTTACTGCTCAAATGTATAACCGCTCATCATCAAGGGACTTCCTAAAGTAGTAAAGGCTAAGTATTTAGCACATGTAACACTCTAGTCTTGTAGTGGGCCTTTAGGGATTCCTTTTATGTTTTATGAGACTCTGTTATCCAATGATATGTGATGGGAGCAACTCTGTCATGGGCTTAATAGTGTTTTAGAGCCTCAGTATTTTATTGTGTGATTAAACCCTCCGTCTATATATAAAACAAAAGTGAGCCTCGCTCAAACAAAACAAAAGAAGTCTGTGCTTGTTTATCTGGTCTTTGACAAGCTAGCTGCTGTTGGTTGACAGGGCAAACCCCCTCACTTTAACCCTCCCTGGGTTACCTCACCTCTGGCATCCATCTCACCCCCTTGGCCTATTCAAACTCTTGCACATGTGTGCAGTAAGTTGTTACACTCCTATACTCAGGTCTCCTACAGGTAGCTAATCACTAACAGAAAGATTAAACTACAGGGAGAAACACCTTCTGCAAACACGCAGAGGACAGTGCTCATGTCGGAGAGGATGTCAGGGCTGAAGACCCCCGAGATACTCTCCGACACAGCACTGTGGAGTTTCAGGTCTTATTGCAGATTCTTATTTGAACACTATAAAGTTGGTTAGAAAGCAGTGGGGAAGGAAAACAACGGAAAGGGAATGCATCCAAGGACAAAAATAGCAGTGGGGCGAGCCAGACAATGTATGTGTGCAGCCAAGCACAAACAGGTGGAGTGCAGAAACATGCGGGGCAAGCATCTGTATGACCCATCTCAGCAGCCAACAGAGGCAATCATTGAGCCAGTAAGAGTTAGAGCACTGCATCACTAGTATCACAACATAGCAAATTTTGTGTTGTAAGTCACTGATGTATATTAAAACTGATAAGGACGAGCAACAGTCCTAGCTATATTACCAAAAACAAGGAAATTTAAACGCAGAAAGGACAAATAATTACTGCTGTATTGTAAATTACAATAGTTATTTTAAAAAAGAAGATTACACTCGCATGATTCAATGTATCATTTTATTTGGAAGATACATGGTATATTTCCTATTCAAAGATAGCCACTAGTTTCAGCTTGTTTCCACAGAGCTTCCTTAGCAACAGTCATCCAAGATGGCTGCCTCTATGGAAAAACTCAGTTCCGAGATAGGCAGGAATGGGTGGGATTAGGAGAGCTAGGGGCGGGGAATGGGAGGTATTCAATAGCTAACAACTGTGTATCCCTACTCAAATGTCATCTCCACTGGAAAAGCATTACAGACCCTCATTCAAAGCCCATATTTGAAGCTCTACTGTTACAGCTCTTGACAACAGTTTTGGCTTAAAAGTAGCGCTTTCTGCATCAGCTAATAGCCCAAACTAAAAACGTGCTCCACCTGCATATATAACGATATTGGGTAGAACACAACTTAATCATCCTTAAAAAGGTCCAAATTAAGGTCCACACTTTTCAATAGCCAGGCAGAAATGGGACAACTGGCTGAGGCAGAGGATCCTGGAGTGCAGGTCTGTGAAAGGCAGCCAGTGCACCATAGAGATTTCCAGGAAACTAACAGACAATTGGTGAATGTTCAAAAATATTCCTGCTCTTTTGAGGACCCCTACCGCCACCAGAGGTTACAGCAGCAAAAACAAAGCTCCCTTTCCCTCCAAGACCAAGGAGCCTGCACAGGCTTCCTACGGCATGGATGGTAACGTTGGCATCAATACTCTTTCCCCAATTACGTTTCCCGATCCATCCTCAATTAAGGGCAAAAAAAACAACAAACAAAGACTTCCCGTTTGCAGCTTTTAGGGACAGCCCCCAAGCTAACACAGGGCATCCTATTTCTCTGGTGTTCTCCAGAGAAATGCAAAGAAAAGGCACATCTCCATCTACTCTACGGCATTGGCAAGCACCACCACTGGCTTCTTACCAAGATAGGTTTTGTATTCTCATGTGTCCACCGCCACCCTCAACAGCCCCACTCTTCACCTGAAGACTCCACATGCTCCCCCTGCAGAGTGCCCCCTACCATTGCTCCCCCCCTTCTCTCACCTTTCCATTATGGTTGCTCAACCTATGCCCACTTCAACCAGTCTCCCCTGCTGTCCCCATTTAACTCCCTCTAGGACTCTGAAATGCCCACTCTCGTCAAGTAAACCCCCTTTTACTGACCATTTTCACACCAACGTCTACCTTACTGTGATGGCTTTCAATGGAACACATCCATTCACAGGACACTGCCACACTTGCAAGCTTGTACACTACCACCTTTTCTTATTCTCCCATGCCTAGGAAAATCAGTGGTGTTGGGGGATAGGATTGTCAAAACAATCCCCATATGCCTGCCTCTGACTTTCTCAACTCTATTGAACTCCTTGCTGTTCAAATTATTATCCCAATCCATGATATCTTCGCATTAAAGTACCAGTCGTACTTGTGGGGTGACTTCAATCACTCATCCACAACAAAGGCCCACAAACTCCAATTGAGTCCACTGACAAAGTTCTGGGAGGTATAAATAAGCTGCCAACCCGCAATCATAGCAACCGATTAAAATGATGCCCCCTCCATTCTCAGTTCCATGTCGTTTTACGGACAATAATAACTTTGATTTCCTGTTCCTCGATTACCCTCGGACACTACCTTTTTTGTTTGAAAAATGCCTAATACAAACAAATAAACACATAATACTTGTACAGTTTTTTTTCCTTTTAAAAATCCAAACCAGGCAATAGGCACCTACTTAGAACAAGTCTTCCCTTAATGTTTGCTCGACACACCGCTTGCAGACTACAAAGGAGGCAAGGGTCGGAATCATTTATACAGATCCAAGCACTCAACAGTGCAGATATGAATAGGTGAGACTCTAAGGAATTTAGCTTCAAAAAAGGTAGCACAGCTGTGGATCCAGCAACAATTTGTAATCTTTGTGTACCATACCTGCATGTAATCCCAGTTTCCATACCATCCAATCCCTTCCAAATGAGTCCATATGCAATCCTTCCCAATGTATCCAAGCTATTGATCTATATTATTATGTTCACCAACTGTACAGCATTCCCATGTTTTACAGTTTGGTCTGAGCTGTATGAAAGCCAGCACAATTATACATACACTAGCAGCTTCCATTGAACACCATTACCCCTTCTCGCCACCCACTTCTTCACTCCTGCTCCCGCAAACACTCACTATCCAACATCTGATGACAACCATTGGCTCCTGTCCCAAATTCCAATCGGTCTCTCCTTGCTTCCAATTAAGGATTCTTGTATACCCCCAAAACTGCCCGAGTCAATGTTACGCTAACCTTACCTCATGCCACCCCACCCACACTTTTTCATCTCCTTAATCTGCTGAGGACTTTGCCAGTTACTTTAAAAAAAAAGTGCTTTTTTTGCGGCCAATTTTGTGCAGCCTCTAATATTCGAAATACATCAATTTCCCCCTCACCCCACCCTTTTAAATCCGGGGTTTCCTCCCCAAAGCACTCAAACTTCTGCCCACCCTAATACCGCCTCAGACACCTTTTCCTCATCACTCCATGTACAAATCCACTCCTCCTCCCCAACCCCCGATCATACACAGACACGCAAACATACATTTACCTGAAACCTGTCTTTCCCTCCCTGTCTCAGTCAGCCCGTCAGCCCCTGCACGCACTCGTGTGCGGCAGGGGCGTGACAGTTGACTGCTCAGAGCAGTCTTTCTAAAATCAGTCTCATTTTCACAATAATGAAAAAGTCATTTCCACGTAATACAGAGCTGGGACCTATGGCTATGGGCTGCCAAAAACTTCTGTGCGGGGTGATAAAGGCTTTGCCACTGCAACCCCCGCCCTCCCGACATTACCTCTTTCTCAGTTGAATATGGCACTATTCAACCCTCTCAACGCCCGTTCCTACTCCTCTCACTGTGGAGGTTCCATCTACCCCCGTCTTCTCCACTACTGCACTGACCCGAACCAACTTCACGTCACATGGCCATCTCCGTTGTCAAGCTGGAGGACTTTAATCTTCCGCAGCCCTCTGCAGCTACCCGCTTTGAAGTCCCCCCCAACTCTCACCATGGCCATTCTGGTGGGAACTCTTGACAGCCTTGCTCCCTGCTTCGTTTACCTCCTCTGACTGCGGCCCATTGACCACTCCCAACCGTTCACTCCATTGTTCACTTTAACATGCTGGGCCCTCCATCCTTTATGCCTCTTGAATGACCAGGAGGAAGTTCTAGCAGTACTCTCATGCCACTTCTATGGACCCATTGACTGCTTTTTCTTACTTTCACCATGCATTTATGACTCCCCTTGAACAGCACTACCCTGCACACACATTCACACCTTACAATTAGCATCTCCGGCCTTTCTCACCTCTGAGATCCAGGCCCTCAAAACAAAGATGTGTCATGACCCACTAGACTGGCACAAATCACGGACTACTTGCCTATAAAAATTCCTTGGCAACCCTCACCTCTTCCCTGGACTCTGCCAAGGGAGGAGAGAAGGTATGTCAAGTAGAATGATTTGATTACCCCTATACACTTTTATCTACTCTTAAAGCTTTGTTCACAACTGCCAAGCCAATAGCCATTGCCTCTTCCTCCCTTCCACCACTTTGCCGACTCGCAGTCCTCCAATTCGTGACACTGACATCCCTTCTCTTCCCCTGCCCTTTAAAACCATCAAATACTTCTCCCCCTCTCTTTTTGTACACTTTCAAGCTTTCAACCCGGTTGACCACTCCTCTCCACTATCCATGACCTTTGGTTTTGCAAAAATCACTCGCCAGGTTGCTCCTTCAAAGTCTTCTGCAACCTGCAAACCTCTGATCCCCACCCTGTTGGCATCACCAAAGGATCAGACCTTGTAACTCACCCGCTATACATCTGCCCTAGAGAGATGTATCTTGTCCTTTGGCTTTCAATACCACCCATTTGCTGCTGAAAAACCCTGGGTGCACCTATACATTCGAACGACTTGAAGTTTAAAACATTTTGAACCAAGACCAAACTTATGATGAAAACTTTGAACCACCGACTAAATGATGTGCTTGAACTTCCTACAGTCTTGGGCATGTTTTAGAGGGGGGAAGAGCTTTTTTGTGGAGGAAGGCTTCAGACATTTTGGAAAGTGACAAGATTAGTTGAGTTTGAGGAACGTTGGGAGAGGCGGGGGTGGTGTAACAGCTTGAAAAGTTTGTAAAAAGAGATCAAGAATATTTTTGTATTGTGCAGTGTGACATTCAGTCTTTTCACCAGTTAACAGAATGGGCATCAGTGTAGGGGGAGAGAAACCCTCAGTGTGATCTCAGCTTGGCGGTCTGGTCAGTGAGATACACACACAAGCACATCTTTATTTTGGGTGAAACATACTAGGGTTTGACACTTGGCAGGAGGAAAGTGACAGACATGCACAGAGGAAAGTGAACAAACGCAGTGCACATACCCAATGGCGCACTCTGGTACAGGGAGGAGTAGAGAATCCCTTATGGCAGCATGTGCTACTGAGTGACAGTAACTTGGAACTAGGGGTGGTAGAAAGTTAGACATCTGGCGTCAGGAAATATCAGTCACCGTCCAGCTCTTGAATTAAGTGACTGCAGGTTACCAATGGTCTCCCTGCCCTCAGTCAATGATTGCCTCTTCCAAATTCTTCATAAATGGAAGTAGTCTTTTCTCGCCTTTCAAAGCCACCCCTCCCTTTCCTGCCTGTCCTTCCGGCTCTCTCGCAGTTTGCAAACTCTTTGATAGCAAACTGCAACAAACTACCACCGCCTCCGCTGCTGGTATTAAACCATCAAAAAATGGGTCTTCTTATGCCTACTCCTCGACCTTCCCTTTACTCCTTCCCTCTAGACAAAGTACTGAAATTCACTATCCCACTCTCCACCATCTACAGACATGCTTCCCAAGGAGCCCATTCTCTGTGGCTTGCCACGCACAAACGCTAGTTCCTTCTCATAGTCTACAAAGCAATGGTCTCAACTCAGTACTTATCGGGCTGGCTCACTGCGTACCTCCAACACGCTGCACTCAATATTCCTGACCAATCCTCACTACACGCTTCATCTACTCCCCCACTCCATTGGAACCAACTGACCATCACAATCAAAGCTCTGCACTTAATTTACTTGCTAAAGCGTGACCTCCCCTGGTACTCCCCTCTCGCATTGTTCCTATTTGAACCTACCAATCCCTCCAATCAGAGCAGTGTAATAATTCCACTTTAGTCACTCCCCCCTAGGTGTATGCTGCATTTTTAAGTTACCCGTTTCTAATATTTTTATTGTTAGTTTTGTCCCTGGTCAATGTCCCCCCTTTGTTCACATTTTCATGAACTGGCGTTTGTCCGTTCTCATCTTTGTGCAGGCATCTTTATGGGGAATGCCGCTGCCATTTGTAAATGGTCTATTGCAAGACATTTCCGACTGAAACAGACACCCCTGTCCTTCAAATAAATGCTATTCGAATGTGACAGAAAGCTACAATTTTAGCAAATTTGATCGGAAACACCAAATCAATACGGCGCACCATTTAGCAAACAGCACGTTCAGTGGTAGATCTTGCCTCTGAACGGCATCTCAGCACTGCAGACACAGCCTCACATCTCTAGGTACAGGTTTGTTACAAGTGCATGTGATCACACAAGGAGTTGCAAATTAACTCCATGTTCAACCAGAAGGTATGAGCATCTATATGGTGCACTGTATTTTATATGGCACCCGTCATCTTGTTATGCATTTTGTTAAATGTGGTTAAGACATTAGAATGAGCTTTGTTTTTTAAAGAATATCATTATGGTGGTTTGCTCAGAGACAGTTTAGTTCCTGACAAGGATAGCATATAACCAGAACCCTACCACACCATCCTCCCACCACACTCCCAATTACATGGAATTTATGTTTAAGGCTGAACTGTCTACTTCCAGTCATTGGTAAACATTTCCTATAACTAGTTCAATTATATGTACAACTGACCTGATTCTCTGTAACAGGGTCTCTTAAAAATGGACAGTGTTTTTGACTTTTGTTTCTATTTTAATGGAAGTGCCACTTGCTAACCGCCCACCAGACTGAAGAATGCACTCTTTGTGGGAGTGTTTTTGCTTGGGATGGATTTGGGGAAGTGGTACACTTGAGACTTCTAGACAATTGATACAACGGCCAGCCTGGTCTTTGGTTCATGGCCTGCTACTGCCTCCCACAAATTCTGACAGGATCTTAACTAATTACCTTGAAAGGGCCCAAGTAGGAAATACAATCAGACAGAGTTGGATTCGAACAATGTAGACGATACGGTTGCCACATTTTCTTAAAGTGACGCCATCAGGTGTTAACAGTGTTATATTACTTCAAAAGCCGACACAAGAGCCTTTCATGTCAGGCTGGTTGGTCAGACTAAAAACCTTATGAAACCAAACATTTAAAGAAAGAAAAACGCTCGATTACTAAGACACTATTATTTATTAAAGATCCAAGAAAACAACTCAACCCGAAAAAAGAAAATATTACTACATCACATCCTGAAAGCTAAATAGGTCCATATAGTTTTTTTTTTTTTAAGGCGTTAATTCAAGGACCCTGTAGCCCTTAACCTGCACGTATTCCAATAAAGCACACTGAAAATGTTTATTAAAAAAAATAAGAACTACATGAAAACTAATCTACCTATTTTACCTTCCTTAAGTCATACAAAAGTCTGCCGATTAACACACCCAGATTCTCATTCCTATCCAAGGTGACTACAACAAAGACGAAGCCATGATCAATAAAATCTATGGAATCATACAAACATGGATGGCTACCCTAAATGAGAAGACGGAGCTCTTAATCATTGGGTCAACTAACAAATTGAATAAACGCTCTACCCAATATAACGCCATTATTGATTGAATTACGATCAAAGTCGGTAAAGAAGTAAAGACACTAGGCTTTTACCTTGCCTCTGCGCTCAGCTTGAACAAACAAGTGAACGCCACAGCTTCGGCCACAAACTATACCTGTAAATTGACACATTCATGTAAACCATTTGTTGATCGACAGCTGTATTACAATTGCTAGGGCACCAATTCTGTCCAAGCTGGATTACTGCAATGCCCTCTACCTGGGCACCAGTAAAAATAACACCAACTACAGACTCTCCAAAATAACACCTTGAGATCTACCTTGGACATCCCCAAACGTCAGCACATATCCCACGAGAGACGATCCACCAATTGGCTTTCCATAAATGATCGAATCAAATTTAAGTCAGACAACCTTACCCACAAATGTCTACATAACATGGCCCCTTTCTACCTTACCAATAAACTTACCAAACACGCATTCAAATAGTCTTCGTATCCCTAACTACAAACTAAAAAAAATAAAAAATAAAATAAAACTGGAGGAGCCAGCTGCCCAGTCATGGCGGCTAAACTTTGGAACTCTATCCCTGACTCCTTAAGAGCTACATCCCCCTTACACTCCTTCAAGACCAATGTTAAACGATGGCTGCACTCCTGCGACTGATGACCTCTGCCAATCGAACCTATCCAGATCCAGGACATGCTTACAAGACCACTGTAAAAATGGTTTCTTATGTATATAGATGTACTCTGCAAGCCTATTGCTGCGGCAACTTTGGCTACCGGTCATGTTGGTTATAGTTAATGCGCCTTGATGCCTAAGGCCGTGTCGTGAATCCCTTGCCCACATTTGCCCGATGAACAAATCCTGACGTGATTTGACCTACAAGTCAACTGTAACGAATGTATCTAATGTCTATATATGAATACGAACGTACTTTACCTACCCATTTTGTAACATGCAAATTATGTACTGCAACCTATTTTGTAACATGCAAATTATGTACTGCTTTAAACTTGTATGTGCTCAGATGCCCAAGGGCCTGGTGCGCTTTATGAATTAATAAACAATACCCATTCATCTCTTTTCTACTCTCGCTAAAGTTCACAGATGGCTTATCAAGGCCATCTACTTTTCAGCACCCTTACACTCCGCTAACTAATCAGCTGCTTCTTTGGGAAATAATACATGTAGTAGCCTCACCTAGCCTCACCACCGCTAGACAAAAACCTTCTAGAAGAGGTAACTTTTGCAACTGCGCCCTTTGTGGCAGCCATTGATCCAGATGAACGCTGTAAGACAGACATAAATGTGCATTAAATATGTTAACAACCATGAGGCGTTGCAAACCAATGGATGACTTTGAAACCCATTGAGTGACATCTTATACTATGGTTGAAAGAGAATTATTATGACAGTGCAAAGAGCATCCAGACTCATTCTCCATTTCTTCAGTGCAGCAAGACAATTTATCCTCACAGGATACACCCAATGCCCCGGGTGTGAACTTTCGTAAGTATAGCATGGAGTCAAACAGTTTGCATCATTCTTTCTACATTATGTAATTTAAAGTGGTCTTGTATAGCACACTCCTACCATTGTTGGTACGCCTTTTGGTGGGTCAAATGTGGAGAGAGAACGTTTCAGCCAGCCAGAGAAATCCGATTTCCAAACCATAAGAGGGACCTTCTCTGGCTGGATATGATGAAGGCACTGTCAAAGTTTGAAATCATCAGCCTCTGATACAAACGGCCATACCCTTTCTTCCAACTTCGTTTGTTATAAAAGGCGGTTTATACCCATCATTTATAACAGCTAGGACAGAAGCAAATGGCATAATGCTCGTCTACTCCGCTCCAGCATCGTACCAATCATTTCCCCCAGGACATTGGCCAGTTTCACTTTCTATTAAATAACTACTGCACCTAGTCTCTAGCTTAGATTAGGTGGGTCTTTGCGTACACATATTACTACAATTATCCAGATGACAACCAGATCGAGCAGAGGTTACAGGTAGCTCAACGTGCCGCTCATTGATACAGGTGACTGAACACTGGGCGTGCACCAACTGTCTGAAACCGAAAACCAGGAATACGGAGGGGGTGCTACCAACTCCCATATTTGGGGCAATGATTTTTGGACTTCTATTGTATCTAGCTCATTGGAGGAAATGATAAAGGATGTGTGTCTCACTAGACTCCACCCTTCTTACACAAATGAACATGGTTATGAAAGCCTGCAGCCAACAGGTGCCCCAGTTTCACAATCTAGGATTTAGTCACCTTAGGCCTACACTTGCCAATCAGCTCTACTTTGACCTTCTGAAAAATGCTCTTCAGCAGTCAAAGAAGTCCACAGTGGTGACCAGAAGAGCCACTTTCCTTGGTGAAGTCATAGACGAGCAGGGCGTATCAAACTTTGCAATACTTTCCACGTTTAATTGGAGGTAGTAATCCACTTCTACCAACAAAAAAAAAATGTTTAAAGAAAAAGGAACAATGAAAAAAAAAACACACATTCTACACAGGAGACGAATACATAGGAAAGCACAACTACTAAAAATTTCTAAACCAAATCAGAAGAGGGGGGTGAAAGGAGGAGGGCAATGAATCTTAAATTAGATTAAAAAAAGATTGAATTAATCGTGGAACTTTTTTTCTGGGTCCAATATTAGAAAGATGGGTGGAAAGCAAAAAAAGGTCTTCAAGATTGCACCAATTAAATGTGCCACTGAACTCCCATTGCCCATTTATAACGTACTAGGACATACATCTACCGGTACATAGCGAGAAAGCATTCCAGATATGGAGTGCTTGGAATGCACTACTAGGCTTGCAGATTGATTCATCACAGAATATTTGGAATGCAGTACTCCGCCAGCTCAATCGCTTGAGCCTGCCTTGTACAAAGCCGTTGGCAATTAAAAAGCCATACTGGTGGCAATGCTCTTGGTTCAAGTTGGTTGGTTCAGTAACACGTTAGCCTTGAGACGCATTAAATCCCATAAAACATTAATCCCACCTTCCGGTCACCATTTTAATGCTACCCAACCTCAAATCATGAAACCACGCTCAATAAGACTACTGCAGCGGGAAATCCAAAAATCCACCACATCCACTAAAACAAAAAACTAGCAGGAAATTCGCAGATGTAAGTTCGTTTGCATTTGGGTAGTAGAAAAAAAGTGCAACTAAGTATTTGGTATCCAGGCCACCTCCAGAGGCATGCTTCCAGTTCTTGGTATATGGTGGCAGTATATGGTGACAGTAGCACTATGAAGAGAAAAGGGGAGAGCGTGGGGGAGGAACGAGGAATCCCGATCAGCATAGTTTAAGGTTTATGCACGTAATCGAGCTCACCTCAATATCCCAGGCGTCTGTGAGCACCTGACTCCTGCTGTTCCGTTTGGGCTGCGGAAGAGATCCGCTTTCCTCATTACAGTTCCTTCTCCTTTTCCTGTTGGAAATAAACAAAATAAATAACCACCATATAAACTTGGCAGCACCTTTTTATTTATTTTTTAACATTCTATTTAAAATGTTGCAAGGAATGATAAATAGAGCATTGTTTTATTGCATAATTCTTCGTAAGATGCAAAACAGCTGGTGACTTCAAAGAAGATAAGTTAAGTGTCAAGACTAGTGTCGGGGATGCTTCACACAAATAAAAACATAATAAAAAAGTGCCAAATCCAGGTAGAAGAGCTCCCCTTGTTAAGGCAGAGATGCCATGTTTCAAGCGCAGTACTAACACTTAGTCAGATGAGTTACAAAGCAGTGTAAGCCACTGACAATTGTGTGCGTATATATACACACAAAACCATACTTTCCTGGGTATAACATCCTCGGCTTGGAGTGCGAGGTTTTCCTTCAGGCAATCCATCACTTGACATTATGAAAAGAACACATTTCAGAAAAAGAATTGCTGCTCACAGCGTCCTGTGTACATCGAAGCCTAATGCAATTAATTAGGACATATTTAAATTTCCTTGTTCCGAATTGGCTGCATATAGCCATGTTAAGTACTCCCTGCAGCTCATTTGCAACGAAACAAAATGCAAACCCTGCTCCTATCTAGACAAGCGAAATGAATGAACAACGTCAGCATTTACTGCCCAGCAACAGCGTCACCATCACCTCCAGTTCTGAGGTCATAAACCTTTTTGGTCACAATGTTTTCATTGCTGAAAGGTCAGAGACACCGAAGTATGCATGCGTGGAAGACGTGTGATGAGTTAAGGGATCTACAAGAAGAGAAAGGACTGTTAAAGTTAATAGTCTCAATACTGGCTAAAGCATCACAGGTCAGTGACTAGTGAGCTTCATTGCTCGAGTTTTGCCAAAGCTTGAACTAGTGTTGCAGAAAAGGAGGAGACAATCAGATACAAGCAAGCTTGATAACGCCAATAGTCATAATGTGTAAAGAGTTGTACAAATGTAGCAGTGAAGAGGAAAGCAAGTAGTGGTTACATACATCGAAAGTACTTTAACAGTAGTCGAATGCGTTATTTGGAGAAAAGAAAAACACTTTATAGTACAGAATAATGAAAACGATAAGTTAGTTAACAGATGTATGTAGTCGGAACATCGCCAAAGATCAGGTGAAGGTGCGTCAAAAACACTAGCTTCGAGTGTCACTTGGAAGAGTTGAGGAAACGGAGGTGATAGGTGGGCAGGCGCAGCGATTGCAGCGCTCAACTTGCCTGCAGGAAGTGCGCTGCAGTCTTCTTAATGGAGTTTTTTTTCTAAATAGGCATGAACATTTACAATGTCCTAATTTACACACTTTAATGAGGTAAGTGTAGTGGGCAAAATGTGCACTTGCCACTAGCTAGTGATAATTGACTTAAGAAATCATGTGGTGTGTGTATGTATATAATTGAGAAGGAGATGGGTGCTAGTAGCTTGCACATGACATTTTTACCCCTGAATGAAGGGAACCAAAGAGTGTCCCGTTTCTCAAGCATTCTAGTACTTGGACAGCTACCAATGAAGCCAAAAAGAAACAAGCAGTGGCAAAGCTAAAAGTGTTGGTTCTTGTATAGTGTCCTCTCCCCCGATCCCTCGCTCACCTTCCCTCCTGCTTCCCTGCCCGCCCACCTCCCCTGATTGGTAGCTTCACTGTGTGCTGTAGGGGCCTACTGACCCATCCAACTTCCTGCACGCTTCTTCTACCTTGAGTTGGCAGGTGAGAGCAATTTTCTGCATTATCCTCCTGGGCCGTGCCGAGGGTTTAGTAGTTAGTGTGCCCCAGCTCAGTTTGTGTCCTCTCCCCGATCCCTCTCTCACTTCCTCGTTCACCTTCCCTTCCGTCTCCCTGCCCACCTCCCCTGATAGGCCAGATCACCAGTCATAACCCACCTGCAGGGGCAGCCCTTTGTCCGTGCAGCCCCAGAGGCTAAGGGCCCCAAGGTAAAGGGCGGCTCCACTTCGTGCCTGCAGATGTCAGCAGGGGAAACCCGTGGCCAGCAGTCAACCAGCAGCACTATTAAGGTAGGAGTGGCTAGGGTGAGGGGTAGAGCAATCACTCTTCCCTGGAAGCCCTACCACTTTGCTAACTAACCAAACACTGTAAATATTAGCCTACGTCACACCTTAGTGAACTGTACAGCCTGTGACTTGTATTAAATCCGCTCTCACTGCATTGATTTCCATCATTGACATTACTATGTTTTATTCTGTTTTCTCTTTTATTCCTTCTGTTCCACACACTTAGAAATTGTTCTAAGGGGGCGATATTACTGCGATTTATTTTGGTTCCACACTTAAAAATGTGCGCCTACTGCATTGATTCTCATCTAGAATGTGCCCTTTGTGACTTGTTCCTGTTGGCCTGATTCGCATCTAGCAATTACCTGCTGAGTTATTACTATATTTTACTCCGCCTGAATCATTACTGTGTTCTATTCTGCCTGTTGCCCACACTTAAAATTGTTCGTTAGCCTCATTCAAATCTAGAAGTTCCCTCAGATATTACTGACTTATTTGTTCCACACAGAAATTTGCTCCTGATGCATTGACTCATCTGAAAAGTGCCCTCTGAGTTAAAATTGTCCCTGTTAAGACTGATTCACATCTAGAAGCCCACCCCGCCTCCGAGCTATTACTGTGACTTATCTTTTCCACATTTGCTCTTGCTGCATTGACTCATCTAGAAAGTGCCCCCTGAGATATTACTGTGTTTGACCCTGCCTGTCCCTCAGACTTAGAAATTGTTCCCGTTAGCCTCATTCACATCTAGAAGTGCCCTCAAAGACATTACTATGATTTATTTGTTCCACACACTGTTTGTCAGAATTATATGCAGTACCCTTTGGGAACACCACACACAATTAAGACTACACGCGACAGTACAAAGTCACCTTTGGTACAAGCCTGTACTACACAGTTAAAGTGGTAGCGATGGCTGAGCAGCCAGACTTATCTCAAGAGTAAGTGAGCAGTGTCAAATAGTTACACAAAGGACAGCAATTACTATGATTCAAAAAACACTGACTCAAGGTTTTCAAGTAAAAGAATATAGGTTTATTTACTCTTCAGTTGTATAACATGTCACTATTTTAAAGCAGTCTAAAAATCACTCTTAATACACCACACCACTCCCAATAAGTTCCAGACAAGTTAAGCTCTCAAAATGAAGTGGGAGCAAAATGGCACTCAGCAATTTAAAAAAGGAGGGAAAGACAAAGTTAATAGAAATTGAACCACACCAACAGGTAAGTACTCATGGCAATTGAGAAAGAGGAACTACAGTGATATAATCAGGGAAAAAGGCTTAGGGCCAAAGTCACAAGGTCAAAAGTCTTTTGCTCAGGATCACACGGTTCAGGGTAGTTCGCGGTAAAGTTCGTGCCACGAGTTCCGGATGGAGTTGGTCAGCAGAAAAGTTAGTTCAAAGAGAAGGACAAGTCCTCGGATTGGCGAAAGATTTCACACACTTTCCCCACGGCTGAATGAAACGAACAACCGGATTTGCACAGTACCTTAAAACGGAGAGGGAGCTGTAGCTGAGGCAGACGTTCCTGGTAGTTCCTGCAGGCTCACGGTTCCTGAAGCGACTGTCGGTCTGACATGAAGTAGGAAGACTAGAGGGTCCTGCACTACCCAGGGAAGAAACCAGCAGCAGAGCAAAGAAATGAATAAAAGGTGCACTCCTTAAAACCCAAGCAGGGTCCGACCTTCCTGGCTATCCAGCCCACTGTAGCTTTGTACAGCAAATGCGACCAGAGGAGGGGTCCTGGCTTGAAGTTTGGATGAACTGGTTGGTCCCACCAGCTCAAGGGAAGAAGAATCCTGGAGGATCGTCTCTTGTCGTCCACTTCTGAAGATTCGGACCTGCAGCAGGGCTGCACCGGGCGGTTCAGTCGTTGTAGGGGTCCTCTTCTGTCAGCTCCTCGTCGGTTCTTTCGTTCCAGTGGCGACTCTGCCTTTCCAGTCCCAGAGACTGGCTTTTTATGCAGCCCCCCCCCCCTTTCACACAACCTGGCTCTCAATCACACAGCAGGGTGGCTGTCCTGCTGGAGCAGCCTCATGCAGCCCAAACACTGGCTGCCCTTAAGGTAAGCCAGGAGGCTTCACCATAGCTTTTTCCATTGTCTTAGCACTGCTCTCCAAAATCGTAATTTCCAAGAGCTAATAAGGCTTCTGAATTGTGCAGCTTATTTGCCCATTCCCAGACCCCTGTGCTCTTTGGGCAAGGAAACGAAGTGCACTTTTACCTTGATATGATTTGGCAAAAACACAAGGTTTTTGCCGTTCCAAGATGGCCGCCGCCGCTTCTGTGGTTGGACTCAAACCTCTCTGAAGTCCCTTTTGTCCTCCGATTGGCTGCCTGTGGTCCGATAGCCTATGGGGAGGTACAGGCAGGCGTAAGCCGCCCCCCGACGAAAGCAACCGAAAGGCTCCTCCTGACTGAGCTTGAACATGCTTGGGTACTCCCTCTGCTGTTTCACCCATAATAACAACATGCAAGTTCCAGACCCTCTAAGGCGAGAGCCCTTATGCCCCGCCACTGTGCCTCTGCATTGCATCCATTGCCCCACCTACACTCTGTTCATCATTGAGGCTACGGTGCTCATCTTCGGACACGCTCTGCCTACCGTCCTCCCGTGTGCTCCGGCATCCCATTCAGCCACCTGGCTCCTTGCAACATCGCCCACACAATTTGCTACTCGCATCTGTATGATTCACTACAACTATAGCCGTGATTCTGTGACTACTTTACTATTGCCACAAGGAAATCTCATGCTTCACGAGCCTGTTCCCAGGTCCCAACAATCGTCTGGCCAGCGCGCCTCTTCTGACCTGCACTCTGCGGCGCCAGCACGTACTATATAACACTGCTTACCACAAATGCATTTAACAAACTATTGAACTCTATGTAAGCTATGAACTGCCTGTTTCGTGAGGATCGATCCTTACTGTCAATCCATTTGCTTCTATCTTATCGTTTTTAATGTAGGAGCCAGTGCAATCTAAGGTCCGTTTACTCGACCTGTTCTGCTACATGCACAGCATGCCTTCCTGCATATTTACTTGCATTTAGTTATTGAATGTGACTACCGCCTCCCAATGTACACATGCCCTAATTAGCCATTCATCTGCCTGCGTGTATATTGACCGCCAGCATACGATTTTTTTTTTTGTTACTCCCTACCCATGTCCGCCTATCATCATCATCCGCCTGTACTAACCAGCGCCAGTACTGCCCGTGCCATGTACTGCTCTGCTTGAAGGATTGTGTGTGAATCCTCTCATGAACAAGGTTAGCTAGTTAGTGCTTCTTTGCTTGCCCGCCTACTTTGACCTCTCCCTTTGACCTCCCACCTCTCTGGGAAACTAGCCTAAAATAAATTTGATGCACTCTATGCCGACTTGCCTCAACTCGACATTTGGTAACATACACTGTACTGAATGTTCACCTTTGTATTGCCCGATTGCCAACCACCTGCACGTATTGACCGTCTACCTATCCGGCAAAGCTCGTTCTGTAGATGTGCGGCCAGTGCCTTTCCTACCGATTGCTTCCATAACTGACATGGTCTGCCTCTCTGAGCCTAGGACTAATTGTCAGTTCAAACCCTCACAGGGTGGTCCGACTTTAATCTCTGAAGTGGTCCGACACCTCCTCCTAGCATGCTCCCCTTAGTCTCTAGCCAGACTGCCTGCTTTATAGCTTTCCTACAAAGCATCCTGTTATATACCATGCTAATACACCTCCCCCCCCACCATGACGCATAACTCTAACCCACATAACATTTCAACTACTAGACTATGCCTAGACATGAATGCTACAAAACCCCCACGTCCAAGCAATCCTTGCACTACTACAGCCAGGAACTTAAGTCTCAGAGCTAGACTAGCAAACATTTATGAGCCGCCTATCAGATCGATTCCTACCACTATAGGATTAAGATCCAGGTCAACTCAACCTTGCCTTACTAATACAAACGTGAACCCAGCCCCCAACTCTGTTCCGGTGTCTACCAATAGACGGACCAAGTTCAGCAAACCCAAAACATCACAGGTACACCACCCGTCAACTACTACCACTGAGAACCCCCAGATCAAGGGAGCCCTAATTAACTCCAGATCTCTAGTAGCACATGCTACAGAAATCGCCGACCTTATAAATGAGGACCTAGATTTCCTCGCCATCACAGAGACCTGGTTACACTCAGCAGCAGGCCCTATGCTCATACTAGCAGTCCTGGATGGTTATTCCATACTGAGACAAGACAGAATAAAATCTAGAGAGGGTGGCATCGCCATTATCCACAAATGTAGCCTTACCATGAGACTAGCCACTCCCATAGACGTCCTCTCTTGTGAATAGCCTTACCATGAGACTAGCCACTCCCATAGACGTCCTCTCTTGTGAATTGCTATCGGTCAAAGTCCTTCTCTCTACTGCCCAAACCCTCAATATTCACTTGATTTACTGTCCCCCTGGCCCTCCAGGGACATTTGAAGAGGACATTAACACTATCGTGTCCAGCAACCTCAAAAGTTCTACACAAGTACTCATACATACTTGGGGACCTTAACATGGGGTTTCAATGTCCCTTCAGACCAGCTTGCCCTTACTACACTCAACACCCTTACAGAAATAGGCTTCACCCAAAGTAGTAACACCTACACACAACAAAGGTAGAATATACTTCACCACCTTTTGTCATTCATGCTCTCTACCATCAGACCCCCACCACCACCAGCTATCAGAGCTCCACCTACACTAACCAGAAATAAAAAGATTACTACTGTAGGCAAGCTTATCCCAGCCATACTCCCTACCCTCAACACACTCCCAGATAACTTGGACCCTGAAATCCTGGTCGAAGAATATAACAAAATCATGACCACTTCTCTAGATTCAATCGCCCCCATCAAACTCAGACCAAGTAAGTCCAAAACTCACTTAAATAAATGGTTTACGCCTTTCCTAAACAACCTAAGGCAACAAAAAAAGAAACTGCGAGGCTGCCTGGAAAAAACGACCCTCAGCAGCTAACAAACTCAAACTTATTAAACTCTCATCCCTCTAAAAAAAAAAAAAAAGAAATATGCTTAGCTAAGCGAATATCCTTCGATCAACGCATATCCCAAGCTAAATCTAACATGAAGGAATTATTCTCCATCCTGAAAGAAAGAGACACCCATTGCACCAATTGACACATGTACTAAAGACAAAAAAATGGTACTCCGAGATCCAAAATGCACTTGCCAATAAAATTTCTACACTACAAAACAAAATTTCTAGTAAAAAAAGCCTCCTTAAATAACCCTCCCCCATCAAAAACTGAATACCACTGCCAATGATTCTACACGATTCAACTCCACCAAAGTCTCTATTCTTGAAGTATAAAGAATTATCCTGTCCTTTAAACCATCCAACTGTCAAGGCGAACTCTGCCCTGCACAACTTATCAAGGATGCAGCCTGGGACCTCTCCCCTTTCATCACAAAGCTGATCAACGCATCCTTCTCTTCTGGCACCATTCCTACCAATCTTAAACAATCCTGGATACTTCCACTGCTAAATAAACCCACCCTTGACCCATCTGTGCCAACTAACTATAGGCCAATCACAACAGTACCTTTCTTTTAAAAAATTCTGGACAACGTTGCTCATGTACAAATCCAAAAACACCTGGCAGCACATCAGCTACTAGGAGCCAGACAATCTGGCTTCCGCCCTCAACACGGAACGGAGACAGCACTTCTTGACCTCAAGACCCAAGTCGATGAGCTCGGAGACAGTGGCAAAGCGGCCCTACTCCTCCTAGACCTCTCGGCTGCATTCAACTTGGTTGATCATACTATCCTATGCAACCACCTTAATACAGCTGCACATTTCTCGGTTGTGGCGATCACATGGATTAGATCCTTCTTAAATGGCAGAACTATGAGGGTTTTTTCGCCTAACGCTGCTGCCGACCCCATTCCAATCACCTGCGGGGTGCCCCAGGGTTCTTGTGCCTCGCCTACATTTTTACCAAGCCCCTTTTCAATGATCTGGACCATCTGGGTATCACCTACACTAATTATGCAGATGATACCCAGATCCTCCTCCCGCTTTCTGGAGATAATGGAACAGATTTGGCCTTGGTTAACAGAGTGTATATCATCATCCAGGTATGGATGGCCATACATGGACTATGCCTCAATGATGATAAAACTGAACTTATCATCTTGGGTACTAGTCCTAGCCTAAAAAAATGAGGACACGTCTACTCTTCGTTCATTATCGATGGTAACAGCATCAAGGTGGGACAGGAGGTAAAAACACTAGGCTTTTACCTTGATGCCAACCTCTAGCGTCCTCCACTGCCTATCTACACTGCCAAACCTTTTCTCTCCGACACTAGTTGCACCACCTTGGCCAGAGCTCTCATCCTATCTCGCCTGGACTATTGCAACGCCCTCTATCTTGGGTCATCCAAAACTACCATTATAAAAATACAAACACTACAAAATAATGCTCTGAAGAGCGGCATTAGGTATCTCCAGAAGAGACCACATCTCAGAGTAGCTGACAAATCAATTGGCTCACTACCAATGATAAAATCCTCCTAAAAACGTTATCACTTACATACAAATCGCTCAATAACGCGGCACCCATTTACTTGATCAACAGATTCCATAGACATATCTCCTTGAGACCCTCCAGAACTGCTTATAAAGACTGCCTTTCCATTCCTAATTTCAATCGCTCCACTATCGGCGGTAACAGCTTCCCAGTGAAAGCAGCTAAACTGTAGAACTCTCTACCACCCACACTGAGATCCGACCTCTCCTACCACAACTTTAGGACCAACACTTTCCTGTGGCTGAAAGCCAATGACCACTAAATGTAGTAAGTAATCAGGAACCTTTGTAAGGAGCTACCACTAGCCCGCCTTTCTGCCCTTTCCAAACTGACTTACATTCACCTTACCATTGCCTACACCTGTATATATTGCTGTTGTAAATATGTTGTATGTTTCATTTAGTTCTTTACTATTCAAGCATCTTCCTTGATGAATGCTCCATTTGTATATACCCATGTATATAATAATACCTGTATGTAATTAAGTAATTAACTATTGTAACTAAGCTTTGCAAAATCATGTAACTGCTGCGCCCTGTTACCTTAAGGTATGCTGCGCATTATAAATAATAAAAACAAACAAGGACAGTCACCCAGCCAAACAGGAGTGTGACTTGGATTACCAATGGAATCCATGGCATGGGTCCCAAGACCCCTCCCTCACATCCTGCCTACCCAGACCTTCAGGAAAAGACGGCGAACAAAGGGACCAAACCTGGTTTGGCGCATAGAGTAAAACACAAGAAAGACTTTTACAAAAAGAAATGGCGAATAAACCCAGCCGGAGTCGAAATAAAATACATTTGGTCAAGTGAGTTTATGTTCGAGGCTAACAAAATAGCCTAAAACAATACCATGGTTAAGATAACCGCGGTATGAAAAATAGGGTAGTTACCACTGCCACCAGCCAAGTCTTGATGAAAAGGGAGCAAAACAATGCTCCAAGAGACAGACAAAAAGGGATAAGAATTAACCCTTTCCAATACTCCATGCAAGATGGGGTGTACTGGGTCTGTGGTTTAAAGAGACTATATAAAGTTAATGGCAACTTTACATGTTTCTGGGACAGTAGTCAGTCCCAGAAAAATGGAGTCAGTGGGAAGTCTGAAAGACAACCCTGTGTCACTGCAATGAAGGTGCTGTGTAACACACAAAAAGATATTACTGTGACTTCATTTTTCCACACACTTAAAAATGTTGCTCTTGCTGCACTGATGTACCCTCTGTGACTTAGAAATTGTTCCTGGTACCTTGACTTGCATCTAAAGGGTGCCCCCTTAAATAATACTGTAATCTATTTGCCTGCGCTGCCTCTTAGAATTGCTCCAGTCAGCTTGATCCACACCTAGAAAGTGCCCTCTGATTGCACATTTCCGTGATGTGTTTCCTTTCCACTCAGTTAGAACTCCCTACTGCTACCCTCTTTCGCCCTCTCCCACTGCCTCGGTGACCAGAATCTAGACACATTGTACATCTTGGGCATATCCATCTACTGTTACTAATTCACCAACCTCTAGGTACCGACCTCCCCCAGAATGGAGATCCCAACTCTTCATATACCCCCCTCTCGACTCGTCCCGATCCCTAGCCTCCCTGCACCATACCCACACCGTATTCCGCCCCGACAGCGCATTGCCCGCGCTTTAGCACCCAACTTCATGATCCCCCCTCTATTCACCACTGATAGCAAACCACGTCCACTCCTCCCATACATCAAAACACCCAGATGCCGCCCGACCACTCTCCTACCATCATCCCACGTCCAACTCTAAGATCAGGGCAGTCTGGCACGCCAAACAACTGCCCCCTCAAGCGCTTAACCCCCTCCCGCATTCCACCCTAACACACTGACTCCCACTCTTCCCCTGACTTCCATTGAGAACACCTTAATACCCCTTGCCCATACACCACGCCCCCTATCGAACTCCCAAGCCAGGGGAGCCCTCTGGCGCTCCAAACAGCGGAATCCCACCTCCACTTCCACTCCATCCTTGCGCCCTCTGATGAACTCCCCTTCCTCTGTACCAACCTCCCATGCCGCCCACTCCCCCCCCCCCTCTCAGCCAACTGAGGAACACGACATCCCCCCTGACCAACAGCCAAAACCACCCCCTCAAATCCCCACACCCTTAAACAACCCCCACCAACAAACCACCCCCTTTGTAGCCCCTCCCCTCTCTGAAAGTAGCACGTCTCACCCTTGCTAGAACAATAGCCTCCTCTCTGTCCCCTCTGGCCCCCTACTTTCCCACACCCCTGTGGGACCAATTCCCATGAAATTTAGAAACGTGACTGGTCTTCTCTCACTCGACCCTCTACTCCTCACCATTTCTAGCCCACCCTCTCCATCTACCCGCCTGCACTCCCCTCTCCCAGTTTCCACCCCCTTTCTCTGGACTTCTCACCATGTACACCTAATCCCCCTTCACCGCCCAGACTCATTCCAAATTCTGCCCACCTAAGCACCCCCTCACACAATCCGACCCTTCTACCACCATTCCAACCCCCCTTGACCCCACCCCTCTCCTCTCACTCCTACCTCCGCCCACCTCTCTTCCCGCCCCCATCGATGCAACTCTCAGCAGACTCAGGCACCACAGGCACCCAGCCCCTCCCGTACTCATCCTGTTTCAACACCCTGCAATGTTCCTACCACTCCCACCATCCCACCTGGCTGCATGTCCCTCAAGCTCCCACTCCGCTGAGCACCACAAACCCCACATCCCGTCATCAAGTCACTTACATCCTCTTTAACGCCCACTCGATAGCAAGAAACAGACACAGCATTTTTGACCTCTTAGCCTCTGCCAAACCGGACCTCATTTCCATCACCGAAACCTGGTTCTCCAACGACTTTGCCCCTGTAGCACACAAAGCTTTCCCCCCCTGGCCATTCGCTAATTGCCCACAATAGACCCCCCCCCATCCCCCAAGAGGTGGCAGAGTGGCAGTCCTCTTCAACCGTCATTTCTCTGTCTCACTCGTTGAATCCCAGACATGCACTGCCTCCTGTGAATCCCTTCTAGTAAAACTCTCTCTACCACGGACCTTCACCCACAGCTTCCTCCTCATCTACAGACCCCCTGGATACGACAGACAAATTCGCCAACGACCTCCGATTCAATAGCTACCTTTCAAGTATATCAACCATCTTACACTCCTAGGAGACTTTAAAATCTGGTTCGATATCCCCTCCAACCCCATGACTCAGCCGCTGGTTGATGGTCTTGATGCGCTCAACCTCTCCTATCATACGACAGGTCCAACCCACTCAGGTGGGCACACCGTTGATGCAATTTTCAGCTCCCAGGACCTGGTTTACTTATCCCGTCCCAAACCACTCATCTGGACCGACCACTTTGCCATCCCTTTCTCTATCCACAACCCTGCCCCTCCCCCTAAAGCGCCTTCTCAAATGCTGGAACAAAGTAAATATCCTTCCCGATCTAGCCAAAGCCCAGCTTCTTTGCCCCCCCCCTGCATCCCCCCACACCCCAATAGAGCCTTAACCATCGACTCCTGCCTTAATGACTCGCTAACTCCTCTCACCCCCTTGCGCCCCGCTCCTCATGCAATGGACCGTCCCCAAATGGTTCACACCCCTCCTGAGGAATACCAAAAAAAAATGCAAATTGCGAGCATCAAGAACTGATCTCAGCAGTTCCATGTTCGCCATGCACCACCAGAACTACAAAGCAGAAATCCAAAAGGCCAAAAAAGCCTATTACAATAAACAAATTCTCAACTGTGGCAACCGCAGCAAAGAACTCTACATGCTCATATAAGAATTTGTCAATCCCACTTGCTCCTCTACCCAATCCACCCCCTCACAATCACTCTGCGACTCCCTCTCCCTCCACTTCTACAACACCGCTCTAGACAGGAAGACATCCCTAATCACCAAACTGCCTGCCCCCCTCACACTCTTCTCCCACCCCCTCATCATCCGAACCCTCATGATCCCATTGCCCCGACGCCCTATTTCCCTACCTTCGACTCCTTCAACCCCATCCCCAGAGACAAGTTACTTGACCTACCATCAGCCAGCAAAGCCTCAGGGTCACCCATCAACCCCTGCCCAGCCTCTGTCCTGAAAGAAAAAATCCAATCTACCTGCGCTGGGGAACATGCACAAGATGCCTTCAAAATAGTACATGTCAAGCCTCTTCTAAAAAAGGCATCCCTTGACCAGCTTGACCCCAAGAATGACAGACAGATCTCCAACACCAGATTTCTTGCGAAACTCATTGACCGGACTGCATACTAACAGCTCAACTCCTTTGTAGAATCCAACTGCCTTCTCGACCCCGCACAATCAGGCTTCAGACCGTGACATGGAACTGAAACCACTGATATCGATCTGGGATGATCTCAAGTCACTTCAGACTCTGAAGGATGCGCAACATTGATTCTCCTCGATCACTCTGCAGCAGTTAACCATTCAATCCTCCTTGAACACCTTCACTGCCTAGGAATCCATGGCACTGCTCTCAAATGGCTCGCCTCCTCCTAAGCAACAGGAAACAAATAGCCCTACTCTCCCCTTGGGTCTCAACTGCTCGCTGGGTGAACAGTGGAGTACCCCAAGGCGCATGCCTGTCTGTTCAACCTCTACCTGACCGGTCTCGGGAGGATAGCTCAAGGGCAAAAGACGACACAGAGCAACACAGGTTCGATCCCCGGGTCTGCGCTTAGAAACCTAGGTATTAAGCGTGTTATGAATAACCAATCATATATCATGACCACTCTACCAGGAATCATCCACATACACAACATCGCCTGTTACAACTACGCGGACGATAACCAAATTATCTTAAAGTCAAGCACCAACCCCCTTCCCGACCTTGAAGCCTGTGTCTGCGATATTGGTCGATGGATGACAATAAACCACCTCCTTTCGAACCCTGCTAAAACGGAACGCACGGTGTGTGGGAATACTTCCCCGCTACCACACCCGCTCCCATGCCCCCTTCCCTCGGCCCCTCCTCCCCCCTCCAATACAGTAAAGACACCTAGGCTGCACTATGGACTCAGATTTGACCCTCTCCCGTCAGATCAAAAATGTCTCAAAATGCCGTCACTACCACCTCAAACATCTCTCCTACCAAAATAGACTTGCTGCAGTTATGTTTATTGTGATGTCAAGACTGGACACAGCCAACTCCCTATACCTAGGAGCCACGGCATGCCAACTCAAACTCCAAAGAGCCCAAAATGCTGCTTCAAAATGGTTCCTTGCCCTGGGTCAAAGACCACATCTCGCCATCTCTCCGAACCCTCCACTGGCTCCCAGTCGGACGAAGGGCCACCTTCAAGACCCTTTGCATCACTGACCAGGCAGTGCACAAGACCGGCCCATTATACCTACAAGAAATAAAACCATACCTCCCATCCCGCACCCTAAGATCAAGACTGCCCTCCTTCTATTGATTCCAACCTCTTGTCAGGATTGGATGATCCGCCTTCTCAACCTCTGCCCCAACTCTGTGGAACTTGCTTCGCCCCTCATATTTGACACACCCAAGACTATATTACGTTCCGCAAAGCTCTAAAAACGTGCCTCTTTCTGTAATACCAACCACGACCTTCTGAAGCGACTGAACCCTAGCAACCCGATGACTAATTCTCAGTGAGATTCCCCAACATTGTCATCACAGAATACGCGCATTAATTTGCTATTAAGCAACCACATGCCTGAAATGCAGGATATAACTCCATGCAAACACTCTCCTTACTGGTATTCACAGATCCTTGCCAGTATCATTGCTGCCTTTTCACCAATGCTCTTGCCTTCCAACATGATCTCTGTTTCTCCATTGGTCTGGTATGCCTGGCTTGCTCCCCCTCCCATTAACTGCTCCTGGCTTGTTTAAGCCAATCATCGCAACCAGGAGGCGAGAGCCGGCCCATCCAAACAAGGCCCACAACAATGCCTCTGCTCCCAGTCTCTTCAGGTACGCTTACCATACCCCATAATGTTGCTGTGTGCCCTCCAGCCCTCTCTGGTCCCCGGTGATGTCGCGGTGTGCCCCCCAGGCCTCTCTGGTCCCCTGTGTTGTCGCTGTGCGCCCCAGGCCCTCAGGTCCCCCGTGATGTTGCTGTGTGCCCCCAGCCTGCCCTGGTCCCCCATGATGTTGCTGTGTGCCCCCCACATCCCCTCGTCCCCCGTGATGTCGCTGTGTGCCCCCAGCCCCCTGTGGTCCCCTGCAATATTGCGGTGTGACCTCCAGCCCCCTCTAGCCCCCTGTGATATTGCTGTGTGCCCCCCAGCCCCCTCTGGTCCCCTGTGATGTCGCTATGGGCTCCCCATCCCCTCTGGTCCCTGTGAGGATGCAATGCCCCCCCCACTTTCTGGCCCCGTTATATGCCCCCCCCCACTTTCCCTGATCTCTTCTCCCTCCTCACCCCTCACCCCTCCCTTATGCCTTTCTTCCATTTCCCCCACCCCCTCCCATTCATTGCAGTGGTCGTCTTGATTCACGAAGGGTTCAGCATCAATGACTTTTGCCAACGCTTGGATTTGACTTTTGGACACTGACTCGTGGGGCTTCACCACCCACCCCCCCCCCTCTACTCTCATGCTGGACCTCTCCTGGATCCCACACTCAGTTTAGCCCAGAATCATGCTGTGCCCATCGTCACCGTGAATCTTTGCCTACATTTACTGTTCCCTTACAACATTGTGGTTTACTTACCTCTGCAACTGTATTCCTCTTCCCTCTGCTTCTCAGCTGACTTCACAGTTTTATTCTCCGTTCTCTCCCATCCCCCTTGTCTCCCACTCCCTCCCCCCACCCCCACCCTTCCTTTTCTTCTCTGTACTTGCTCTATCAGAATTGTCCCTGCACCTAGTAGGATGGTTAAAAAAGTTTGCCTCCTCCCCTCCCTCCCACCCCCTTCGGCACTGCCCGAGGTGTCGTCGGGCCCTGTGCGATGGTCTCTTGTTTTGTTCCTCTCCCTCGTTTCTGCTCCCCTTGCTCTCACCTCGTGCGATTCTCCGGAGAGGTCTTCAGGCCTAGTGCAGTAATTGTCTGTCTTGGCACTTGCACCGTCTGTCGCTAGGCCAAGTGTGATGGTTAATTTTTGCATTTTTGTTGTTCATGGCCTGTAGGAATGATTTCCCTTGTGCCCTCCCTTGTATAAATCAACTAGCATATCACTATGCTTACTCTCTACACTACACCACACAATTAGAGTGCAGCTACACCCCTCGATCAATTCGTCTAGCTGCTCACATACGAACATTATCCCATGAACACATTCTTATAAAAACGCAGCTATATCCCACAACAAACCGGCCTAGCTCGACACAAGCATCCCAGGTGCGTAATGCAGCCAAAACCCAGTCTTTGTGTCCACTTGCCAGAATGCACACATTGAACCGATATCAATACCACCACTCCTAATGCTAGGCTTCAGCTACCATCAGGCAATTACATCAGCTGCACACTTAACTGGTGCACCCAAGCACCCTTCAACACCCCACCCTCTCAACTGACCTGGGCTACGGTCCAGGAGGGCATTCAACCTACCAGCGCTTTGGGGCCATACCAATGATAGAGTGCTATATAAATGCCAAATAACTTATTGCCATTTGCCAAGCAATGCAGTCATATGCCCAGGTACTTGCATCATCTGCCAGCTATTGCCATCCTATTGTCTTTCGTACAGTTATGGCAATACATATCCAATGTCCAAAAAGAAGCTGGATAACTCTACCCAGCTAAGACTGGTGCTCTAACGGGTGCTCAATATGAGCTTTGTAATTTCCCAAATTCTTTTGGAATTCAGTTCAACATGATTATTTGTTCATTTGTTAGAATTAAATTAAAATTCTGTTGCTTGTTTCAAACAAAGTCTTCTTTAATAAGTAGCTTATAGTGTAGTAATCATTTCACAAAAGAAAGGTTGTCATATTATGCCAGGAAGCACTTCCTGAGACGGAGCGTAGTCAACATTGTATGCCTATGCATTTCCGAGGTAAACTCCTTCAGGGCCTAAACTTGTGACTCAAAGTCTCATGGCTCTGAGTGGGTTACTGCTTCTGCATACGATCGGGGCAGAACGCAGGTTGTGTTCTTACAAGAATACAACAAGCCACGGCATATCCAATGCCCACACAAGAGACAAAACGGTTATCTTTCCTAATGCTTGTATTCTTCGCACATATTTTCAAATTCTCCAAACACGTCAATGTGCAAGGATCTCCATAGAGCCTTTTCAGCCATATCTAGGTCTCCATCATGGGTTGGTGATATTTTATAGACTGCAAACATGTATGCTTAAAATCAATACTTGTACCGAGTCCAGGGTCTGACGATCTGCATCAGGAGCGCGCAACTGTATTTTAAGAGCAACTCACAATAGATACTGCAAAAACGATCACACCGCTAGCAAACATCGACTGTGGTAGTTCAGATAAGAAAAAAACATTTATTTTAAACAATGGGAAAGCCAGGAGAGGGTTTTGCTTTTTAGATTTCACCGACCTGAATGTACCAACACATCTTTCGACAAGAACATATTACAACCAACTATGTGCGGCGATTCCAAAATAGTATGTGAATGGCTGTAAGCGTCATAATTGCATGGGTCTCGACGTTCAGAGTTGATAAATACTTACACCTCTCGGCCCAAAACCATGTAGCCTCACTCCATGGCATTTCATTCCATATTGCACCACATTAACTTGGATCACTTGGTAGCAGATCCTACACTGGGACATAGCTTCTTAGAAGAGCTGGCTGTCATAGTAGTTCTAGCCTTCACCTAAATGTTGCATTGAGGGACTGCCGATTTCATTAGTTCCATCCAATATAAACTTCGCAGACAAGAAAGACACTACCAGTGCTGCATGCCAACAAAACGGGTTTTGAATCTCCCCGTCCCCTAAATAAAACGTTTCCATTTTGTTGGGGAGGAAAGATAAATAAAACCTCAAGCCGTAAGTCAGTCGTGCTAGGTTTTTAGCATTAATTTCAATGCACGCTACCAGTGGCTCATTCAAAGCCCAGTGAATCGACTGGGCCTCCCATTCTTCTGCGATTGATTAGAAACGACTTGGTACACCAAACCTACCTTCACTATAGCGCTTAACATCTCAAAACAAACAGCAAGCCCTTCAGAAAGACAAGAATGTTAATGGACATGTCGCTTGTGGGTACACAATAGAATCCCCTTGGACAAGTAAACCTAATGTGGATATTTGGTGGCTGTGAAATACCCTAGTGATGAAATCTAAAGGGTCCCGGCACTTCAATACGTAAACGTTATGAAACTCGTTTGGGATTTTTTACAAATACATCATGTTATTGTTTCTTTTTGTATATTGAAACTGGATTATTCTCTAACGCATGCTGGTGGGGGGTGATGAAGAATTGAAATTGTGTATAAGTGGCCACACCCGAGTCCTGCAAACTTCGCAAGACAGGTGCAATAGCACAAACCACAGAACCCAAAACCCCACGTGTTAATAGTACTTCTGAAATATGGGTGCGCGTATGTTGGGAAAGAGTAACCCCCTCTTTTATTTTTTCATAAACGGATGATTCTCAAAAATTTCTAGGAATTGCAAGACCTGCTTACCATCACTGCACCTCCTGTGTTTTGGAGGTTTTCAAATGTTTCCAAGTAGAATATAAAGCTTCAAACCTATTTGCAAAACAGTGCTTGGAAGTCCGCATCACACATTCTGGGTAGTGTTTGTGAACACTAATTTCTCTTTAAACAGTTATTTAGCAGGACAAAGAAACTAAGTCAATGATCGGAAGCTGGGCACTTAAGTAAAAATTCTATAAGCAAATGTAACTTTTGCTAGGGATGAAAAACAAAGTCATGCAGCTACTTAAGGAGCCCTCCAGCCTCTTTTCCTTTGCAGAAGGGGATCAGGTGCAAGTGGATCTTGGTCACCTGGCCCAAGCACCACCCACCTTCTTAGACCTTCCTCTTCCTTCCTGCTCTTAACACTTCGATCAAGGGCCTCTTGCCCGTTCCTCTGAAGCGAAGGGCAGACAAAGAAAAGTGCAATTCCTGTTCGGATCAGGAGGATCCGGGCCCGAACCCCTGCTGAGGCAGCAGGTAAGCATGCACCAACATGTGTTTACTCCCTCTGTTGCCACAGGCCATCCCCACCCCTCTGGTCCTCCCCCACCCCCATGATGCTACCTTGTACGCCCTCCCCCTACCCCCTTCTCGCACACAAGTGTTGCCCGTTCTGCTGGATTCTTCTACCCTGCTCCCCCTCCCCCAGCACCCCCCCCACCTTCCAGCCTACTTCTGCAGGAGTCTGTCCCTATACATTCTGGTTTCACCATCTTGTGGCTAATGCTGGATTTGACTTTTATGGACTTCATTGATTCACGGTGGGTGACCATTTCTCATGGTGGCCGTGAATCATGCTGTTCCCCATCTTCATCTTGTATCCAGGCTTGCAACATTATGTGTTACTACAGACTTCTACAATTGTATTCACTCTCCACTCTTACTTCTCCACTCTTTTTGACTGCTCACTCTGTTCTCTCCTCCTCCCTTTCTGTCCCCCCCCCCACCCCCATCTCCTCCCCTTACTTTCTTCTATGCACTTTCTATCAGAATTGTCCCTGGACCTAGTATGATAGTTTTGTCTCCTCCCCTCACCCCCTAATTGCCCCCCCCGTACCCCCCCCGCATCACTATCTGAAATGTCGTCAGGCAGAGTACGATAGTTCATTTCACATCCTTACTGTTCATGGCCTGTAAAAATGGCATTGTATTTTCCCTTGTTCTATCCCTTGCCTTGAAGCGCTTTGAAACACATTGTGTATAGGCGCTATAGAAATATATCTTATGCGCACAACAAATGACATGGCCTAGGGAAGCCCCACCTTCCCCTCCCAGTGAGCAGAAAGAGGAAATAAGCATGGTTTCCAGAGAAACCCATGAATTACCAGAACTGTAACAAACAATTCTGGGCAAGCAGCCTGTGCTATTAAATGAACATTGGAGTTTTTTTTTTTAAATGTAAAGGTAGTTGTGGTAAAATCTTGCTTACAACTCCAGAGGGACACTTGATTTACACCAGGAACTGATTTACAGCTGGAATTAACAAGTTACCCTTTTGAGAGATTGCTTTTAAAAACCAACAGTAGCAAAGCAAATTGGTCTGTCCATCTTTAATGCACATTAGTACTGGGTTATATGGCAACAGGTTTTGAACAGGTTTCTTGATGTCATTCAGAAGACCATTACTCACCGTAATCGTATTTCTGATGGCTGTATCTGCTTAGATTTTGCCTGCTGCGCATATAGTCTGACATCTAGTGGTAATCGCAGAGTATTGCATCTTTCTCGAAGATCGAAAAGGGACATCGACATGGGCATGACTAACACTATCCCCAACGTGACGCGTTGTATACCCAAAATGCCTCGCACGTAGAGGTCCCTACGGTTGTTTTTCTTCTGACGTAAGGGAGCCTTACAGAATGCACGAGTACAGAAGAGAGAAGGTGTAAGAGGTCTAAGTTCCTTCTACTACGACTCCAAGTGAGGAGAAAGGGTGGGCGCATGTGAATCTAAGCAGATTCAACCATCAGAAATAGGATTACAGTGAGTAATTTAAGTCTTCTGATTGTGATTCTGCTTAGAATCACATGCTGTGCAGAGATTAACGAACAGTACTGTAGATGGTAGTGGGACTGTAGCAAAGATGTCTTAGAACCGCTTGCCGCACCCAAGCAGCTTTGCAAATGGAATCTAGAGGAACATGTGCAATTAATGTTATTGTAGCCCCTGTGCCCAGATTAGATTGAGCTCTAGGCGTAAAGGGTAAATCTCTCTTGGCAAGAGTGTAGCACAGTGTGAGGCAATTTACAATCCACTTGCAAATAGCTGATTTAGAGACCGGGTCGCCTTCTCTACCAGCTGCCACAGAGACAAAGAATTGGTTCGTCCTTCGCAGTGGCTTTATCTGGTCAAGGTAATAAATTACTGCCCTCCTCACATCCAGTCTGTGGAGGATTCTTTCTGCCAATTTAGTGGGGTTTTGAAAGAAAGTGGGAAGTTCGATTGATTCACATGGAACTTTAAGATGAATTTAGGCACAAAATGTGGGTGTGCGCGCAAAACCACCTCGTCTTCGTGAATAGTCACAAAGGGATATTCAACTGAAAGGGCCTGCAGTTCAATAACCCTCCTCATCAAGGTAATGGCCACCAGGAAAAGTCTTATAGGTGAGGGCCTCAAGGTTTGCCTCGTGCATGGGCTCAAAAGGAGGCCCCATCAATCTGGTTCAAATGTTCAAGTCCCATCCGGGAGTTGGGTTGGAAATAAGGGGACAAAGTCCCCTTCACCCCTCCCATGAAAGACTTAATGACAGGAATTTTCCACCATGGAATCTTGCTCTGGGATGTGGTGTACGCAGAGAGCAACCAGGTGGACCTTTAGGGAATTGAAAACAAGTCCAGGGTCTAATAGCTGAATTAGATATAGGACAATGTATTTAGGGGAGCAGTGAAGGGGCCCCTGAGGGACCCAGGGATGTGGAAACAAGGCACAGTCACCACACTCGAATAGATACGCCAGACACGAGGTTCCGTTCCCAAAAGCTAGGGTTTATTGCAATACAAAGAAGTTCCAGTTGGCCAAATGGTCCCACGCACCGCGACGTGTGTCACCTCGGGGGACGCAAGCGAGAGTGAAACGTTCATCAGTTACATATATACAAACCAAGCACCTTACAATCAGCAATGACACAGTATGACACTTTATGCCGCCCCCAATTCATTTCCCTTTGAATTAGATTGATTGACCACTATGACAAATATGACACCTTAGACCACCATATTTGGTAACGGTTTGTAATCTTCAATTTTACAGAAACCATTCTTTATTTGCGAGAACACAGCGTTTGTTTTTCATGGGCAAGCTGCGCGTAGGAGACTGACACACCAGACCTCACTATCTCTTAGTTTCGATTCTCGCTCTAGAGGTCAGCCCGCTCTCCGGGGCCTCACTGGGCTCAGAAAGGGGAGCCGTAAAGAAGATCATAATTCAACTCTTTAAATGCTAGTTTCGTACTATTCTTTCAGGAGACTCGCTGGCATTCGTGTACTGATTAAATGCCTTCCTCCCTGTCTTCAAGGATATGTGAGGGAGGGAATCGGGCATTTCTGTCTGGCTCTCCAGTGTAATGGTTCAACATGTTTCTTAGCCGTGGACCATTGAAACGAAATAATATCTACAGCAAAGCAGTTTTACATGAGGCAAAGTGGCAACGTTCGAGAGAGCAGAGAGCAAACAAAAAGGCGATTCTGGCCATCTTAAAATGGCCTCACTCTAGTTGAATAGCTACGTAATAACTAATGAATATATATTCTTAACACTGTAAATGAGGCGGTTGGTCTTGCGGCCAACCAATTATCCATTTCCGGACCCTCAAGGGGTGTTTGGTTTTTCTGGACTGACAGCAGTCAATGGGATTTACATATTCAGTATTGCACCAGATGAAAAAGCGCTTCCACTTGTTAGACTAGCAATGTCCGGTGTCAGGTTTCCGTGCTTCTGAGTATTTCCATGCATCTCTGAGGGAGTTGAAGGTGCCCAAACTCTAGGACTTTGAGCCAAGCTGCCAAGTTGAATGTTTGGGAGCCTGGATGCAGTGTCTCTCCCTGGTCTTGAGACAGCATGTTGTACAGGCATGGCAGCTTCCTGAGAGGGGAGACTAATTTCCATTAGATGGGAGAACCAAGGGTGGTTGGCCCACTGGAGCCACCAGGATCAATGTGACTTATTCCTGGTGCATCTTGTGCACTTATTCTGAGAAGGGGAATCGTGGGAAAAGTGTAGGCAAATATCCCGGACCATGTTAACCAGCGACTATTCCCTTTGGATCGATTATGTGGGTACCTGGAGGCATAATCTGGGCATTCTCCAGAGTTGCGAACAAGTGTCTCTGGGTACCCCCATTCAGCAAAGACGTTGAGTAGAATGTGTTCTAACCGCCACTCGTGTTCTACGGGTAGGGGAGTGGGGGGGGTTTCTCTGCGGAGCACGTCTGCCAGAAAATGCGAGTTCCCCTGGAACATGGTGAGAGGAGGGACATGTGCGAGTGCCCACTTCCAGATGTTCTGGGACAGTCCGGATCGCCCTAGGGAGTGAGTGACCCCCCTCCCCCATTTGTTCAGGCAATACATGGCTGTGGTACTTTCTGTAAGGACCAGGACTGTTTTCCCCTGAAGGTGTGCCTGGAAGGCTTTCAGGGCTTTGAACACTGCAGGGATGAATCTGTGGTGAGAGTGGCCTCTACTACTGGGGCGGTAAAGGTTTTCCCTTGACCACCACTGCAAAACCCCTGCAGAGACTGAACAAGGGCAATCAAGACAACCTCTAGATCGCCCCACTGGCCCAACACCATTGGCTCGAGAGCCACTCCTGCATGGGGTGCATGCACAGACTAGCACAGGAACTAGGAAGACGCAGGAAGCCATCATCCCCAGCAGCAGCATGGCCTTGCGAACGGTTACCCAGTGACTGGCTACACATAGTGAGGGATCTGGAACAGCATGCTGTGAACCCTCTCCGAGGGGAAGACAAGTCAGTCTTCTGTCCGAATCAGGGTCCCTAGAAACTGTTTGACTTGGCTGGGGACTAGACTTGATTTCATCGGATTGTTAGAGAATCCTAGGTTGAATAGGAGATCTACGGTCTTCGGGGTATTCTCCAGGCATGTTCCATACAAGTCCACTTATGAGCCAGTCATCGAGGTAGGGATACACAGGGATGGACTGCCTGAGCAGGTGAGCTGCTGCTACTGCCAGTACCTTTGTTAAACCCTATGAGTTCAGGCAATGCCAAAGGGGAGAACTTTGAACTGATCGTGTATGTCCTCTGGCATGAACCTGAGGTTCTGTGCGCTGGCAACATTGAAATACGACTGTATGCATCTTTTGAAAGTATGCAGAAGGATTACTTCCTGAAGAGTGTCATCCCCAACCTTTGGGGTTTGACATACTTGGCAGATCGAAAACAGGGAGCATAGTTAGATCCTTTTGGGTACAAGAAGAACACTAAAATACTATTTTCTACCTGGAGATGAGGGACAACTGATGGCACCCTTTTAAAGTAGGACCTGAACCTCGTCCAACAGGATGCACAGATGGTCTGAGGACAGGTGCCTGCTTCTGGGCAGATGGTAGCGGGTAGCCAGAGGAACTCTATGCAGTATGCGTGGGAGACAGTCTTGAGTACCCATTGATCTGATTTCCCCCTCCCATGCGTGAGCAAATTATATTCAAGGTTCCCCAATGGGGGGGGGGGGGGGGGGGGGGGGGGGGAGTGTGGGAAGGAACCCATACTGACGAGTCACTTGGAGGCAGAGGCCAAGGAGCCTTGGAAGCAGAGTTTCTGATCCTATCCTTTGCCTGACAAAAACCTCTGTTGGTATTGGAAGTTGTCGGAGGCGCCCTGTCCGGAAGCCCAGTTGGATCCTCCCGAGCCATATTTTGCATGGGAAGAGCGAGAGAAGGACTGGCCACCAGGACCAGAGGGGGTTGGAGTTTCAGCGTTGGACAAGGGTTAAGCCAAGATCTGCGCGACTAGAGTCTCGTGCTTTCTAGCAGTCTCCATTGCTTCATCAACCGCTTTCCCGAAAGAGGTTGGCCTCCTCCACTAGCTTGTTGATCAAGACAGCCTGAGTCTTTGGCTTGAACCCTAGTATGTTTAAAGAGGTGTGGCGTTTATGCAGGTTTCCCAGGGCAAGGGCACGTCCACGGAGGCTGGATACATTGACGGTGCACTAGCCGCCGAAGAGTCTGTCGCAACGGCGGCAGTGGACTCTGTGCTTAGCCTTCTGTTAAACCCCTGCGGGAGGGGTGCCCTCAAAGGTCTTAGAAGCCCGCTCAGCTTCTTGGAGCTGGGAGAGGCATGCTGCTGGAACCCACCCAGAGCAAGGGCCTTGGCTTGTAGCCACTCGTTCACCCGCCTGTGCCGATCCTTCATAGTGCGAAGAACCATCTCCGGGCAAAACAAATGCACAATCTTCCTCCTTGTTAGTCGGGTACAGGCAGTAAAGACACTCTGAATGCTCATCATCTGAAAAGATTCCACGAGCCGCAGCAAACAAGGGAGGTGCATCCTTCGCCTCTGATATGGTCCATGCGGCATAGGCCCGAGAATCTTCTGGAAGCCTCCACGAACTCGACAAAATCCGCCCTTGAGGGGCACTGAAGAATCTGAAAAACGGGTCCCTGTTAATCGGAAGGATGATCGATTGAGCACAAGGCCCGATTGACTGAAAAATAGAGTAAAACATGAGGACTCCCAACACTTGAATGTGCGGTAAAAATCTGAAAATGGCTGCCAGAGGAGGGGCTTAGGTAGAGGGCAGTCATTGGCGGCGGGTAGTATGACCCAGAGCTCAGTCATTGGTTGAGCCGGACGACGGGGAATATTCACGAGTGTGTGAATCCATGCCAAACCCCATGCTGGAGAATTAAAGAGCCAAGCGCTTCTTGATGGCGCTCAGCAAGGGGATGGCTTGGCTGACCAGGGTCGTCTCCTTAAAAGTATCTTCCACAAACTCCAAATCATCGTCGGCTCAGCAGCCCTCTTCAGTTGAAGAGCATATGGTAGTCTATTAGTCTCAAGGTAGGGATGCAGTAGGAGCATCCAGAAAGAGGTTGTAAGTGTCCTGTGGCTGGGTGCGCCACATACCCTGGTCATCTGCATGGTTCCAGTCTGGGTCTTGGTAAGCGAGATCCTGGCCGACCTGGCCATGGTCCTGGATATAAGAAACATCCTGGCTAAGATCATCCGGGTGAACCCCAGAACAGGGGTGGGCAGGGGGGGGTCCGATGTGATTCCGCCAAGGAGGGAAATTGGGCACCGGGAGAGTGGAGCATCAAGGACTTAAGGGGGATGTGGCACATGTCCACATCCCTATGCATCTCCAAAACGTCTTCAAATTGGCCTGAGAAGTCAATGAACTCCGCCATCCTTGTCATACAATCCTCAAACCCATCTCTGGTCCATTGAGTCAGGCGCGGGAAGGGCCGTGTTGGTGGGGCTGAGCCATGATGTAGGGCCCTGGAAAGAGGAGTCGAGGCAGTGAGGAGGGGACCTTCCTGGGGTCCAAAACAGGCAAATCTGCCCTAGAAAGCTTCTCCCGAAGTTTCAGGAGTGTTTGCCGAATGGATGTGTTTCGGCTCGTCTTTCAGCGCTACCGCGTCTATTGACACTACTGAGCCTTACACCGGTACCACGTCAGAAGTGGAAGGTTTTGAGGGAGCGCCCGTTACAGAAGGAGGTTTAGTCCCATGCGTAGGCCGCAAAGGTTGTTGCGCAGAGGGCGCCGAACCTCACGGTTCGGAAGGCCCAGTCGAAGACAGACACATCCTTGCTGACGTTGAAACTTTCCTCCACAGATTTGCTGGTGATAGTTTAGGGGTTTATTTACTGAATTTTAAGTAGCGTGCAGACCCGGAGGCATTTATTTACTGAATTTTAAGTAGCGCTCAGACCCGGAGGCATCACAGCGCTAGGAGAAAGGTACAGTTCTTACAGGTAGAACAATGCAGTTAAGGCACATTTAAGCTGTCAGATATGTGTTGAAGAGGGATTTTGACTTTTGTTTTTTTCTTTTTTTTTTCCGGAAAAGCGAGTAAGAAAGTTCTTCTTGGGTGCCTTGTGACAGGACATTCCATAGTGTGGGGGCGATGTTGGTGAAGCTGGAGCCTCCCGCTCTCTTTTTGAGAATCTGGGGGTGCAGAGGGCAGCTGTGGAGGAGGCACGCAGCTTGCGGGTAGTGGGTTTTAGTGTTGTGTAGGCAGTGGTGGGTGATTTCAAGTAGTTTAAATTAATTCTGTGCTTTGACAGGGAGCCAGTGCGCCTCGCGTCTGATTTGTGAAATATGGTCAGAGCGTTTTAGGCCCCATACTGCTCAGAGTGCGTTATTTGAGACCAGTTGGAGTTTAAGTTATTGGCCGATGTTCCTGCTAGGACGGCGTTTCAGTCCAGTTTGCTGCCAATAATAGCCCTGGCTTAGGGTAAGGCAGTTGCTGGTGGTGAGGAATTTTCTGGAGAGGTTTAGGAGTTTGGTGGAGTATGCGGCTGAGGAGACTATGGTGAGACCATGGCTTTAACATGTTTTTTGCATATTTAGTTCTGTGTCCAGGTAGACTCCAATATGTTTGACATGGGGGGATACTGGGGTGATGTTCCCGGTCGATACAGAGGTGTAGGCAGGGTCTAGGTGTGAGGCGAGCCAACAATGAGAAGCTCCGTCTCATCGTTAAGGCAAATATGGTGTGTTGCCATCCAGGCCTGGATGATGCTGTACATGTTGTTAATGTTGATAGAGTCTAGCTCGTGATTACCAGTGATTTTGAGGAGGACTTGTGTGTCATCAGTAAAATTAGTATAGGGTATATGGAGACTGTCCAGGTGGTCAAATAGGGGTTTGGTGTACATATTGTATAGCGTGAGGGATAAGCATGATCCTTGAGGAACACCATAGAGAACAGGGATGGGATATGCTGCTTCCACGACTCTGGAAGAGCGTCCTGAAAATAAGGACTCAATCCAGCTGGCAGCTTCAGGTGAGAGGTTGAAGGTGGTGGTGGTGGTGGTGGTGGCACAGGATCAAGTGGTCCACGAGATCGAAAGCTGCAGAGAGATTTAATAGGAGGAAGATGGCAATCTCTCCAGTATCTCTGATGTCGTCTAGTTGAATCTTGAGATCAAGGAGGGCGGATTCAGTGCTGTGTCTTGGTCTTAGCAGTTAGAGGCTTTTAGTGAGGGCCTCAGCTGGAGAGACGGCAAAGAATTGGAATGGTGTAGTCATGAATGTGGGAGGGGTGGGTTCCGTGTTGTGGGGAGGGAATATGGTTTTGTCCGAGTTTGTGGATTTTGGTGTCAAGGGCTGACCGGTTAAGTGTGCATAAGGAATTGTCTTTAGAGAAGCGGTCTATAGGTGGGGTTGGGCTTTCAAGCTCCTTAAGGATCTTAAAGAGCTATCTGGTGTTAGAGCTTGCTTCAGTGATTCCAACATTGTAAATGTTCGCTTTAGTGGCATAGATGGCTGTTTTGTAGGTGTTGGCAGAGCAGTGGTAGGCTGTTTTGTTGGCAGGGGTGGGATTCTTTCGCCAGAGCTGTTTGAGGGCTCGCTTTTGTTTGCAGAGGGTGTCTAATTAGTCTGTAAACCAGTTGAGTGTTTTACTTGCGGGTGGACGTTTTTAGGGGTGTATGTTAATCTAAAGCATTATGTAGTGCTAAATTGTAAACTGTGAGTAGGTCTTTGGGGTTGGTGCTGGCAGGTACTGCCTCAGGAGAGAGGGAACTAGTTGTTTGACAGCGAGTGTACGTGTGCCTGGCACTAAATCGGAGGGAGGTTGTTTCCTGAGCCATGTGTGCGATTGTGGTTATGGTGAAGCAGATTAGAGTGGTCTGACCAAGGAAGCGGGTCAATGGAGGCGACTTGGTGGGCAGTGTATCTAGTCCAGGATCCTTCCTTTTTCGTGGGTGGGGAGAGAACTTAATTTCCTCAAGGGTTGTGGTGAGAGCAGAGGCTTTCAATTCAGAGGGGTCTCTAAAGCCTAAGTTAAAGTCACTTGGAGTATGAATTTGGTTTCAGGAGGGGTGCAATGAGCAGGAGGATATAGGATAGTAGGATGTTGATGGTAGTTTGGGGGGGCGAAGATTCAATTTTGGTAAGGAGTTTATAGCCTGGTAGTGTTTGGATGGGGGAGGCTCGAATGGGGGTGCTGGATTTGGAGATAATGGCTACTCCGCCTCCTTTGGCTGCTTTGGCAGTCGCCTTGCAGGATGGGATAGCCGGTGGGTAGGGCAAGCGATAGGAGGGGTCCTGCTGCATCATGAAGCCAGGTTTATGGTCAGTATGTCCAGATTGCTGGCTAGTATGATGTCGTGGACGTCTGAGGCGTGGGCACCGATTGATCACTCATTCACAAGTGCATATGTAATGATAATGATAAGTTATTTATATAGCACCTTAACCCAAAGCGCTATAAGGGGAGTAGGTGTAGGTGGTAGGCGGGAAGGGGTAGTGGTGCGGGTGCCGTCAGTGGTTTTGGCGAGGGTTGTGCGTTTGCGTAAGATGGGGATTGGTAGTGGTTGAACTATGGGAAAAGGGTGAGTGTGGTTGCGCCAGTGAGCTCTCAGGACTATGGTGTTTGGTCTTGTGCAGGACCAGTCTTGAGCCAAGTCTAAGTAGACGTTCTACGCCCAGACAGGGTCCTGTGAGGGGTGGCAAAGGGGAGATGGTCAGGGGCTGGGAATGGTAGTGGACTGTTGATGGGGTGTGGGTGAATGGAGGTGGCATCAAGAGGTTTGGAAGGTGCTGTGGGGAGTGTTGGGTGGTCTGTTGGTAAGGATCTGTGGTCCTAATTGTGCGGTCGAGTAATGTGTGGTGTGGGTGTAGGGGGGTAGGTGGGTCTTGAGGGATGTGGATATTTTTTTGTTCTGTGTTTGAAGGGGGGCAATCCAGCATAGGGCAGGTAGCCAAGGGACTGGTGAGGGGGTGAAGTGATAACCAACAGGCTGTGGCGTCGCAGGGAGCTGGTGGAGGCAATTTGCCTTACAACGGAGTACAGGAAGTGAGACTCCTCCTGAAGGGTAGTGTGTGGCTTAGATATGCTGAGGAATGGAAGAAGGCATAGGGGGCAATGTGGGTGGGATCCTGAGTGGTTGTAGTATTATATGTCAATGACCATTAGCATAGGACAACAGATCAGCAGGACCATTTGGCAAGGGAACGCCATTGGCAGGACCATTGAGCAAGGGAATGCGGCAGATTCATTGAGCGAGTGATGAGTCATCAGCATATGCAGAGTACTTTGAGCCCGCATCAGCAATGTACATGATATTGGCAGTAGTGTTGTGCCTGCAGATGGTGGGGTGATCATAACGGCCAGAGGGGCGATGTGGACTCCTGGACACAAAGGTACAGGGTCACTGGAGGTGGGTATTGGGGAGCGGATGTCAAAAGGTTATATGTTGGTGGTCAGTGTGGGTGAAAATGTCCAAATTAGGGGTGAGCGATGTGCGCTGACAGCCACTTGGTGCTGCTACAGTATCCGATGGGGAGATACGGTGGTCACAGAATGTTTCGTAGTAGGTAGGACAGTCATGTGCCTGTAGCTCGGCGACAGGATCCCAAGATGGTGTAAGCAAGGTGGGCGTTGCTGCATCTTTGGGAATTAGGGTGGCTAATGCGCTTTGCCCCATTAGTATAGGCAGGGGAGTGTGAGCGTAAGGAAGTAATAGCGGTACGAAAGGCGTAGGTTTGGGGAGGAGACCAGCGGGTGGATGCAGAGTGGCTTTGGTCATTGCTCGCCGACTCGCCTCCATGAGCTTTCAGAGTGGTGTGCAGGCTTGTAGAGGAAATAAACAGAGGTGGGGCCGTTTACTTACCTTGGGGCGAGGAGGCTGGTCGATCATTGGAGGTATGAGTTTGTCGATCGGCTTAAATGAACAAGTTACTCTCTTACCTGGTAACATTCTTTCGATGGGATGGTCCGACGATGTATTCCATATCTGTGACAGTAATTACCACAGCTGTGCTGCTTTGGAAAATCTTTCGGCATCTGCGTCCTTAGTCGATGACGTCGATACGCTGTCCTCGAGGACCTCTGTCGAGCTGACACTGGATGTTCGAAGTAGGACGCACGACACCCGTAGCCTCAGTTGTATTTTTTTCCCAGAACGTGTGGCACCAATCTTCTGCCAGTATGACCACAGAAAGCCTTGTGGAAACGTAAGCTGCATCGCATAAGAAATTCTGTAGCGGGGCAGGCTGGGAGGGAGCGATATGGAATACGTCGGACCATCCCATCGAAAGAACCTTACCAGGTAAGAGTAACTTGTTCGAGGGGATTGGGTCCTCCGACGTATTCCATATCTATGACAGACTCCCAAAGCAGTACCAACGTAAGGAGGTGGGAAAAGAATTTAGAATATACACATTTAGAATGCCCAATCAAATTGCAGAGTAAAGGACCGCCTTGCCAAAGGCCAGATCCTGCCCATGGATAGAATCTAGAGTAGTGACGTACAAAAGTATGGACCGAAGTCTGCTTAGTCAGAGCTTGTCCCAAACACCTTGCAGCGTAACCAATAAAGAGCTGATCGTCCACTCTGACCCAGGCCATGCATGAAATGTAGAAACTTAAAGCCCTCCTAGGATTTAACCTATGGAGCCTCTCCTCGTCCTCGCCAGGATGCACAGGAGGATAAAATGCTGGAAAAATGACCTGGCTCAAATGAAAATCCGATACAACTTTCGGAAGAAAAGAAGGACGAACTCTAAGGACAACCCAGTCCTTATGAAACGTAGTGAAGGGTGGCTTAACAGACAGTGCCTGTAACTCGCTCACTCTGCGAGTGGAAGTGACCGCAACTAAAAACACAGTTTTCAGGGTTAACAGTCTCAAAGGACGAGAATGTAAAGGCTCAAATGGAGCACCCATTAGAAACTTGAGAACAAGATTCAAATCCCACCCGGGCACCTGGAAAGGTAGCGGAGGGAACACATAAATGAGCCCTTTCAGAAACTGAGAAATTAAAAGGAATTTTAAAATAAGAACACTCCTCAGACGAGCGATTAAATATGGACAGCGCCGCCAGATAACCTTTAATGGTACCCACTTGAAGGCCCCTGTGGGCTAAAGAAAGCAAAACAGACAGAACCACAGGAATGTCACATGAAAAAGGATCCACATTCTTAACCCTACACCAGTCGCAGAACTTTCTCCAACGGCAACTGTACAAGGACTTTGTTAAAGCAACACCTCCATCACGTCTTCAGGGAGGTCCCAATCCTTATACCTCAACCTTTCAGAAGCTAAGCGTGAAGGTTGAGGGATCTGACCTCTGGATGGAGAACCTCACCCCGCCCCCCCCCCCCATGAGAGCAGATCGTCTCGGTAGGGAAGACGACGTGGAGGACAGATGGAGAAGTCGAGAAGGTCCAGGTACCACGTCCTCCGGGCCCATGCCGGAGCAATGAGGATCATCCGGGAACCGAACCTCCGTAACCTCTGCAGAACTTGCGGGATGACGGGGACTGAAGAAAACGCGTACAGCAGTGGGAAGGACCACTCCACCACGAATGTGTCTCCCCAAGGCTCCTCTTGGAGGAAATTCCTGCGAGCAGAACCTTTCGCACTTCCGGTTGACACTGGAGGCGAAGAGATCCACTTGAGGGGTCCCCCAAAGGGCGAAGATCTCCAGGGGAATCTTCTGAGCCAACTCCCACTCATGAGAGATTGCGCTCTGCCTGCTCTGAGCTTCCGGCGTCTCGGTTTCGTCTCCGGCCAGATGAACTGCCGAGATTGAGATTTCCTGCTGGATGGCCCAGAACCAGAGCTGCATCGCCTCCCTGCACAGAGGAAGTGACCCTGCCTCCCCTTTTTGTTGAGGTAGTGCATGGCCACTGTGTTGTCCGTCAGAATCAGGACATTCTTCCCTTGCACAGTCGGCAGAAAAGCCTTCAGGGCAAGCCTGACGGCCCTCAGCTCCAACAGATTGATATGGAGCCTGGACTCCGACAGAGACCAATGACCGCTGACTGTCAGATCGTTGGCATGAGCTCCCCATCCCGTGAGGGATGCGTATGTTCCGATCGTCACCTATGACCAGGGCAGCCAAAATGGAGCCCCCCTCATCAGATTGGGTTCGACGGCCCACCAGAGAAGGTCCTGGGCGACCGAGGGCGGCACCTGAACAGGGTCTGACAACCTGCCAGAGGACTGGGACCATTGAAGCTTGAGCGCCCATTGCAGAGATCTCATCCGCAACCTGGCCTCTGGTACCAGAAGAATGCAGAACGCAGCGAGTGTCTGGGCAGGTTGAAACTTGTGCACCATCTGCTGAATGTGAAAAGCCCTTACCGGGGGAGGGAAACACTGCCCCTGGGAAGTGTCGAGCACTGCTCCGATGTACTGGAGCCGCTGTGTTGCCATCAAGTGGGACTTCAAGTTGAGGGAGAAGTCCAGCTTGTGAAGGGAGTGGCAGGTGACAGACAGATTATCCAGGACTTGCTCAAGAGAGCGGGCCCCGATCTACCAATCGTCCAGGTAGGGGTAGACGTGAATCCCCCTTTCCTGAGATGATCTGCCACAAACACTAGGAACTTGGTGAAGACCCTTGGGCGGAGGTCAATCCGAACGGCAGGACCCGAAACTGAAAGTGCGAGTCGCCAACCGCGAACCTCAGGTACTTCTTGTGCTTTGGATGGATCGGCACATGAAAATAAGTGTCCTTGAGGTCGAGAGACACCAACCAGTCCTGCAGTTGAAGAGCCTGGAGGACTTGAGAAAGAGTAAGCATCTTGAACTGTCTTTCCTGAGAAGCTTGTTCAAACCGTGCAAGTCCATGATGGGTCTTAATCCTCAGTCTTTCTTCGCAAAAAATAAGGGGAATACCATCCCTTGTTCCTCGCCGCTACAGGCACCAGTTCTATGGCTCCTTTCTCCAGCAGGGATTGAATTTCCTGCGCAAGGAGCGGATCCGGACTCTTCAAAGAGGTTCCTTGGTGGATTGTCGTGAGGCCTCTGCCGGAAAGGAAGACAGTAGCCGTGGGCTATGATCTCCAGAACCCACACATCTGAAGTAATGGCACGCCATTATACCAGATGCGGCGCCAGCCTTCCCCCAACTGGAGAAGCATGGGCCTCATGACTGAGCTGAAGCGGATGCAGCAGTGCCTGTGGGCAAAGAGGCAACTGCACACGCGGCCATGGCACCTAGAGTACCTTGTTTTCCACCTCTGGCACTTGTACGGTTGCCCCTTTGACTTGCAGCTCCTCTTGATTTACTGAAGGACGAGTACTATCGAAAGGAACCTACCCTCCATTGCTGTCCCCTAGGACGAAAAGGCGGAGGTTGGCGAACTACAGCGCCCAACGACTTTGCTGCAGCTTTGGAGGTCTGCAACCTCTCGACTCGTCAGCCTTGCTGCCAAAAAGATGGTCACCATCAAAGGGCATGTTGATGAGCCGGGCTTTCACATCAGGAGCAAAACCCGACTTCCGCAACCACACAAACCTGCGTATTACGGTGCTCGTCACCATGGACCGGCTGAAGCAATCAACCATGTTCAGACCAGACTGAACGGATTCACACATTGCATCCTTGCCATCCTGCACGATCGCGAAACCATCCCGTTCCCCCCCCCTTCGGGTATATCAGCCACTCGGGAAATACAGTTCCACAGAGTGTGCGTGAAACGAGACAAGGCACAAAGAGTTGGCAGTCTGAAGCGCCATACCCCCAGAAGAAAATACCTTCTTCGCCCAGCCGTCAAAACGTTTGTCGTCCCTATCAGGAGGAATGGCAGGGTACGACGCCTGCGTTGCTGGGGCCGTAGCTGCCTGCACCACCAAACTCTCCGGAGTAGGGTGCGTGGTCAAGTAGCAGGGTCGCCACTGGCTGGGCGATATTTCCTCGGCAAGGACTTGCTCACTGCCGGGAGACTCTCCGGAGCAGTCCAAGCCGCAGCCACCCTTCGCTGCAAGGCCATTTGGAATGGCAGCACCGGGTCAGTTGGAGGACCTTGGTCCAGGATATCAGTCAGGTCATCCTGCTGAAAATCCCCAGGTGGGGGGGGGGGGGGGGGGGGGGGGCAGACCACCCCAGGTAATCTGTGACCCTCGACATCAGGCGCCGGTAAGAGGACGCGGCATGCGTGCCAGGCCTACCAAATTCCACCCCCGGAGAGGTGTCGAGCCCACTGGCGTCATGTAATGACTGGCGCAGGTCCTCAAGCTGGCTATGACCAGAAACAATGTCATCAGGGACCTCTGCAGGAACCACACCTTCCTAAGAACCCTCATCCACCTCAGAAATATAATCCAGAGGCTGGAAAGAGGTAACCGAAAAAGGAACAAAGACATGTTTTGCCTTAGCCCGAGCCTTTCTAGGGGGTTCCCCGTACCACGAGGAATCCCCGACAAAGCTGCCTCCAAAGGCATCGATGGAATCGGTGTCGAGCGCGGCGCCGCCACAGGCCTCGAGGGCAGAGGCCCCAGCGTGTCTCGACAGCCTGGGCGCAGATGGCGTCGACTACTTCCTCAGAGGTGGGGCCTCGAGAGTCAGTCGATGACCTCGGCGCCGCCGGCATAGAGGTCTTCCTCGAAGACATCACAGGTTCACGCGGTCTTGAGGGCGTCGAGGACCAGGACCTGGAACGGGCATGTCTAGAGCGACCACCCTTGTCCGACCGGGGCCTCGAAGGCGCCCGGGGCTCGCTATGACTGCTCGAGCCCGAAGGCGTACAAGCGGTGTCTCTCGCGCGGCCACGACCGGCGTCATCAGATGGCGTGGACGGACCGGAGCCCTGCGATTGGAAAATCACCAACATCCCCTTGCGGAAGGAATCCCATTCCTCAGGAGTGGAATGCTCGTTGGGACAAGCAACCCGCCGACGGGCAGAGTCCTCGGAAGAGGACGGGGAAGGCGACCTGTGACGGCGCTTCCTGGAATGCCTTCGAAGAGGCAGAGCAATTGCGGAACCAACTCCCAGACCGAGAACCCCCAGACTCACGACGACGATGCAGAGAGTCACCCCTCGAATCGTCCGTGGAAAGACCAGTGGAACGCGACTTCCGGGGCTTGTCCACCTTACCGACCGACAGCAGCTTCTTCTTACGCTCCCGCAAGGCCTTCGATGTGAGCGATTGGCAGTCGACAGTCGTCCGTATCATGGTCCTCCCCGAGGCACCAGAGTCAAGCGGTGTGCGTATCTGTCAGCGACATCTTGGACCCGCACACCTGACACTTCTTAAACCCGGACCGCGGAGTGGAAGAAGCCGAAGACATCATGCTTACAAGTAGCAACGAAGAAACAGGTTCGAAGAACCAAAGAACAGGATTCAGTAGAATCGAGGCACGCCGAGATCTCCGAAGCGAACACGTTCGCGGAAAAACGGAACTGAGGCTACGGGGGTTGTGCGTCCTACTTATAACATCCAGTGACATCGGCTCGACAGAGGTCCTCGAGGACAGTGTATCGACGCAGGACGCCAAAAGATTTTCCGAAGCAGCACAGCTGTGGGGATTACTGGCATAGATATGGAATACATCGGAGGACCCAATCCCCTCAAAAGCAGCATTTCTTGAAGCACGGATCCTGCGGCATCCCACGGTTGACAGGGCGAGACCATTTGCTCTGGGCATCAGCCAATCACTGGCCTGCATCTCCTGTTGGTGTTGCTCCAGGAAAGGAGACAGTCTACACAAAGCTGCGACCATCTTTGCAGTGGGTTTCGGTCCACTGGCTGTGCAGATTACAATAGTCTGTTGTGGCCATCAGTGCCCCCGTGAGCATGAACACATCTGCTTCATGTGCACATGTCTCGGGAATGGGAGAGACCGGGGCCTCAAGTTGTGTGCTTAGAAGCATGTGGTGCGACTTCCTCATAGCACTGCTGGCAGACACGTAGGAGTGCGAAGGCTCAAATATAAGGTCAACAGCTTCAAATCAGAGCATGCATGGCGACCGATTGCTCGTCTGAGGCGACGGCGCCGGTGGGGGAGTTGACTCTCGGGATGCATTGCGCAGACTGCCCACCGTTTCGTACCCCTGTCTTTCAGGGTCTTGGGCCAAATGAGCTTACAGGCTTTTACACAAGCACCCGTCATGATCATGAGGGATACACAGATGATGGGTATTCTTCCAGGAAAAATTTGCCACTGCAATACGGGCAAAACTTGCCTGCTGCTTATTCTGCTATGGAGAAGACGTTTTGCCAGTCTTGCAACAGCAAATCTTAAAGTGAGTCCCCATCGTAGCAAAGGGAAGGAGGAGAAACAACAAACAGGGCCCCACTCTCCCTACTGTGAATGCCAGGCCAGAGGGCCAAGGCAACGCAGTCAACAGTCGCTGAACAGCCAGGAAGGAACGTCGGTAGACGGGACCAAGCGTCCAACAGCTGTCAAGAAGACGTTGAGCGCACTCGAACCACCGACAAGCAGTAGAATAATCGCTAAATGGAAACAGCAATAGAAACTCTTAAGAGCTCCGCATTATGTGCGACCGGCTAGGTAGGCAAAAAAAAAAAAACAATCTGGTGGGACCTCGACACGTGAGGGATTTTTGGGGACACTACACGTCACGTTAAGGATAATGTTACAGTCACGCCCATGTCGAAGTCCCTTTTCATTATATAAAAAAAAAGCTGCAATACTCCATCACTAGATGTCAGACTATATGCACAGATTGCGAGATTGCCATCGACTAATTGTCTCAGCTTCCTTGCCTGAACTCTCCTCATCAACATCTGTCATCTTCGGCCCCTCTGCCTTCTCCTGCCTCTTTCTCGCAGGCAGTCACGGCTCTTACGGATGGGACCTCCATCCCCTGCACACCCCCTCGTAAGTCTTTCAAAAATGGCAATCAGCCTCACGTTACCACACTTCACTCTTGCTCTGCAGTCAAGAACTCCCCCGACATCTGTCACCTCCAACACCTGGACCTTTAGGTTGTTGCTCTCACCAAGACATGGTTTAAGGACAGCTCTGTGATAAGTCTCGACACACTTCTCCCTGAAGGCTACAAGGATCCTCTCTGATCCCAGGCACAACAGACCAGGAAGGGGGTGGTGGGGGACGAGTATCCCTGTTCTTTCCCGAGTGGATGTCTCTTTCCATCATTCCCACTCGGGCCTATTCTTCCTTTGAATGTCTGGTCTGCAGGCTCCCTCGCATGTCTCCGGCCACCTTTTGGCCGCCGGGCCAGTCCACCCTCTTCCTCTCGGAATGGGCTGACCTGGCATTTCTCTCCTTTCCTCCTCGTTCCAACTCCACCTGCTGGGGGTTCTTAACATCCATCTCAACTGACTTCAGGACCTTTCCGCAACCTATGTAACTCTCTCCATTCTACCCTCTGGTTCGACGCACACTGCATGCCACACCTTGGATTCCCTCATCTCCACAGACACCCCCCTCTCACTCTCCTGGACCGATCACTCTTCTCATTTGAAGCATTCCTCACCTTTAACATTGGCACACCCTGCATTGCCGCCCACCTTCACAGTCACCCGACTCATGAAAAAAGTGTCAGTGGCTGCCTTTGCCTCTACCTGCTCCACTCCTACTACTATTGTGGTTCACTCCCACCCTGACATGCCCTCTCTAACTTTCACCTTTCCATCTCCAACACTCTCGACATCCTCGCCCCTGTCATGGGGGTTCGACTGAAGCCTGCCAAAAAGTGCAACTCTTGGTATGACTCTTTGGCTGAACTTAAACGCAAGTGCAGGGCAGCGGAATGAAAATGGGGATCTTAAAAAGGTGCACCCTCTGACAAGCTGGGCTGCCACCTTTTGCAAATACAATACAGACTTTGCATCCGGTCCAAGAAAAGAGTCCATATTTAAGCCTGCATCTCCGCAGCATCCAACAACGTGGGCAAACTTTTCTAAGTCTGCAAGGAACTAGCCAACCCTACTGCAGCCTCATTCATCCATCCATTTCACCCACCCAGGCCCTTTGCTCGGCCTTGGCTGCACACTTCACCAGCAAAACTGGACATCCTGTCCTCTCCCTCTCCTCCACACCCACTCATGCACCATTGTCTCATAGGCAACCATCGGCTCCACTCTCCCCCCCTTCTCTCCTCCCTGTCACACCTGAGGAAGTTTCCAGACTAGTCTAGTCTATGAAAGCCTCTTCCAAACCGGTCGACCCCTGCCCTCCAAAACCATCAAGAACAACACTGACTCTCGCTCCAGCCTTGGCAGACCACTAACTTCTCCTTCGCCACTGGAGTTTTGACCACTTCTCTCAAGCACTCTTGTGCACCCACTGCTCAAAAAAGCCTCGCCCGACCCCTCCTTTCCTGCAAACTATCGCCCGATCACTAGCACTCCTTTCCTGGGCAAACACTTGAAGAGGCTGACTACACTGAATCTGTTGGCCGTCTCTATGACCATCAATCTGGCTTTAGAGCATCCAGAGGCACGGAAACTGCTCTTCTGAACACCTGCTCTCAAGTCTTGACCAACCCCCCTCTGTTCTGATCCTTCTTGAGCTCTCTGTGGCTTTCGATACACTAAACCACAACATCCTGATCTCCAGTCTACGCGATACCCAGGGCCTCAGAGCAGTCCCTGGCGTGGCTAGCGTCCTTTCTCTCAGATCGCCCTTCCCAAGTGGAACTTGGGTCCTTTCTCTATGCTATCACACTCTCTACTTGTGGTGTTCCTCAAGGATCTAACCTATCTCCCTGGTTCTTCAATGTCTACATGGCCCCTTTGGCCCACAGGATCATGGCCTTCACCTCCAGCTTTCAGTGTTATGCGGATGACATAGCTCTCTTTCAGGCTTCCCTCAGCCTCTTCCTCACCCCAGTCTGTCTGCAATTCAGACCTGGTGTGCCCCCAATGATCTCTGCCTTAATGCCAGCAGGACGGAGATCATCCACATTGGGACCCCTGCTCCCGCTTTTCCACTTGCACTCTGACCGACCTCCCTTGGTCCTGCGCCCTCACTCACCAGTGAAGCAAAACATCTGGGGTCATCTTTGACTCCTCTCTCTTTCTCACATCTCGGACATCGCTAAACAGTCCCACTACCAGCTGCACCTCCTGAGAGGTATTCTACCTTTTCTCCCAATCATCCAGAGGCTCCCTGTCTCCAGAGCCTTGGTTCTCTCTAGACTGGACTACTGCAACAGTCTCTCTCAATCTTTCTGCTTCCACTCTTCAACTTATCCGGAACAGAAGCAGGATACTTATCCTTGGCCTCAAACCCAGACCGCATCTCTCCAAGGCTGAAATCCCTCCACTGGTTCCCAGTGGCTGCAAAGATCAAGTTCAAGTCCCTCTGCATAGCCCACAAGGCTTTCTGGGGCAAAGGCTCGTACTACCTCCAATGTTCTCTTCCTCAATACTCTCATTCTAGAGCCCTCCGCTCAGCCTACTCCAACTCTCTGTGGGTGAGCCATTTCTCCTAACAGAGGCGGAGGTGTAAGGGGGTGGGGGAAATGTTCTCTGCAGGTGCCTCCCTCTGGAACAGCCTCCATGCCTCTTAGTCTTGAGACGACCTCCTCAAGGTCTGGAAGCACCTCAACACCTTACTTCTCTCCTCTCTCCCTTACCGCTGATAAACTCCCTTCTACTCTTTCCTGCCTCCCTCATCCTTTATACCCCCTCCCCCCCTCGCCCTTTATCACTCCCCCCACCCCCAACTCTGCTCAGTTCACCGCCTGCTGCACCTCCAGAGCTGCACAGGTTCCAGTCTCCCCCGCCAGTCCCACACTTGCATCTGGGCCTCTGCACTTTGCCTTGCACTACGGCACTCAGAATACGTCCCATTGAGGGGCAACCTCTCTGCACTTCACCCATGCCCTTGATGGCGTGGGCGCAATTATTCCCCTTCCCACCTCCCGTCTACGCACTTGCACAGCCTTGACTGCACTATGCCTAGCAAGATCATTTGTCCCAGCCTCCCATGGTCTCCCTTCACTAGCTTGGTTGCGCACGAAACCCTTGTGCATAGGCACACTATTGATGATGACCTCTCAATCAATCTGAATGTCGCCAGGCCAGGTGACTCGATACATGTCCATGACATAAGCGGAAGTGACGAAGGATCGCAATGCTGTTCCAGCATTGCGCGGAATCAAGCGGTCCTGCCTCGAACGCGCATCGACAGTGAGAACACATTCCGGCAGTCGAGGGATTTGGCAACTCCGAATTAGGATTGACCGATTACAACAGCACAAAGTGGCACAACGGATGCCCCAAGTTAAGGATTGGGGTCTACTTTGAAGACGTGCCTACAAAACCGTTGGAGTTATAAAAAACAAAAAATGCCACGGTTCAAGAAGAACACTATTGTGAGGAGTGTGCAAGAGAGTGAAGACCCATTTGTTGCGTTGCCCCTGAAGAAGTGCTTACATCTTTATCATGCTGTTGGAAAAAGAACGAAAGATGTTGGGTGTTTTGGTGGTGTACAATAGGACAGCACTTGCTAATAAACTATTGAGTTAATTAGAACCTTGAGATTGTATAGACAAGGATTCGCTTAATTAGGACACTAGTTGTTTTAAGAGTTCTCTTATTCTTTTATTCGACAGATGCGTTTGACATTATACGGGGTCTAATGGTGTTGCAGTCAGTAAGTGATTGAGTGATTTGTTTACTGTGAGTATGCACATTTGCACTTTGTGAGATAAAAAGAAAGAATATCTTTAAGGCAGAAGATAAATTGTGTATTTGTTATTATATATTGATATAATAAAGTTTAGTAACCAATTGATTCAGCTTGTATGGTGAGATTTGTTGTAGGTGCATAAAGGTATGCGTCTTGTTCTCTTGAAGGGGTCACAGCATGGAGCCAACGAGATTCCAATGTTTAGAAGCTATCGCATGCCAGTAATTGGGGACGAATCTCTGGGGCGTTAAAACTTTCCCCAGTGTCTATTGTTTTTCGGTTGTCGCCAGGCCTAATACAGTAGCTTGTTCTGTATGTCCTTTTCTCCGTCCCCCTCCTCTCCACACCGTTAGGCCTACAGCAACCTATTGACTGTATGCTCCGTCGTCCTCCCTCCCCGCCCCCCCCCTTCCCTCCCGTCCCGTCCCGTCCCTCCCATCATGCACTTGCACTAGTAGAAATGACTCAGGCCTAGAAGGCTCGTTAATTCTGTTAGATCATTTGGAAACTTCAAGGCCTAAGAATGACGACTAGAAGCACTTCACTTGTGTATAAGTGCTTTACAAATAGACAATTACAATTCTAAGCAGATTCACAAGCATCAGAAACGTCTTTATAATCTTTTGAGTTCAACTGTTAAATACATTTGGTTGGTTCTTTCTGTAGTATCTTGTCAGAAACGTACCTGGGCATCCTGACAGCCACTCATTCATTTTTACAACTGCCAATCCTTTCCCCGTTTTGAATAATACCCTATTTACTGTTCAGAGACTTTAAAGCTACATGTTCTTTACGCGTGTAGTTATTTGAGTTTTTCAACAGATCTGTCCAGTTTTTAATTGCGCCTAGGTGGAGTCAAGAAATTCAGCAGATTTTGGAAGATCCGCTACCCTAATGTGTGCAACCCAGGAGCACACTCAACTTCACAGATGACAGCACTTAGTGACCTTACAGGAAACTACATCACATACATTGATGGGTCATCATTTATCACAGGAAGCTACCAGTCTCATTGGAAAGACCTCAACCTCTTTCAGACCTACAACAAACCCTGTGTATGCATAGTGACAGATATACCTGCTGACCCATTACCAAGCCAATTGACTGCTTGATGGCCTGTCGGGGCCTGAGGCATGCACCAAACAGTGTGGACAGTGACCATAATCACAGATCCACTCTGGGGGTAAAGTGGTTATTGATCTCAAAACCAGATGGTTCACGCAGCTCGACCAAAGCTGAATCAAACGTACTTACTTTGCCCTCAAGTTGAAGTTCTACTTCCTCACCCGACGAGTTTGAAGAGTCCTTCCGAGATGGCTTTCTTCCTTTCTTCTTTATTTCCTTGCTGGTTTTCTTTTGAGAGACAAGACCAGATTCGAGATCAAGAATCCAGTCTTCACATGATCTGACTCATGTCCTAGGGCGGAATGTTTAGTACACAATACAGGCATCCTGAAACTCTTCAGTTTGCGAGTAGTGTCATCAGATTTGCCAAAAGGGAAGTTCAAAAGGGGGGCAAGTCAGTCCTCACCTCGTCTCTAACCGCAACCTGTTGCCGCAGTACAGCGTTCTCAGACCTTAGATTCTGGGCCTCCACAGCGAGTCCTTGACCAGCTCCTAATACTGTTCAAGATTTGCCATTTCTGTCTTTTGGTGTGGCAATTTCTCAAAACCAGATGGTTCACGCAGCTCGACCAAAGCTGGATCGAATGTACCTCCTTCTCCCTCTGTTTAAGTTCTACTTCCTCACCTGAGGAGTTTGAAGAGTGGTCGCCCTCTTCCTTTCTTCTTCATTTCCTTGCTTGCTTTCATGAAGAGAAAGGGTCAGTCTCCCTTGGAGGCCACGGCACCCAGTAAAAGAGGGACGGGGGGGCTCGGTGTGAAGGGGGGGTGGGGTTGACAATCACATCAGCGTGGATCCCAGGGAGACAGTCCGGAGGGTGAAAAAAAGCCCTTCACAGCCCAAAAACACCCTGAAGTACTTGCTTGCTGTTCTGTAGCAGAATAAATCCCATGCTCTTGAGAATACCAGCCCGAGGGAAATAGAAATGAAGAAGGCAACAGTAAAATGGAAGATAAACAAAGAAACAGTCCGTGTGGTGAGCCACACACAGAACGTAGAAGGCAGGACCAAGGAGGGAGCACAAAGAAAGGGAAAGCGAGGAGGAGGAAAGGCGTACCTGAAAGGTTTACCAACAGAGTCTAGCCCAGCAAGCTACTGCAAGGGTTGCAACGCTCCCAACAACGTTGCTGCAGTGTAGAAACAGTGCTGTGGCCATCTTGGAGAAACTAGACCACAGGGTCACGTTCAGCGGGAACGTGAAGAAACCAACCAGGACGGTAGTCAACAAAGCCTCCACGGGCTCCATCAGCGCGATATGACAGTATAACCCTTTCAACCTGGCTCCTCTGGGTTTGACGGGGTTGTGACGAGAGTATGGATATTGCGCACTGGTTCACAGGTTTTCAGATTCTGAACATCCTTTTCCTTTCCAGTGGACCAAGTATTGAAGAACGCCTCTTCTGTGCCGGGAGTCAATGAGACGCGAGACTTCGTATTAGTCTGGCTCTGTGTTGGATGATACAGAGGTTGTTCTCCTTCGGCCGTACCCATCAGGTAGGTAGGTAGGTCTTTAACAAGGAAAATGAAAAACAGGATGGATGCGATTCATGCTTTTTGAAAGCCACGATTCGAAGGCCACTAGGTTGATCTTTGAAACAATTTCATAGGGACCTAGATAGCGAGGAGAGAATAAATGACTGAATCCATCTGGGAAGACTTTTGGTTGAGAGCCAAATTAGAGCTCCAACATCCTAGAGAGGGTTTTCTCTCCTATTACGATCTGCATAGGTATTATATCTCTCTGCTCCTTTTCATGGTTTGGAAGGCTTCATGAGTCCTTGGCAGATTTTCAAGCAGGTTGTCCACGGAGGGGACTTTGGACGGTGGGTAGACTATCATGGGAAGATTTCTGGGATGGTACACCCATTAGGTCCAAAAGAATGGTAGTATGTTTAGTGTTATAAGCAAATTCTGCTATGGGCAACAGTTCGGCCCAATTGTGTTCTGTACTGATAATCACACCCTCGAACAATAACTGGTGTTTTAAATCTTTCCGTTTGACTGTTACTTTGTGGGTGATAGCCTGAGGTTAATGCTCAATTGATTCCTTGTAGTTTACACAAGGTGGACCAGAAAGACAAGGTGTACTGTGACCCTCTATCAGAGACTATAGAAGACCATGCAGTCGAAATGTGTCTGGAGAAAAACATTCACTTGGAATATACAGTTCACCATCATGTTGCTCTAGCAGGGATTGAGATCAGATCCTTCACCATTTTCGAAGACTCACCAAAGTCCTGTAGAAAAGTCTTGATTTCTAAGAGAAATCTTGTTCGAGGGAAGAGTCTTTCCTTTCCTTTGTATTGTATTGTATCGTATTGTCCTGCAACTTCCCCATAGCTACGGGAGAAACCATCTGCGACTTCGTTGCCTTTGCCAGGTATGTATTTGATGATGAAAGCAAACTGAAAAAAAAGCCCATCTGGCATGACAGGAATTCCGACATTCCATCTGTTGGAGGACATGTGTATTGCAGTGATCGTACCACAAAGGGATGAAAAGCACCTGGGAGTAGATGGCGCCATTCAAGACAGGCTTGGCGAATGACCAGAAGCTCTTTATCCAGTACAGAGTAGTTCCTTTCACTGGGAGTCAAAGTGCATGAACAAAAGTTCTTCTTGATCTGGACAAGTTTGTAGCAGCCCCATGCCGCCCCCGAGGGATTGGTCTCGAGGAGAAAGGTGTGGCCTGATCCGGTTGGAGGAGGACTGGAGAAGAACAGTAGGATTTCTTGAGTGTTTGAAAGGCTGCTTTCGCCTCAGTGCTCTAGATGAAAGTAACATTCTTCACATGAGCAGAGATGGTAGTACAATATCGGAATAGTTCTGAATGAATTTCCGGTAGAAGTAAAAGTTTGCGAACCCGAAGAACCGTTGGACGTAGTTTACAGAATGAGGGTCAGGCCACTGTGAAATAGCTCTCATCTTGTGCGGGTCCATTTGGACTCCTTGTTCGTATAGAATAAACCAAGTAAGGGACCAAGGTCACTTCAAAAAGGCACTTCTCGGATTCGGATAGCAGTTGGTGTTTGCATAGATGTTCTAAGACAATCGACATTCTTGATGTCGAGATGCTGGGACACGGAAAAAACAAGTTATCATCCAGATATACCACGACAATCCGAAAAAGGAGGTCTGCAAATATTTTATCCATAAAGCTTTGGAAGACTGCCGGAGCGTTTACCAGGCCAAAAGGCAGTCTTCCATTCATCCCCTTGTCTTATTCGTAGCAGATGGTATGTGCCTCATATATCCAATTTAGTGAAATACTTCACCCCCTGTACTACCTCCATATCATCCTTTATAAGGGGCATTGGTTAGCAGTCCCTGATGGTGCCACTGTTTAAACCACGGCAATCTATGCATGGCCTTAATTTGTCTATCCTTTGGGATCAAAATAAAAAAAAAAAAGGAGGCACCGGCTGCGGATTTTGACTTCCCTAATCAGGCCATTTGAGATTTAGCTGTAGGTATTCTGTGAGAGCTTCCTTTTTAGGGAGAGAAAGAGGAAACCTCCTTCCAAACGGAACATCTGCGTCAGGTTTTAATTCTATGGTGCAGTCCTCAATCCTATGAGGACGACGTTTTCTGGGGTCTTCAAATACATCCCGGAACTCCTGGTAATGCATCGGTATCCCCAACACCAAGGTTTGGGGAGGGTGATGGCTGCAGCCTTATAAGAAGTGGTGTTGTCCATTACACCACAATGTGAGGAACAATACTGTGATGTAAACTGAAAAGTGTTAAGGGTCCAGTCTATTGTGGGATTGTGGAGACATAACAAGGGTATGCCTAGCACGGTTCAGCTAAGATCAAAAGACAGTACTTTTTTGTGTTAGAACAAACTCATTGTGAGTGGGTGAGTACCTTGGGTGATAGGACAAGAGACTAAGGAGGTGCCATCTATCCCTTCTACATGTATAGGCTCGATCATCTTTACCAACGGAATGAGCTTCTCATTGGCCCATGAGGCATCCATGAAATTACCTGCCGCTCACAATCCAATAGTGCATGTACTTCAATAGGATCCCAATCGGGAAGATCCAATCTTACTCGGAACACCATCAATTCGGTTGTCACTGAGAGTGACCACCTTGTGATATTGCAGGGACTTCCAATCCTTCCTCGATCGGCAGTCCCTTCTAGGACCGGGGTTGTTAGTTTCCCTGTCTGAGGGGGAACATCTGGACAGGTTCGTAGCAGGTGTGTATTAGCCCCACAATACATACAGAGACCTTGATCTATGTTCTTTTGCAGATAACGGACCGCTAGCAGTTCCAATCTGCATAGGCTCTTCAGAAGTAACCTTTTCCGTTAGAACCAGCGACGCAGAGGGCTACGTGAAAACCCGGACTTTCTTCTGCGTTCAGATCTTCTCTCGGCCATGCAAAATTAAATTTGGAGGGAGGGGGCTACAAGATCTTGGAAAGTGACTGGTCTTGCTATCCTAGCCAACTCATCTTTTATCTCCTCATTAAGCTCCCTGCAAAATATGGTCTGTTGAGCCACCCTGCCTCAGAGGCCATGCGCTGAAACATAACAGAACTGTACGTCAGTGGCATCTTTTTGGATATCTAACAAGGCTGCATATGAAGAAAAGAACTTAAGTCTTTCGAACTGTTCCTTGAACAAGCGTATGAAGATGGAGAAGTCTTCAAGCAGAGTTAGCAACTCTAACCAAAGATGTAACCCATGCAAGTGCGTTCCCGACCAGATTCAAGATCAAAAATCCAATCTTCGCATGATCGGACTCGTAGGTCCTAGGACGGAATGTGTAGTGCACAATACAGGCATCCAGAAATTCTCGCAAACTGAAGGGAGTGCCATCGTATCTGCCAAAAGGGAAGTTCAAAAGGTGGAAAGTTAGTCGTCACCTTGTCTCTAACTGCGACCTGTTGACGCAGTACAGCGTTCTATGACCTTAGATACTGGACCTCCACAGTGAGTCCTTGTAGGGCAGCGACCAGCTCCAGATATTGTTCAAGACTTGCCATTTCGGTCTTGTGGCGTTTCAAATCTCTCAAAACCAGATGGTTCACACAGCTCGACCAATGCTGGATCGAAAGTACTTCCTTCGCCCTCACGTTTAAAGTTCTTCTTCAATTGAGAAGTTTGAGATCGCCCTCTTCCCTTATTTCCTTGTATTAGGGAGAATTCTCCAGAATGGCTAATTTCCCTTACCTACTGAGTCCCTCAGCAGCTTTGCTGGATTTCTAAGATTTATTTTTTCACCTGGTAAGAGTGGCACTCTTACAAGCGTTTTGCTGTGTGCGTTTCATTTTTGTGTTCATAGACTGGAGCTTCACCTACTCCATAGGCATCATCTTTTTACTGTGTTACACAGCACCTTTAGTGCAGTGACACAAGGTTGTCTTTTTCAGACATCCCACTTTAAACTCCATATTCTGGGACGGACTACTGTTGCTCAGAACATGTAAAGTTGCCATTGACTATTAGTCTTTTTAAAATCACAGACCCAGTACAACCCATTTTACACAGAGTACTGGAAAGGGTTAATAGCTATCCCTTTTTGTCGGTCTCTCATGGAACATTTAGTTCCCTTTAGGATTTGGCTGGTGGCAGTGGTATCTACCATATTTTTCCAACCGTGGTTTATTTAAATAGCCTTGGAACTGTTTTAGGCTATCTTGGTAGCCTCAAACTTAAATCTGCTGGACCCCATTTACTTTTATTTGGTTCCGGCTGGGTTTATTCGCCATCTTTTTGTAAAGGTCTTTCGTGTTTTACTCTGCGCACCAAACCAGGTTTGGTTCCTTTGCTCGCCGTCCTTCGCTTCTTAGGCACCTGAGAGTCTGGGGGGACAGGATGTGAGGGAGGGGTATTAGGCCCCCTGCACAGGATTCCCTTGGAAACCCAAGTCGCATTCTGGTTTGATTGGCTAGGTGGCTGCCACCCTGCTGTGTTGACAGCCAGGCTGTGTGAATGGGGGAAAACTGCATAAAAAGCAGGTCTCTGGGACTAGGAAGAAAGAGTCGGCCATTGGATCGAGAGAACTGAAGAGAAGCTGAAAGAAGAGGACCACTACCACGACAACCTCCCGGTGAAGCCCTGCTGCAGGTCCGAATCTCCAAACTCCGACGACAGAAGATCTGCAAGGAATCTTCTTCCCTTGAGCTGGTGGGACCAACCAGTTCGCCAAACACCAAGCAAGGCCTCGCTCCCCTGGTCGAATTTGATGTGCACAGCTGCAGGGAACTGGATAGCCAGGAGGACCAGAACCTATTTGGGTTTTAAGGAGCCCACCTTTTATTCGTTGCTTTGCTCTGCTGTTGGGTTCTTCCCTGGACAGTGCAGGACTCTCCAAGTCTTCTTACTTCGTGTCAGTCCGACAGTCACTTCAGGAACCGTGAGCCTGCAGGATCTGCCAGGAACGTCTGCCTCAGCTACAGCCTTCTTCATTTAAGGTACTGTTCTAACCCGGTTGTTCGTTACGTCCGATCGCTGTGAAAGTGGTTGAAATCTTCGCCAATCCGAGGGCGTGTCCTTCTCTACTCTTAAATAACTTTTCTTCCGACCAACTTGGTTTAGAACTCTTGGCAAAGACTTAACCGCAAACTACTCTGAACTGTGTGATCCTCTGCAAAGACTCTCTACCGGTTTATAGTCAAAATCTCGAAAATTAAAATATCGAATTTTTTTTCAATGCGTTTTTTTTCAAAATGGGGGGGTTCCCCCCCCATCCCCCTTTTTTCATTTTTTTTATTTTACCCCTTTTTTTTTACTTACCTGACCCCAAAAACACAAATAAATAAAAAATTCGATATTTTTTTTTCCGAGATTTTTAATTCGTGCGTTTTGTAATTCGAGATTTTATTTTCGGTATTTTGACCGACCACCCTCTGTACCATTAACATTGGCACAGCTCTATTGATTTGAATCCTCAATGTAGCAAGCCTTTTCTAGATTGCCCTTCTTGTTAGTGCTGCTTAATTTTGTATAACCGTGTATTTCCCTCCCTTTTAAATTGATGGAGTGCCATTTTGCTCACATTTAATTTTGAGCCTAATTTGTCTAGAATTCATTGGGTGTTGTGTACTATATTAATAGTGTGATTTTTCTGCTGCTTTACTTCGTGAACTGTTTTACAACTGATGTTTAAATAAATGTATTATCTTTTACTCAGAAACCTTGAGTCAGTGTTTGTTCGAACCATAGTAATTTTCTGTCCTTTGTGTAACTATTGATACTGCTCACTTTACTCTTGAGATAAGTCTGGCTTGAGATAAGTCTGGCCACGTTACTGTGTAGTACAGGTTTGTACCAAAGGTGAATTTGTACTGTCACTTGTAGCCTTAATTGCGTGTGGTGTTCCCAAAGGGTACTGCATATGATTCTGCCTAACACTGGTGTACAGTGGTGAGGATAAAGTATAGTAATTACACTTAGAGTGCTGCTATTACCTTGGACCAACTAACCACAAGGCTAAACATCACTAAAAAGCTCATTTTAATCATGTGTGATATGGAAAGCTACAATCAGGCGACACTCCTTAGTTACACTGTGGATTATCTGAAAAATCGGTGTAGAGAAAGTAATCTCTCTGTTAAAGGCAAAAGTCAGAATTAATTGAAAGGTTGTTAGAGAAACAGTCTGGGGAGTGGGTCTGAAATACCTGCCCCTCCAGCAAATGTGGAAAATGATGAGGATGATAATATGTCTGTTAACATGGATGAGTTAGAGGAGGCAGATGTGTCCCACAATGTAGGCCTTACCGCTCCTCTACCTGCTTAGCAACCTCATCCTTTGTCGCTGGGACCCCATCAGGTCCTACACTCAGTCCTGAATTCATTGCTCTAGGAAAGATGAGGCTTGAATTGGAATTTAAACGTATTAATGCTCAAACTGAACGAAAGCATCAAGAACTGAAACTCGGAGAAATGGAGATGAACAATGCCTATTGAAAATGCTCCTCTCCCAGAGTCTTCTAGGTCTCCCAGTGCTAAGAGACCCCGTATGCCTAAAGACATTGTTGGTATGCATCAGGCTAAGCTTGATATTTTGGATTGGTTGGCAATGTTTGAATATAACCATGGAATTCAAGATATTACAGGGAATCAGTTGCTTCATTCGCTCTTCTCTGGGCTACCCAATGTTGCATCGGATTATGTGATGGAGTTGGGGGAGGTGGATAGGATGGATTAGGAGTGTGTGAAGCTAGCTTTAATTGCTAGATTTGGGAAGACCCTTTCCCAGTACCTTAACAGGTTTAGGACCCTCAAAAAGCATGATGGTACCCCTTGGGCTACCTGGGTATGTGGATGTTTGAGAAACTTAGATGGTTGGGTTAAAGGTTACAGAGTATACACTTATGAAGGTATGAGGAATCTTGTTATGTTGGAGTCAATTTATGATTCCTGCTCTCTCGAGCTCAGACAGCACTTGGCTGATTCTAAGGAGATAGATCCAAAGAAGTTAGCTAAGGCTGCTGACTTGTGGGTTGCCCAACTCACAAGGATTCTGGGGCAACTCAGAAGAAGGATGAGGGGGAAGCAGCCAAAGAAAGATAACAAGGCGAATTATAATACCTCTAATCCAAAAGGTGGGCATAAACAGCAACATAAGGGTAAAAAACAAGGGAAACCAAATCAGGCTAGTGTACCATATGGACCCAAACCAGAAGGTGGTCAGAACAAGCCCCCATTCATCAAAACATTTGGGAAATGTTATGTTTGAGGGTCAACTGACCATGTGAAAGGGGATCCCAGATACAAGGGTAAACCTTCAGGCGTCCACACTGTCTCCTTAACCTTCTCCCCAGAGGAAGAGGTACCTATGGCAACAATGGGGAGGACACTGTTCCTGTTTTCATAAAATAAGTAAATCACTATAAACTTTGCCCGGCATTGGGCGATGCCAGCAAACAATTGGTTTCTTTTTCGAAAATATTTCAAATGTCAGGGCTATTCGCTCCCATGTGAGTGAAGGTCACCGCGTTTGATTTTTGCTTGTGAGCATCATACACCATTTGTTTCCGATTTGTGGCTTCCCTTCACAAAAAGCAAACGTAGCATAGGCACTTCTAAGCAGGGTCAATTGTTTTTCGTCCTTGAAAGAAGGGAGGATTCGAAATGGAATGAAGGGAATGTGTAATACCGTCAAATGTGATAAGGTTCACCATTACAAAACTGGACAAAGGAACATGCAATTTAATTTTATGAAAATTCGTTGATCTGAACAGACACTGCGTTACGCCGAGAGAATGGAAATGCTGAATATTATGTACGTTTTACTGTAGATGAGTTTATAGACCAACGAGTCAAGGTTTCATTTTATGACCGGTATTGCTGGCTAACATTGTAATGGGTGGTTTTTGGCATATTGTACCGACACGCAAAAACAACCTGTGTGTACTTGTCTTTGTCCCGGGCACATGGGCAGTCCAGCACCGAAATGCATGTAATCCACGTCTTGGTTCCCACAGGTTGCACCAACGCCAAATTCTACGCTAATATTGCGTTAAAATGCAGTCTATGTGTTGTTCGAATTCTTCCGTCAGCTTCCGCATTGTCATCCCATTGCGAGCTAAACATACTCCATAGCACTAACCTCTCAAGCACATCGTAGACTCCAACATTCCACAATGTTTTCTCTGCATTTCCATTGTTTCACGTTTGTGTTCATCATTAGTTTTCACACGCGCATAATTAATGTGTAAATTAGAAGAACAGCTACGGAGACATTTCTGTTATGTTTTCTACAGAGCTACATACTCCCATTCTGCAAATGTCATCAGCTTCAGATACCAATTGATGGCTTCTTCAGCAGGCAGCTGCAGAGACATCTAAATGGCTGGCTTTCCATCACAATGTTTTGGGATGATAGCCCCAGGCCGATAAGCCCTTTCGCGGTACCAGCGACACGGAGCAACTTGACATAGTTTACGGTGTTCTAGCAACAAGCTGATGCCGAAGCCTTGCGATTCAAGATGTGTCAAATGCGCTTCTTATACCCAAAGAAACACTGACTCACGATAAACATTTGTGGATCGAGAACAAAGAAATTACTAATGTGTTTGAATATGGAAATCGGCATATTTTTTCGGAGCGCTTATTGTGAAATAAAAGCGCATTCTAAATTGCAGAGTTTTGCGGTTTCCTTTAAAAATAATGTTTTGTATTCAGAATTGGGACACGCTCTGCTGTGAGAGGATGTATATTGATATTCCGGGTTCTGCGTCAACTGACATCAAGACATAGGTGATGACTGGGCGCGTTTGGCTACGCTGCACAGGCAGAGAATATCACTAGGAATGGTGATGTCAGTTTCAGGGGCGGAGTATTTGATTTAAGGGCGATGGATAAACGGATAAGATTAGCACAAGATGGTCACACCCTGCTGCCTGATTTCGCATGTGTTAAAGTGTGGAAAACTATGGCAAGGTGCATAGGAAATGTTTGTACGATTGATAAACGTATGCTTAAAACCACATGACCGAATGCTCCAGACAATATTTTTGAGCGCACCATTCCTTTAAGGCATGAAAAGAACCAATTTTGTCCAGGGGAAAGAATCATGTAGGGGGACATCGTCGGGTTCACCGTCCGCTGGTAGGATGTCAAACTCCTCTGTATGGGGGGTGGGGAGGGGGGTGTGTGTATATATCTGGTCACCAGGGACATTGTCATATGTATCCATCAGCGAGCTGTGCTGGCACAGCCGGATGGTATTCCCTTGTAGGACGTGGAGGGGAGGGGAGGGGAGAGGGCCATTTAGTTGAGTTGCAGAAGGGTCGGGCAACTTATGCAGCAGCAAGTGTTCAGTATGTCCATAGAGACATCTCATGAAATTATGGGCACGGGTGGTGTTGGCTTGGATAGATTAACCCGAGAAGGTTTTTTGGTTGGGGCATGGCCCTTCTAGGGCAGGAGGGAATATCCTCCATAATTGCCTCCTTGTCACTAGAGAAGGCTGGTGTCGGGTCTTCCATGTTTACCAGATCTGTAGAATCGGCGGAATTGTGGGCAACTGCACCTTGTCAATGTTGAGACCAAGAGCCAAAAGGGAAAGGTCTAGCCGGTCGCAGCCAAGGCAGACGGCGTGAATGTTGTCGATTGACATGTAGGCACGTTGGCAGTGTCAGGGTAGTCTATGAGGTTCTTGGATGCGTTGACTTGTGGTTAAGGACTTCGAGGTAGACAGTTGTCGTCTTAGTGTGTGTGGACACATGCAGACTGGCATTTCAAAGATTTTGAAGACTATTTTTGTGAGGTCGATTGGTTGGGGGAGGGAGGGGAATCTTCCTGTGTGACGATGCGAAAGGGGGTGAAGCATGGGCCTTCTTCCTGCCACCCGTCTCCTCATTTGACCTAGACCTCTTACTAGGAGGTGCTGGGATATTGAGTCGTTCTTCCTTTGCCAAGTGAGGCATGACTACGGACTGAGGCCCCCCGGCGTCATTGAGACACGCTACCAACAGCCGGTGGCGGTACTTTCAGAAAGTCTTGCAGATGCCACATTCCTCAACGATGTGCGTTGGGTGTAGGCAGTATAGACAATTGTCGTGTAGTTCTACCACAAACACATTCTTCAGGTCGTATCAGGCGCAGGCCTCAAGTATAATCCATCCAGGACCAAATTCTTCATCCTCAATCCCGCTCTAAAAATACTGTCCAACAATGGCTCAATGTTTTGTGCCTAAAAGGATTTTATCAGATTCAGCAAAACTTTAGAATTGACAGAAGCCTGTTGTGATGAATCCAGGAAATTAGTCCTTTCTCCCCAAAGGGGTAGCCACCCCCATTGAGGCTAGGGAGGTGAGAACACTTTGCAAGACCCTCTGTGGGGGTTTGAGCAAGTGGGACCTCAGTGGGAGTGACCCACTTCTCTCCCACTGCTCCCCCTCTTTGGGGATGTGGACTCCCAAGATAAGACAAGGACCCTTGTGGAGTTCGTAATCTTTCCTACATGGGGACCACAGAGGTTGTAGAGCCAAGTAAGCCTTTTTATTTGCCCAACACCCACACTGAATCCTTTTCAGATTTGATATGGAATTATCAGAAACGCGTTACTTACCAGGACCAAGGCTCCTATAAGAATACCAAGGCTCCTATAAGAATAGGAAACTCCTTGAAGGAAGACGATCCCTGACGAACGGCAGGGTAAAGCCGTGCACAGCTACAACTGGAGTGTGGAACGAGGAGTGACTGGAGGAGAGATGTGGTGGGCCTGTGACCTACAGAAATTTGCCGAGTCCAGCAACGCCAGAGACAAGCGCTCCATTACCCTGGTGCCGAGAAGTCCAGAGCGAGAGCACCATGAGCTCCGAGTCCCTGAGAAGGACGCCGCCACGAGAGGCAGGTGGAGACCAACAACGCTGCCATCACCAACCCTCCCTGGCAGAAGTGCTGCAATGAACAAGGTACTCTGGCCACGCAGTAAGAAGGGAGATTGAGAGCTACGAGTGGGGAATCCAAACCCTGAATCTTTATGAGCTACAGATCCCGGGGACAATCTGAAACTGGACCAAAGAGTCCTGAGTGATGCAAGGGAAACCCTAAGTGATGAAGAGTCATTTTGTAGAGTCCAGAGTGGAGAAAGAGACGCAAACCCTGGCTTGAAGCCACGAAGACACAATCCCAGGGCCAGAGGAGCGACAAATAGCCCGATATTAAGCCAAGAAATGTACAATCCACGCTACCCAGAGTAGAGAGACTTGAGCGAGTAAGCTGGGCCACAATACTGTTATAACAAACAAAGGCCGTTTCATTTTGTTTACCCACCAGGAGTTGAAAATAGGCAATTTATTGAAAAATGATTCAATTAAAGTTTATGATAAATTACATGATAACATAGAATTCACAAATAAGTGCTCAAAACAGTTATTCACACACTGGAGGACCAGCACAGGTTTACCATCAACCTAAACGCTGATATATACATCAATTATACATAGAGACCCACATGTCTGTCGACATTGCTAGACAGCTCGACATTCTTCAGGGGTAATATAGTGTTGATCTTCTCCACGAGGTAGAATCACCTTTGTGAATTATTGTAGAATACACACAACCTTCTTTATCTAATGTATGGACACCATGATTCAAATTCACCCGACTACAACAAAAATGCCAAATCACAACAATGCAACCCCTAGATTACGTTTAAAGATCACAATAGCTCTCTAAATGTGATCAGCTCCATATGCTCCTGCAAATGAACCTACTTGCATCTATTATTCGTCAGCAAAGTATGATGACATGGTAAATCATGCCACACAATTAATATGCATTATTGCAACTGGATCACTTCAGATCACCCATACACTCTATATCTACAAAACTGAAGTCACAACGGCCCTTAATCTAGGTACGACTTTACTAAATCCACAAAAAGCCAAAAACCATCAGGCCAAGTAGAATGTCCACACAGGGTCAGTCTAGTATCTTAATAAAATCAGTTCAGCACCAGACAACACCCTTGACCGCAATAAACATCCAATGTGACATAGATGATAGAACCAACTAAGCTGAGAAATACTCTGGAACAATGCACAGACCAGTATTAGTGGAGCGCAATACAATGATGAACTACCACATCACCTCTAACGTGCCACTCGCAACCCAGTGTAGCTGTGATGCAAGGCTTACCGTAATCTAGCATTTAGCACTGGGAGGTGGAATGTGCTACTGAACGCCACGTGTATCAGACACAGGACTTTTGTTGTCACCTAAAACAATATGTCTGATATAAGCCAAAGTACAGCTAGTGCGTGAAAAATGTCCGATCCTGTTGAACACTGGTGATCAGACCAGGAACACAACTCAACTGTCTGTTTGCTCAAGCGCACAAACATGGAGCCAGCTGTTGGAACATTACGAGTGAAAGCAACTTCTGGGTAAATATGCTAACAAGGAATCATGTGATGCGCCGTCTCAAACAGCGTACTGACGTATACTCGTGGAGGCTGTGTGCATGAACGTACAGGTACTCCGAGCATCAAGCCCCTGCCCGTAGCCGTAAACCTAGAGGGGATGATTTTACTTTAAACAACCCGAAACACACACAGACATGCCCCCCCTCTCTCCCTCCACTGTATGACTATTTTATGTGTATTACTTATGTCCTGAGGCGAAAAGAAAGTTGGACAAATAAACGTATGTCTGTCTGGCCTCATTATAGAGCTTCCTAGTAAAATATAACTCCCGGGAGGAAATTAAGTCAGCAATGGTGAGCAAAGAAGCCTGCTGAGGTATAGATGGATTAACATTTGACACCTGGATAACAATGAAACATTGGTACAAGAGCTTAAACGATGCAAATTGTTCCAGTTATCCAACATCAAAAGTCCATGATTGCAAAGGAAAAAGACCTTGCTGCACAACCAAGCTGGTAATGTGTTTGCAATTGAAAAACATTGTTACACAAGCTGTTGCCCAACTAATAATGAGAGAGACAGTACACACATGTTAAAAGGAAACAATACAAGAGTACACAATGTACAAAAAAAAAACACAAGGACCACCATATCATTTAAGACAAATTCCACAGAATACAACAGTCTTGGGGAAAGTAAATCGAACAAACCACTGGATGAAGGCTATGAAAACTTTAGTTAAATCGATGAATACAGTTTGAGCGATTGTGCGGGGGTGCAGCGATGGGGGGGGTCAGCTGGGAAGTATTGACAGACCCCCAGAGTGAAAACCTTTGCGTTTCTTTTGATCTAGGCCTGTATGTTTGGTTTTTCTGAGACATTTGACCAGCACCTTATTTTAGTTTGCTAGTAAAGTTTCCGAATAAACAGGGGGTGGAGGGCCTGGGAGGAGCAGTTGGACGCATTATCCCCAACTCCCGCCCTTCACCACCGTCGTATTCACAAGTAGAAGAGCTATGTATGGGACCCCATATGCTGTTCCTATACCGCATCCAGTGTATGAGAGACGATATGCACTCAGACAGCTGTACCCTTGCACAGAACGTTTGGAAGGATGCCGTGTGGAAGGATGTCATCACGTACCATTTTTATGTTATAAAGCAAATATACAGAGCCATACTGAAATGATATAAGAGACGATGCAAGAGAAACATGTACTAAAGGATAGAGTAATCATGAATGCAAAAGACAACGAAACCTACTGAGAAAAAAACTCAGATGCAGTGTAAGCTCCTCATCTTTTCCGCAATGGACGAGACATATTGTATGTTTACCTTTCCATGTTACGGCCAAGCTCAGCTGATGAGACCTTATGATGGAAGTACTCGGCCCAAACTCCCCGATTGTTAATAGTATCCAGTTAGATCGAGCATTCAGGCAACAGATATTTCAAGCTGGGATGGAGTACTGGGGGAGGGGGTTCTTTTTTGTTACATATCTCGATTGGTTAATCTCACTCGCTAGGACACACAACATGGCCTATGCCATCCCCCACAGGACCAATGAACGGAGGGGCAATATCCACCAAAACATCCAATTAGACGTAAATGAGAACTGACGCTGCCGAAACTCCTCAAGTTTCTCACATGGAATTTAAACAGCCTGGGCTCCAGTATTAAGCTGTAGCTCTTGCTACAGTTTCTTAACAGATACACCCCAGATCTGGCCATGCTCACTGAGACACCTGGCAGTTTCAGAATGTAGCCTCTTTCACAGGTGAAATTATAAGACCTCAATACATGCAGGACTCTCTACGGGAGCTGGGGTGGGGTGTTCTGGTCCGCATACATAAACGCCCCCCTCTCAAACTGTCGACAGAGAAAGAAGACCATAGAGAATAGAATAAAAATGTATAATGCGCACATCCAAGGATCCAAGCAAAAACAAATGCATCTGGGCGCAGTTGGCATTTAAAGAGACCTGGACAGCAGCAGTAGCAAACATTAAAGAAAGAGGTACGTTTTTTAACTTTTTCTTGAGTCTCTAGGAATTAATTCTCCTAGGAGTTTATTGCAAAGTTGCCGAGCCATATATGAGAAACATCTGGTCCCATAATTGGCCGATTTAGAAAATGAAACCATAGGAAGGCGTCCCTCCAATGACTTCAAAGCTCGACTTGGTTGATAAGAATAGTGTCTTGTTTCCTTTGGGCTGCTAGTGCGCTTAACATTTATTTTATTTATTTATTTTTTGGATTTGTAATCTGAAAGACAGGCTGGCGCCAAGCCATGAACTCATTTAAAAACTAGATTGTGTCTTAAACAAAATTTGTTGCTGCTCTTGAAGCCAATGAATACTCCAGTGGTAGATCGTTGCCTACTGCAGAGTTTCAGGCAACCTGAAGTCGCTGGATTTGGTATTTAGAAATACCCAAAATAACAGAATTGCAGTAGTAGAGCCTCTTCAAGTGCTCGAACCACGGAGCACCAATCTTTGTCCAAGATGAGAGGCATTAAGGGTTTCAAAGGTTTAAGTTGATAGTAAACTGTTTTGATAGTCAGATTAATCTGGCCATTGCAACTCATATTTGCTTGCCAGACAACAGCCAAGATTCTTGACTTTTTACAAGTAGTTCGTCTGAATGTTAAAGAGAGAAGGACAGGCAATTGGCATAAGGCTTCCTAGTTTGTTTTTTGAGCCAAACACAATAATTTCCGTTTTGGACAGATTTAATTGCAACTTGTTCTCCAACATCCTGGTTGCAATTGCCTCACATAGTAGAACACAAGCGGTTGCGTCTACAGAACCTTTTAGCGTCACATAAATGTGTCATCCGCGTAAGAGTGATATGGACAGATGTACACATTAAAAAGCAAAGAGGACAAATATGATCCCTGAGGGATTCAACAGGCCCGACCAAAAAAAACCCCCAAAAAAACCCCACCCATTGGACGTGCTGATTTCAACCCGTCAAAAATAGAAAACCATCCCAGAGCGCCCTCAGATACACAAGCAACTTTGGAGAGCCCAGAAAAGAGCATCATAAAGTCAACAGTACCAAAGGCTGCCGATAGCTCCAACATAACCAGCATGCTAATGTCACCTTCATCTGTAGCCCTCAAGATGTCATAGTGTTGATTGACGAACTATAGGGTACAACTCTTGACAGTTGCAATTTAGGCCCCCCACATGTCTTGCATTTTAACCACCACGCCGACATGGGTCATGGGGGGGATTTTAATAATGTTATGGGCGTAAACTAAGGCCGTACACACCTACGAGGCAGGAAGCCCAACATGCCCATGAAACTATCAAACTTCAACAGCACTTTCCCTGAGTGATGCAAGGACAGAGTTGCATTCACAAGAGCATGTTTTCTCGTTCTCTCTGGGGCCCACTCATCTGTGTCTTGGATTAGTTTTTTCTTTCCCATACCTAACCTACCCAAGCACCCACCAAGTGGGTAACTTTGGATCTCTTACCCCTCTCCACCGCTAATACTGTCACACCATCCATATCTGATCACTCAATTGTTTCCACCACAATCTCCTTTCCAACTACTGACCTTTCCTCACCACTGCTTCACCTACAGAATTTAAACCTGCCATTTACCCTTTCTCTCCGACCTACAGTTCTCTCCTCCTTCACACCCCGATACCTCTTCCACCAACAATGCCATCTCTAGCTTACAATCCCTACTATATGACTAATTTGCCTCTCTTCCCACTGCTTACTTTCAGATAGTGGCCTCTCGCCTTGTTAAACACTTAACCTGTCCTTCGACTCTGCTCGCTTTCCCTCGGTTTTAAAACAGCCAGGGTCATCCAGCTCCTAAAAAAGCAAGGGGCGGGCCTGAGCCTACCGGCTAGCTTCGCCCTGCGTCTCCCATTCCGCACTAAGTGCTCGAAAGGTTTATGTTCAAACATCTTACCAATTTCTTAGACATCCGCAACCTTAGAGAAACCCAACAAGCAGGTGTTTGCTTCTGTCACTCCAAGTTAACTTCTCTCATGAATGTGTAACTTCATAATCTCTGCTAAGCACTCAAACCTATCCTCTATCCTAATTCTCCTTGACCAGTCTGCCATCTTTGACACTGATCACTCCGATCTCCTGAATACTCTTTCTTCTTGGGATGCACGTTCAAGTCCGTTCTGGATTGAATCCTACCTTCCACCACACCAAATCTGCGTATCCTGAAGCAACAACACCTCTCAACTCACTCGTCTAACTGTCGGTGTTCCACAAGGATCGGTCTTGGGTGTGCTCCTCTTTACACTCTACACTTCTGCTCTTGGGGCACTAATCTCCTCCTTTGGGTTCTCATACAAACTCTTTGCAGATGGCACCCAAATCTTCTCTTTTCCTGAACTCTCCTCTGATCTATCAAAATATGCAACCGTCCCTCTGCCATTAAATATTGAACAGCTTTGCATTCTCTGATGCAACTACCAAAAACAGAGATACTCTTTCTTCCCTACCAAAAGCTCATTCATCTCTTCTCCGCCCATTTAGTCCCACCTGACACTCTCCCCTACTCTTCTTCAACTAGAAACCTCTGTCATTCAGGACCCTTCCCACCCCTTCAGTACTTCCATCTCCAAAATTTAACAGCAGCTCACCTCAACCTCCTAAATGCTAGGAAAATCAGGCACCTCCTTCCTTTCAAAACCGCCAAGCATCTCTTAACCACTGTACTACTGTGACAGGATCCTCTTTGGTCTCCCCAACTATGCTTTCTGTGCTCAACAATTAACTTTGCCACCAGGACTCTTGGAACGCCCTCACTTAACTTCCTCATACCGTCACCAAGCTGGATGGCTGATGATGCAAAACAGGGCCAGATTTCTCCTCCTGGTTCACAACTCTATCCAATCATACTCTATCCGACTCTAAAAGCCTTCTTGTAATCTCTGCTTTGCCTCCCTTGTGGCTCCTCGTCTTTCCCTTTGCTTCCCCTCGCTTTCGCTCCTCCTCTCTTCTTGCTCCACTTACATCGAATTCTCTTCCCCCTTCGTTTGTAGAAGGTAAAACAGCTACTCAGTCAATCGATTGAAAGGTCATGTGGTTTTATTAATGTGAAGAAGACATGTAATCTTGGCGAGTCAGCCGACATGCATTTCGACCACTGGGGTAATTCTCAAGGCTATGATGTTGCATGAGGCTCTGTATAGGTCTGTATAGGTCTGGTGCTGGAGTGTGCCTGGTTGGTGAAGGCAAGAAGATCAAAAGAGCATTGTACCTCCTGTATATAAATATATGTAAGCAAGGCTTCTAGCCACAGGGATTTCAGACCACTCCCCGCTACCAACAGAGGTTAAAAATAACACCATGGTAGCGTTTAAATGGATATTAACTTGGGTTCACCAAATTTAGAGGGCATAACATCCAAAACAGAGGAATATTTTTCTCTTAACGGAACGGTAGAAAGCCCTGCAAAATTATGGGAGGTTTATAAAACAGTGCTCAAAGGGGAAATTCTCGGCTAGAAAAAGCCTGTTGCAAAAAATAAAAGATGAGAAAGTAAATGGTGCAAGGCTTTAGTACGGGCACTTCTAACTGCCAGGGAAATACTCTGAAATATCTCCCTAGATAATGCACGACAGGCACACTGAGAAAAACGTAGCCATACCTATGAAGCAGGTGATTAGGCTGGTAAATGCTTGTACGACTCAAGAAGTTCTGAGGGGCACAGCACGTCAGTGAACTAACAAGCAGAGGGAGGTTTGATCAGGGAAGATGACATCGTGGGGGGCCTTGCCAACTAAGAGATGTATCGAGGTCTGCAGGCCTCTCCCAGGCTTCTGTCATGCTCATCACCGCACTCCCCCTCACTTATCAGACCACCAGAAACTAAAATTGGGGGCTGAGATTAGGAAGAAATTGCTGGTGCTATCTCCCCCCTTCACTCGGAGGCTGAATGGCTTTGCCGTCGAGGTGTGGAAAAGATGAAGTGAAAAGGTGGTCACGTCTTAGATCGTCACAGACCAGTATCCTGCCCTGGGATCTCCAAGCAGCTATTATCGCAGTTTTCCAAGAAATATTTTAAATTACCAGTCCCTCCCAGGCCCCCCCCCCCCAGCTGTCTTATTGACCTATCGCACTTCTAAATGGGGAGGCAAAAATACTCACTATATGCCGGCTATCTCGTCACCGATTCACCCACATCAATGCAGATTTATGCGGGATAAATCCACCCCGTCCCGGAAACACTAGCACTTCTCTCAGTTGATTTTGACACTGTTTTGTGGGACAGTCCATAGGAAATTAGGATTCAGAGGTAACAATTCTATGAGTTTGCTTGTTGTAAGAATCGCCAGTAGCTGAAGTCCAAGCGAATAGAACGATCTCCAGATCTTTTCCACTGGGCCACAGCACTAGACAAGGTGGCCCCCATGCCCTCTATTGTTCACTTTAGCCATTCAACCTCTAGCAACACAACTCAGAACTGATCCAACTTGGGTAGGTTTTTCCTGGCTGACCGGATGGGAAGATAGTTCATGCTGATGATCTATCGATATATCTGGAAAAAACAATTCATTCCTGCCAGATAGTGACAAGCCAGCTTCAGGAACATGAAACATTTAGCAGATTGAGGGTAAACTGGAACAAAACCATATCTTCCCCAATTCAGGGTGCCCCCCACCCTCCCAGATACCCATAGGCTTCCAATAACATATTTAGGTATACATATTGGATTAGACCACTCAGGATACCCTTTCGTAAATCACAATGCTCATTACAGGGTGTCAAACAATGGAAATCATTCCCACTGGCCCTGGTCTGTGGGGGGAGGAGGTGGGGTGTTGGCTAAAATGCTGACGCTACCCAGGTACATATATGTTATTCAAAATGCCCCCTGGTGATCCCTAGACACAAATTTAACAAGATTGATACAGCACTCAGGGAACTTCTGAGGTGTTCAACAACCACTGATTGCCCATGCCACATTGCAATGCTTGGTATGGGAGCATGGCATATGGTTACCTCATGTCCAGCACTACTACTGGGCGTGCCAACTCGATGATTGGCTTTATGGTAATCCCAATTTGCCTCAAATCAAGGACGAAAAGGAGACAGCGGGGTTGAGGTTTAGATCAGGTAATTTGCTTAGTTTGGCCGTCCTGCAATCCAGTACTGATCAAGAGCTGCTAATAAAGACTTGAAAATTCTTGCGGCCACCTGTTCCGTGTGGTATAGCAATTAGACAGCCTTGCCATTTAATCTGTTAAAATAGATACATGCTGCTTAACATGTCTTACACATTTTCAAGTAATAGCAGTTTTATTTCTTATGAATCAGTCTTTTTACAGGCAACGGTTTAAAAATCACCATTTTCACTTCTAATGCAGCAAAGCTGGGGAGGAGGGGAAAGGGGATGCTTTTAGGTGGTTGGGGGGGGGGGGGGGGGGGGGAGTGGCGGGGGAAGGTAGTCACACCAGTGTCATGAAAGTGATGTACAGGTACAGTGACAATGCTGGCATATACTGTGAGGCAAAGTTTCATGAGAAATTTGCAATGTCAATGCTGGCAGATATTGTAGGTGGAGCCAGTCCACCAGATAAGGGTCATACCAGGCCTTTTAACGCATTAAAGTATTGTAAATACTACACCTTTTTACCCTTCTGTGCGTATCATTTAGGAACATATGGCAGTGCAAACGTCAGGTCACCAGAACATATTTTATTATCTGCCTTGATGAAATTGCATGCCATAGAGAAGCAGTCTGAAAACAGGACATTTTCTCTGAGCTGTGTGCATTTAACCTTGCCGAAAGAAACGGCACCCGATATCGAATTGTTTCTTTTGCTCAACTTCAGCTGTGTTGTGTGTAATGTAGATGAGTATTATGCATACATTTGCATTTTCCTAGCATGCTAGGGTTCCATCAGTAATAAGATTGAAATCTGTTACCATAAGGAAGCATCCTGTGCTCGCATTGCACAAATATATATATATTTTTTTAATTATAAAACTTATTTTTTGGAGTTCCTCAGTTGAACAAGTTACTTACCAACTGTAGCGTTCTTTCGACTTGATGTTCCTGCCACGTATTCCTCATCTTTGATAAATCCACTTCCAGCTTGCTGGCCTTGGAAAATAGTATAGGGCGCTGCGCATCGACGTCCCTCGAGTCGGTGTCCCTCTAAGGCCTCCGTATCGGCACTGACGTCAACATAGATATAAATAGTCTCGCGCAGCTTCCGTTGCTCAGTTCCATTTTGAGGTGCTGCGTTTGCCCAGTATGAGATGGTTAGTACCCTTGAAGGAGCGTAGGCTGCAACTACAAGGGAGGTTTTACTGCAGGGAAAGATGGGAGGGGCGATAAGGAATACGTGGGAGGAACATCTAGTCGAAAGAACGCTACAGTTGGTAAGTAACTTGTTCTTCAAATGGATTGTGTCCTCCCACCTATTCCTCATCTTTGATAGACTCCCAAAGCCGTAATATGTATAGGAGGCGGGAGTAAAACGTAATGATCCTTTTAAAAAGATGCAGAGTTCAACACAGCTTTCCCAAATGTAGTCTCCTGGCTAGTGGAGGAATCTAGATTGTAGAATTTGGTAAAGTATGTGTACACGACCATGTGGTAGCCGCGCATAGGTCTTTAATTGGAACTCCTCTTTGGAGAGCTGACGAGGCTGCGATGCCCCTGGTTGAATGAGCCCTGAGGTGTTGAGGATCTTTTTCTGCCAATTTATAGAACTCTACGATTGTCAGTACTATCCATCTTGGGATGGCCCGTTTCGTGATAGGTAAACCTAGTTTATGTCCTGCATACCCCACAAAGAACTGATCTGCTTGTCTAATACTTAGAAGTCTGTTAATGTAAAAACTCAAGGCATGCCTTGGATCCAGCCTGTGCATCTCTCTTCCTCTTCCCTGTGTGAGGAGGAGGGTAAAATGAAGGCAAGGTTACTTTTTGGGTGATCTGGAATTCTGAGACAACCTTTGGGAGGAAATTTGGCTTCACTTGAAAAACTAACTTATCTTTGTGAAAGATGGTATGTGGAGGTTTGCAAAATAAAGCTTGTAGTTCGCTCACTCTTCTGGCAGAAGTTAAAGCCACTAGGAAGACTGTTTTTAGAGTGAGAAACCTTAAGTGACAGGAAAGAGGTTTAAATGGAGTACCCATTAGAAATGTTAAGACTAGATTTAAATCCCACAGGGGAACTTGAAAAGGAGTTGGGGGTGTAGGGGACGGGAAATGGGAGGGACATTAGTCAACCCTTTCAGAAACTGAATGACTAGAGGCAACTTGAAATATGAAGGTTCCTCAGCCATGCATTTAAAGATTGATAGCGCGGCGAGGTAACCCTTGATTGGGCCAACTTGAAGGTCTGATTTTGCCAAATATAGTAGGAAAGGTACTACATGAAAAAGGGTCAATATCCATATCTCTACACCAGCTGCAGGATGTGTTCCAACGGCCGACAGCAACACCTCCATTACGTCATCCGGGAGGTCCCAATCTTTGCATCTCAACCTTTCACAAACCAAGTGTGAAGGTTGAGTCTCCCAATATCCGGATGGAGAACCAGACCTTCCTCTTGCGAAAGAAGATCCTCTCTTTTTGGAAGACGAATCGGAGGACAGATGGGCATGTCTAGAAGATCCGGGTAGCACGTTCTCCTGGCCCAATCCGGGGCAATTAGAATCCTGGGTTTCCGGAATCTCCTCAACCTCCTGAGGACTTGAGGAATGACAGGGACTGGAGGAAACGCGTACAGAAGTGGAAACTCTCAGTCCACCACAAACATCTTCTAGAGCTCCTCTCGGTGGAAAATTCCCTTGAGCAAGATCGTTCACATTTTATGTCGACACTTGTTGCAAACAGATCTACCCAAGGGGTTCCCCAAAGGGCGAATATCTCTTGAAGGACTTCCTGAGTTAGATCTCACTCGAGGGAGACTGGTCTGCCTGCTCAGAGAGTTCACCTAGCTGGAGAGAAGAACATAGCGGCGCCGATAGATTCCTTCTTGAATTGCCCAGCACCAGAGCTGCATTGCCTCTCTGCACAGTGGCCGTGACCCTACGCCTCCTCTTTTGTTGAAGTAGTGCATGGCCACTGTGTTGTCCGTCATTATCAGAAATTTTTTTCCCTGTACTGATGGCAGGAAAGCCTTCAGTGCTAGCCTGGTTGCTCTCAGCTCTAATAGGTTGAGGTCTAGTCTGAACTCTGATGGAGACCAACGACCGCTGATGGTTAAGTCGTTGGCATGGGCTCCCCCACCCCCTTGAGTGAGGCATCCGTGACTACCGTCATCTCCGGCCATGGTTGCCAAAAAGTTTCTCCTTTCAAGACGTTCTCCCGACAGGCCCACCACTGAAGGTCCCGTGCTACTCTGTTCGGGATTTGTAGGAGATCTGACATTCTTCCTAAGAATGGCAACCACTGGGTCCTTAGCACCCACTGGAGATCTCATTCTCAGGCGAGCCTCTGGCACTAGAAAAATGCAGGCTGCCATGAGGCCGAGCAACCTCAAAAAGTCGAAGGCTGGTAGATGCTGGGCATTTTGAAATCTGGTCACCATCTGAAGAATATCTTCAGCCCTCAACTCTGGTGGCGAGGCTTTTCCCAGGGTGGTGTCCAGGACTGCTCCAATGAACTGGAGTCTCTGATGATATCATCTATGACTTCTTGAAGTTGAGGGAGAAGCCCAACTTGTGGAGGAAGTGGCGAACATAAGCTAGATGGACCCAAGCTTTTTCCGGGGACACTGCTCTGATCAACCAGTCGTCCAGGTAGGGGTAACATGAATCCCTTCCCTCCTTAGACTTGCTGCCACGACCACCATTAACTTGGCGACGACCCTCGGGGTGGAGGTCAGCCCAAATGGCAGAACCCAAAATTGATAGTGAGAACTCCCAATGGCGAACCTCAGTTACTTCCTGTGCTTGTGATGAATTGGCACATGAAAGCAAGCATCCTGAAGTTCCAGAGATACCAACCAATCCTGCAACTGGAGGGCCTGAAAGATCTGAGAAATGGTTAAACATCTTGAACTTGTCTTTCCTGAGGAATTTGTTCAATTCTCGCAAGTCCAAGATGGGTCTCAATCCTCTGTTCTTTTTTGGTATTAGGAAGTAAGGGGAGTACCAACTCTTGTTCCTCTCCACTACAGGCACCGATTCTATGGCACCTTTCTCTAGTAGGTCTAAAATCTCCTGCACAAGGAGGGTGTCTGGAAACTTCAAAGAGTTGCTCCCCGGTGGATGTCTGAGGAGTGTGTAGGAAGGGCAGGCAGTAACTCTGGGAAATTGTCTCCAATGCCCAAGCATCTGACGTGAATAGCCTGCCATTCTGTCAGATGTTGAGTTAGCCTGCTTTGTGTGGAGAGACCCTAGAGGGGTTTAGGAGCGGCTGACGCAGATGCTGAGGGCAAAGCAGCACCTGCTGATGCAGACTTTGTACCTTTGACCCGTCCACCACGGGTGAATCGTCTTTGCCCCCGTTGAGCTGGCTTCCCTCAGTCTTTTCCGAATGCGGAGTAAAAACGAAAGGGCGTCCCTCTCCAGGACGTACTTGTGGGGCAGTTTGGAGTTTGACAAATTGCAGCCAAGGGATTTGGCTGCCGCCTTAGAGGTTTGCAATTTCTCCAAACTGTCATCAGCTTTCTTTCCAAATAGGGAGGTGGCGTCAAAAGGCATATTCAGACGTCTGGCTTGAACATCTGGAGCAAAACCAGATTTCTGCAACCACGCAAATCTGCAGATTGTGGTACTTGCCGCCATGGCTGTGCTGATGCTGTCAGCAGAGTCGAGACCTGTTTGGAGGGACTCTCGTCGCATCCTTCTCATCCTTTATGATATTCAAGAATGCTTCTCGTTCCTCCCCTTCTGGGAGACGGTCAGCCGCTGATGAAGCCCACTCCCAAAGGGTGTGGCTGAATCACGCTAGCATGCAAGTGGCGTTAACAGAAAAGTGCCATGCTGCATGCCGAGAAGATCTTTTTGGACATGGCATCACATTTTTTGTCGTCTCTATCTTGTGGTATAGTGGGGTACGCCGATTTACTGCTTTACAAAGTCGCAGCCTGCACTACTAAGCTCTCTGGGGTCGGATGCTTACTCAACTACAGAGGATCTGAGGCCGACGTGCTGTACTTCGCAGAGAGCTTTTTGTTTACTGCAGGGATAACCTCCGGTGTTTCCCAATTTGCACCCATCTTCCTCTGTAATGCTACATGAAAAGGAACTATAGGGTCTTCTTGAGGGCCCCTTATCTAAGAGGTCAGGTAAATCATCTTGTAGGAAAGGGTGCAGGTGCCGACCCCCCCATAAATTCCATAATTCTGGTCATAAGAAACCGGCAAGACATTTCTGCATGCTCTCCAGCTTCTGGTCTGCCGAAGTCAGCCTCTGGAGAAGTATCTATGCCACTAGCATCTTGTAGACTCCTGAAGATCTCTATCTGACTTCCTCTGATATTAGATCCTCTGGAATAGGAACTATTGTAGTCTGTAAGCAAAACGGCCTATCATTATCAGAGTCTTCTCCTTCGTAGGAAGAGGACAAAGCTCTGAAGTAGTCAGAGCGCGGGTAAGGGCTAAAACCCAATTCAAGCGACGAGGGAGCCAGATTGCTCGACACTGCTCGAGATAGAGATAGGGTAGTAGTCCAAGTAGACTTCATAGGTCTCGATGAAACTACAAACTGCGTTGATATACTAGTGTATGACCTAGATGTCGTCGAGATAATTGGAATTCTACTCTATGTCGTCGATGGGGCAGAGGCTCCTTTCTACGCCTTCGAAGAATCCTTGGATGCCCCAGGTACTGATGGTGCGGTTGGGGCATGAGGCTCCGATGGCCTCTCCATCGGGGGTCGATGACATTGTCTTGTGTGTCAAAGGCCCCTTAGACGATGGCGTCAATGACGCAGTCTTATGCGAAGGGCCTTTGTCTCTACTCGAGGTATCATGACGCTCTCAAGGGTTTTTATTTGGCGAGGTTGACGACTCAACGTTTTTCTTTTTTGGGTCTTTCACCCGGGGTATCACCTCTAAGCATCTCTGAGGGGGACAAGGCCGCGTCATCGAAGACTCTTAGCATTTCTTTGCGAAATTCCTCCCACTTAGCTGGAGAGCTGTATTTAGTTGGGCAGGTGACCCTTTCTGGTGAGTTAGAAGGTGATCTACGATGCCTCTTCTTGGTATGTCTCGATCTGGATGAGTGGTGAGAACCACTTCGAGATCTCGAGCGGGAATGTTTTCTCCGATGGCGAGGAGACTAATGTGCCGGCCGAGGACAATTTCGAAGGGGTAGAGGATTTAACGGTCTTACCTTCCTCCAGCTTCCCCCTCCTATGTTCCCTCAAGGCTTTCGCTGTCATGGACATACACTCCGAACACTGTTGCTCTGAGCCCAGGCACCACAGGCAGATCCTGCGAGGATCAGTTAACATCTTTTTTCCACAATCCAAGCATTTTTGGAAGCCGGATCATGGCAAGGTGCCATCGTATATTCGAAGATTACTTCAAGGAAATCGAAGTTTTAAAAGAATTTACTGAGGAACAGAGTGTTGCGTCCCCGAGGCTTACAAAGCGTGGAAAAACGGAACTGAGCAACGGACGCTGCGCAAGACTATTTATACCTATGGGGACATTGGCGCCAATACGGAGGCTGTCTAGGGACACCGACTCGAAGGACGTTGACGCGCAGCGCCCTCTACTGTGAACATTTCTTCCGAGGCCAGCAAGCTGGAAGTGGATTTATCAAAGATAAGGAATACGTGGGAGGACACAATCCATTCGAAGTGTGCATTTATCATCAATATTCATATATGTGGTGTGATCATTCATATTATGTGTAGGTTTTCAACAAATTGAAGCCCGACATCTTTGCTACACAACTTGGAGCCAATTTGGTAAATGGCACTATAAATTGGTCAGCGGCAGCAAGGCCATTGCTCACACCTGAGTGATTGGTGTAATGACAATTACAGGGTTCACAGCCTCTATCAGATCTGCAAAACTACAGTTCCAACATTCAAAACCTGACTTTCCAGTCAGTCAGTGCTAGCGCAATTACAAAAAAATTAAATTAAATGGTTTCATATGTAGCTGAAATAGAAATGAATCAAGACAGGTCAGTGTAGAGGTAATCCAGATCGGCATTTACATAATGTGAGGTTTTCTACATGCTCCAAGACACACAGACCACCATCCTGGATGCCCAATCTTCTTTGGATCAGGCCCTGTGATCCACTTGTAAGAGACCCTTAGCAGCTTTCAAGATACCACTGAAGCATTCAAAATTAAACGCTGTATGCTCCATTCCAATGGGCACTTTACTGGCCAGCTTTTCACCTCTTCTATTTAATCTTTATATTCGTTGTCTCTGCGCCCTTCTATCGTAGTTGGGCATCTACTTTACCAACTTCGCAGATGATACACAACTGATCATAGAACTCAGCGGAGACCATGCTACAGATAACAACAGGCTGTCAGCAGTCTATAACACTATAGAATGCTGGATGAAGGCCCACTGGATGTGTCTAAATGGCTCAAAAACTGAACTTATGACATTTGGATCCACAAAAGCGTTATCCAAGCTAGGCCCAGTCTATTCGTCCTTCACTATCAAGGACTCCAACATTGTAGTATCAAGCAAAGTGAAAACTCTTGGCATATACCTACAATCCTCACTAGGAGCAGACGCACAGGTCTCATACCTTAAAAAGAACTGCCAATACTATCAGAGACTATTACGCCGTATCAGGCCATATCTCAACGCCAAAAATAGCGCTACCATCGCTAGAGCCACAATTTTGTCCCGACTGGATTATGGGAATGCGTTGATGCTTGGGTCAAGTAACTCCTGCATCAAACAATGCCAGATAATCCAGAACAATGCTATTAGAACTATCACCGGCAAATCCAAGCGCGAGCACATCACTCACGACCGAATAGGTCTTCATTGGCTCGCTATAGAGGAGCGTATCAAATTCAAATCGCTGACTCTCGTCCATCGCTGTCTATTCGGCACGGCCCCCTCCTACCTTAAAAGGGAATTTTGCTGGTACGAACCAAGCCGTTGCCTCAGATCAGCTAAAAAAGGCTTACTTAAAGTCAACCACTCTAGAATCAAGGCTAACGGACTCGGGAGAGCTTTCCCCACTAAAGCCATTGCACTCTGGAACGAGCTTCCAGACAATCTTAGACTGGAAAGCAGTCACTCCTTATTCAGGAAGCAGCTGAAAACGTTACTCTTCCGGTAATTAACTTCTTTTTCAGCCTGGACTGTCCTGAGTCCTCCTCTTTTCTTCTTTATGTAGTCCTGTGAACTCCGTCTTACGTGTTTTTGTCGCGCCCTGATGCTCGCGAGCTGCGGCGCGTAATAAATATATAAATAAATAAAATAAATAAATAGAAGTCCCCCTACATATGCATAAATCATGTAGACATGGAATTATTTCATATTGGTACTGGGACGTACCACCAAACAAGGGGGCCGGGGGGTGGCCATAATGACACCGCAGAATACAAGTTAATTCAAGGTACCACTGCCCTAGCCATGTGTCACTACAGACCATGGAGATATCTGCACTATGTTGAGGGCATCCTCCCAATTTGAACAGCTGGAGAACAAGCCTACCTTAGCTGGAGTAGAAAATTGAATGAATTCCATGAAACCATCAACCTTAAACTCTTCTAAAAAGGTATATTTCTGCTACACCACCTTAATTAAGCTATTGTTCTGCAGGCTTTACTGGCCAGCAACAGCAAGAGTCAATCACTAGCCAATGTCTACTTGCAAGTGCAAATTTTGCGCATGGCTGAGAGCATTTTGTTGCCCTCTCTGAATTCTGCTACACATAGATCAGTGCATCGCTGAAGGCTGCAGTGTGAGAGAGTTAACATCTAAAATGGATGCAATGTAATGGGTATTTGGATAACACCTTTCACCATTGGTACAGTCTCAATGCACTGTAGGTTGAACACCCATGGGGGAACGAGTCAAAATATGGGAAATTTGTCAAGAGTTAAAGAATGCATGTGTGCATTTTGGCCAATTCGAAGGTAGATAGGGGTGGCCACTCCCTGATGGTCACCCCTGCTGAGTAGGCAGTTGGGTGGGTGGTGGTAGGTCAGGCTGGAGAGTTTGAGAGATGTTATGCGTGCAGCTAGACTGAATTTTATCATGGGTGATAGCTGCATTCTAATGGCAGAGGAGATGTGCCAAAAGTATAAGAGCAGGAGAGACATGCATGCAGCTAGGCCAAATTTTAACATGGGGGATAGCCGAGTTCGAATGGTGGAGGTGTTGTGCATCAAATGGGAGTCGAGGGATGTTGCGTGGCTAGGTCGAATTTTGGCATGCGGCAGTCGCATACTAATGGCAGTGGTGATGTGGGAGAGATGAGAGTCTAGGGGGGGGGGACATATGTTTGGAGCTAGGCCGAACTCATGGTGGGATAGCTGCATTCTAGTAGCAGAGGTGGTATGCAAGATATGTGAGCAGGGCAGGTGTTGGGTGCCGCTAGGCCGAAATGCATTGTGGGCTGGCTGCATTTTAATGGTAAAGGGGTGGGCAAGACGTGTGAAACAGGGGAGACAATATATTTAATATTACATGTGCATATGGCTATCTTCACACTTCTGTGCAGCACACTGTCCGCCCCAAGAATAACCGCTCAAGTGCAGTACGTTGTCTGTCCCCAGGTTCCTCCCGGTGAGGGACTCTGGACACCCTCCCGAATTCTCCCAAGTGCAGTATTTTATTAATTCCCAACAGATTCTTCCAGTGCTAAAACAAAGGCACCCTGCGATTTCTCCATGTGCAGTACCTTGGTCACTCCCAAATTCCCTCCGAGCTCAATCCAATAGGCTAGCTAGATAATGAAACATTGTCAATCGACATCACGTTATGAGCGGAAGGTAGTAATATTGAAATGTAGGGGTTTTACCATAGCACAGTGATGGCTGCGTTCCTCGCCCATACTCCCTTACCCGAGACCTAGCTGTAGGGCGTTGCAGGGTGCGTACATGAGTTAAATGTAATAAGTAGGGGTGGGAGCTGCCCTTTGCCTCTGGCCCTCACCCGGTTGCCCGGGCAAGGCTGCCCAGGAACTCCCCAATTATGGATATGGTTTATTCATAATGCTAAGGGGAATAGCCTAGTCTTGTTGGACCGTTCGGAAAGTCATGTGGTCTAGGGTGCGTCAGATGTCGGGTGCCAAGAAGGTCCAGATGGTGGGGGCCAGGACTGAGAAAGTGAGCCTCCAATTCTGGGTGATTTGGAAGGGGTGTGGGGGGAAAATCATTAAAAGAACAGCAGTGCTTGATCACAGGTTTCTTGTGGGGTGATGGAGGGTGATTTTCAGTTGTAGGTTTTTAGGGCCCATCTTGTGCAGTGCTCTGTGGGTGATGCACAGGACTTTGAAAGTAAGCCGCCGTCCGATAGGGAACCAGTGAAGGATATGGGGAAGATGCATTTTCCTTGGTCCCTGAGCAAGGAGGGGAGTTCTGGACTCTTTTAGAGCTTTTTTAGTTGGTAGGCAAGTACAACCAGGTAGAGAGTTTGTGTAGTCTAGTCGAGAGAGGACAATAGATATAATTGCAGTCGCTCTGTGGGGGTAGGAGAGGTACAGGAAGATGCGTCCAAGTAAGCAGAATTATAGGTAACATGATCTGGACACAGTGTTAGAGAGTCCAGTCAGTGTCCATTATGCAAAACAGGTTTACTTTTTAACTGTGGTGCATGTGACAGAGGTGGGAGCATAGGGAGGGAGGCCTTGGGGTGGGTTGATGGAAGAAGGCCATTTCTGCTGATCTGTTTTCCCAGGGTTTGCAGGAGATGATTTGTCATCCAACGGCCAATTTCTGAGGTAGGATGCGAGGTCTGGGTGTGGGGTTGTGACAGACTTCGGGATTCTGAAGATGATTGGAGTATCGTCAGTGTAGTTGTAGCAGGTGAGGTTGTGCGATAGGATGAGTGAGAGGAGAGGACTCCTGTAGAGATTAAAGGGGAGAGGTGAAAGACAGGTGCCTTCGGGACTCCATGGCACAACGGGTCAGGTGAAAGGGGGGTAAGGTAGCTTATTTGGTCTGTTTGCAAAGAATTATGAGATACAGTTAACTGCAGTTTCCCCAACGCCAAGAGAGTGCCAGTCAATGAGGATGCTGTGGTGAATGGTGTCGAAAGCCGCCGAGAGGTCAAGAAGTATGACTGCAGGACAACTTCTTGAGTCTGTAGTGTTTTTGAGGTCATCCTCTATAGACCAGGGAAGATTCAGTTCCAAGAAGGGGTCTGAAACTGGACTGGGCGGGTGAAAAGTGGGTGGTTGGTTTCTGCAAAGGTGCAGAGTTGGGAGGAGGCAGTGCAGTCAATGAGTTTGACCAGGAAGCGGGTGTTATATATTGGTCTGCAGTTCGCTGGTTGGAGTGGGTTAAGGGAATGCCTCTGAAGTAACTACAAATCAGGTTAGAATAGGGGCATGTTTTTGTAATGCTTCATTTAATACCTAGAAGGTGTTTGGCAGTGCTGTTATCACAAGGGGTTTCCAAACTCATTGGCGACTGCTACAACATATCCACCATATTTGATCACGTTTTTTCAACCGGCGGACCACGGCATCTAAAACCAGGGCCATAGGTTATATAACTTCTACAGTTTGGTTGCAGACATACAGCTGAGCTTGCCTTAATCTGTAGTGATAGTTCAGTGCGTGCAAGATCATTTTCCTTGTGATGCGCATAAGGGTGTAGATCCATGGGATCTTCACCATTTTATTTTTCGGAACAACTTTATGAAAGCATATTATCATGGATAAACAAGGGGCGTGGCCTGAAAGCGAGATGTGAAGACGTGTGGAGTTGGAGCACCTGTCCAGATCCTATATCTGATTCTTTACAAAAGGCAAAACTAAACCAATTGGGCCTAAAAACAAACGTTTTTGAAGACAAACTGATCCTGCACACTGTGCGAAAAGCGCAGGCGAAACTGGAGCCGGCGATCCCCTGAACCAGGCGCCCGAACAAGAGTGTCCGCGGCAACCAAGATGGCGGGCGTCACTGAGGCTTGAAGCTGACTGCGCGCAGAACATCACTCGGAGTGCAGCGACCTGGGATTGGAACAGGATGCCTCAGTGGAGCTGCCTGGAGTTGAGAGTGGCCAACGCTTCCTGAGCCCGCAGAGTAAGGCTGAGGGACAACAAGAGGGGCGGAGAACTCCAGCTGGCTGCTGCGGAGGCCACCGACTAACAGGACAGGGGCTCGCATGGAGGTCACTAAAACAAAGGGCCAGAAAATCAGCGGTGCCGACTAGAGGGAGCGCTGAGGGGCAGTGAAGATCCGGGGGACCCGGTGCTGGAGCTTGATCCGGAGCTACATCTGGCAGGAGATGAGACCCTGGGACTTGGACGTAGGGATACGCGCCACCGAGGACAGCAACCTTCACGAGTGGTGCGGCGTGTGTTGGCGGCGGTGGGGGGGGTAGGAAGGGCACGAGAGTGAAACGCACTGGGGACGCAGCATAGAGTGGCAACCCAAACCATCTGAGTGGGGGCCGCACTGGCCTTATCAGTAATAGCCTGAAACAATTATCATGGCAATGAGGCTTAGCCCCCTTTTGCCCCCCGCAGAAGCACCTAGTAGCAAGCAGGACACTCAAGATTAAAAGGAAGCCTGCACGTAGGGACAACACCAGGAATAACAGCCCTAGAAGTCCACATACCGCCCAAGTGGGCGCAACGGGGCAACACACTGGGCCCAAGCACGAATATCAGGCGGATGATGACCGTCGATACAACCCAGTGCAATCACCTATAGAACAGCGAACTACTCTAAGCAAGCTACAGCTGATGGAGCAGACCAGGCTACACCTTCAAATTCCACCACCTGCATAGAGTGACACTCGGAGCATTAACCAGCCCCGCCGAAACACGCAGCAACTTACCTGAACAAGTAACGGGCACCAAGAAGTGGGAGGCGCGCCGCATCACATGGCAACCAGCCCACACAGGATCAATAAAGCAACCAGAGGAGAGAGCACCTCGAGGGCTCAACGGAACACTGACCCTGCCCTGGGGCACACTTGGACAGCACAGGAAGCATCCGATCACGCTTAACTGGCCCTGCCACGAGGCCGAGTAACTCCCACAAAAGTCAACAAGCTGCACATAGCAAAACCTAATACCTTGGAAATACAAGAGGAAGATCACAGAAGCACACATACGTGCAGAAACCCAGACTACAGACACTGCAATCCTGAGCGGTGGCTCATAGTTGCCCCAGCCCACGACACATGGAGATGCCCTCCTCCAAAGGGAAAAGCAAGGCCAATATCATGGAGTCCTTTGCCGCAGTTAGACCCAAAGAACAGAGAACAGAACCCAGAGAGCCTGCCCTGATTCAACAGCCTCCTGAGGAGCAAGGCAAAGACAAACAGATACTGGAGGACATTTCTGGGCTGCGCTCATTCATAGACACTGAAATAGAAGTGAAATCGGAAATGTAGCTAATGCGACAAAACATATGTAACCTCACGGAAAGAGGACAACCACAGAAACGGAGCAACGTGAAATGTCCACAACACTGAAAGATGTGCAGAACAGCGTGGCGGAGCTGGAAAGGCGCAACAAGATCCTGAAAGAAAGGGCCGAAGAGGCAGAAGGATGGTCCAGACGCAACAATGTTCGCCTACTCGGCATTCCTGAAGGACTGGAAGGCCCCAACCCTACGAACTTCAAAGAAACCCTACTGCAACAAGAAATAGGAGCCGGCCAGCTCTCGCAGGGGTTTGCGGTCGAAAGAGTGCACAGGGCCCTCCAGAAAAAAACACTGCCTGGCTCATACCCGCACCCGATCATAGCAAGAATCTTCAACTTCCAAGATCGGGAAGACATACTGCGCCACTCACGTGAAGAAGGAACCATAAATAGAGACAATGCCAAAATCACCATATACCCGGACTATACGCCGACAGTCCTTGTTCCAATTAAAGCGAGACTGCGTCAACTGAATCTCAAGTACGTGTTGATGTACCATCCAGGCTCAAGGTGATACATAAAGGGTGTGCTATCTTTTTGGAGACACCAGCTGCGGCCAACATGTGGCTTGAACACAACAACATGGCAGGGGATGAGGAACCGGCTGAATGAATTACACAATGTCTGAAGAGGAAATGCCTAGCTGAGAACAATTGGAGATTTAAAAAAAAGAGAGAAGGACTATGCCAATTTTACCTTCGCTAGAAGATGGGAAACCTACCACAGCGTCGCACACAAGCAGGATGACTCGACCCCGCGAAAGGACTGGCGTCAGCCTGTTCCTGTCGCACCACAACCTGCCTGAGATGTCCTGGACAGGCCAAAATCTGGCAGGGGCACCCGAGCGTTGCCCACACGGCGCAACTGCTGGGTGCAGTTGGTTGAGTTTAACAAGTTATTGGATGGATTGTTTTTCAGTCTTCACTATAAAGGGCACAGGAGCACAGCGAGCACTGGAAGAGACAATGGGGACACTGCGGTTTTAAAATGGCGGCTGACATTAAGATGCTGACATGGAATGTCCGGGGGATGGGTTCTTACATGCGCAGAAACTGGATCAGATCCTACCTAAAGAGGAAGCACATCTCCATTTCACTCCTACAAGAAACGCACCTTAAAGCTGAAAGCTCTACAAAAATAACTAAATGGTGGTACTAGAGAATCTAGACTTAGCAGATGTATGGAGGGAATTGCATCCCACAGATAGAGAATATTCACTTTTCATCTCCCCTCACACTCTATACTAGAATTGACTATTTGTTAATAGACAAACACCACCTACCCCAGGTAGAGTCAGCGTCCTACTTGGGAAGATTAATATCTGACCACTCTCCGCTCCTCATGGAATAGAAAAAGCGAGGACCCAAGCCACCCATAACAATGTGGCGAATGCCAACAGAGGCATTAACAGACTGCGCCTTTAAGGAGGCCCTTCGAGATAAAATAAGAGTACTTGGATATCAATGTGGGGAGCGTGAGGGAATGGGACACGACTTGGGAGGCACTGAAAGTAGTGGTCAGGGGGGGAAATCCATTGCTAGCGCAGGCAGGATTAGAAGAACACTGAGAAGAGAGCTAGAGGAAGGGGAAAGGCGGATCACACAACTAGAGGTCACTGCCCAGAGGACAAGAGAGGCAGAGGTGGAACTATCCGCATTTAGGGGAGACTGCCAAGACGCATGGACCAGATTGGCGACATTTTACTATGTGGCTAAAACCACTAGGGCACATGTGGAAGGCGACAAACCAGGCAGACTCTTGTCGTGGTTGTGCAAGAGGGAACACCTGAAGCACCCAACTACTGAAATTAAAGACTCCACCGGCAAGGTCCACACATCCCATTTAGACATCAACGACATTTTTAAGCAGTTTTACTTCCACCTGTACGGCCATGCAGAGCCTGTGCTGCAGGAAGACATCCTAGACACGCTGGACGAGATAGGGCTGCCAACACGGAGCAAACCCCAGCGATCCACCCTAAATGGGGACTTGACTGCTGAAGACATAACTGCATAACTGAGGCAATCAGGTCACTGTCCACGAGCAGGACCCCAGGCAGCGACGGTCTACCCCCCCGAATTCTATAAAACATGATGCAGAACTGGCCCCCACCCTCCTAGAAGTGTTCAAAGAGTCTTATGAAGAAGGGATACTACCGAGAAGTACGAGAGAAATGCTAGTGGTGCCTATACCCAAACCAGGGAAACCAAGAGATGACTGTGGTTCATACAGACCATAGGCCATGCTCAATTAAAACATTAAAATCTTGACGACAATATTGGCCAAGAGACTGGCTGGGGTGATAGGGACACTAGTACATGAAGATCAGAATGGGTTTATACCCGGTCAAAACAAATCGGTGAACCTACATAGATTACAACACATAGTGACACAAACAAAGGATTCACATGGATCATATGCGGTTGCATCCTTAGACGCCATAAAGACTTTTGACTCTATATATTGGGAGTAGTCGTTGGAGGTCCTGGAGAAATTCGGGTTGCGGGGGGGGGGGGGGGGGGGGGAAATCGGGGGGGGGGGGGAAGGCTTCATCCGATGAACAAAAATCCTATAAGTCACCGGTGGCCAGAGTAAAGCCTGGGAGGACAGTGTCCGGGCTATGGGAAATCCAGAGAGGCACCAGGCAGGGTTGCCCATTATCCCCAATGCTCTACATCTTACGCCTGGAACCACTAGCAATATACATGAGGAGACAGTTCTTCGTAGGGGGGTGAATATCACATAGTCTCGTTGTATGCGGACGATGTACTATTATACCTGAGGGACCCCCACCTTAACATTCCAACAATATTGGAGGTCCTAGAAAACTTCGCTCGAGTGTCGGGGCTCGCCTTTAGCAAAGAAAAGTCGAGCGTCTTCCCACTAGCAAAGTTGGCCGGGTGCACAGAGGCAGAACCCCTAGGTGTGGAAATTCAATGGAAAACATGCCCCTGGTATGGTGCAGAAGGAGCTGGAATGCTGCACATGTTCTGGGGGTGCCTGAAGACACAGCCTCTGTTCCAAAATAGAACAAACCAGCAGAGGAGCGGGGATGGTAAGGTACGATTGGTCCCCAAAGGAGTGCCTCCAGGGTGCCTACCCAAGGATAGGCAAGGTGAGACATGTAGTGAAACTCATGGACATGGTATGTGTGCTAGCTAAAAGACCCTTAGCTACGGCATGGAAGTCCACAAGGGGCCCACAGTTTGATAAGTGGCACAGGAGTTGGAGCATTGGACAGGGGCGGAAACCAGGGTCTGGGGAGAGGGGTGGCCAAGCGGGGGGGGGGGGGGGGGGCATGGAGAGGCTAGCCCGGCATTTGAGGACTGGAAAACCCTGGTCTGGGACACGTTCCACCCATCAGACGACAAACCCCTGTGAACCTCTACTAGCACAATGACAACTTAGTGGCTCTCTGACAAGGCCTGCACCCCAACAGCCGAGCATCCATGCTTGGCAGTGCTGATCAGCATACCATCTGGATGTATGGTGCCAGAACGTCAAACAAGTGGGGCAGGGGCACCGATATGAGTACCCTGTTAGTGAAGACTGGTTATTGTGTTTAATGTGTTATTGTTAACCTATTTTTATGTAAATGACTAAAAATAGATAATGTACATTATAAATGCTAATAAAAACAGTTTCAAATTAGCATGGATAAAACTACAAACTGCTATAAAATACTGAACCAGTAACATCCTAACAAACACACATTAGCGCATTAAATAAATAGACTGGGAGTTTAACACCATCTTTCAATGAAATAAGAAGAGGTTCATGGATTACAAGAATGGTTTGAAGCCCACATGAAGAGGGCAGAACTCCCAGTAAGTTTGCCATTCACAGTAAGCTCCTACATTGAAGATCCCAGAGAAGCTCTCAGATGACATAATTTGAGTAAAATATACTGAAAACTCCGAACTGGCACCAAATATACAGAGATCCAGCTACTATTAGAGAATTACTGTTTGTGCAGCTCAACTGAAAGGGCAGCTAACCCTATGCCCCGTATAATATACTTGGAAGGCAATTTGACAGGTTTTGAGGCTCACTGCAAAAGCTTTCCAAGTCCATGAGACAAATTGGGTACAGACGACTCCATGAAGGGACAATAGCTTTACTGTTGGCACCTAAAGGCAGGAGACACCGATTTTTGGAATTAGCGATTGTAGATGGTAAGGTTAAACAGTCACTGCCACATCTCACCGGTTCTGCATGCAAATGAACAGCATTACAACACTATAAAATAACGTTCTAGCTATTTTTGCACTGTATTAACCCCATATCAAATTCCTAACTTGCTACCCCTTCTGTTTACAGTAGGAATCCTGCAGAGCATATTGAGCTGTTTAGTTGTGCAAAGGTAAGACACCTCATTTATTTGCCAGACATGTTTGCTTCATGTCATTTTTTCCTGTAGCACTGGTTATAGTCTGGTCTTTGATTGTTGCTGAAGACAAACAAGTTGGTCTAAATAAGAACTATGGTTTTTGACTGCAAACCGCCAGGACGGCGTGGTCAAGTTGCATTTTTTTTAAAAATATATACGTGGAGCACGGACAGCCAGAAAATCAAGCACACAAACTAGGATCTATTTTTGACTACCCAGGAACTGCTTTTAACTACCCAGGTCAACTAGTGCCATAAAAATATACTAATGTGACTAATGGGCATTAGGGTGCCCCTATGGGAAACATTGACTGTAAACCATCATCAGCCACACGAAATGGAGAAAAGGGTGTAGTTTGCATCTTATGTGGAAGTTATCACATGCTGTGTAGTCGCTTCACATATTGCTTTTGTGTACCTTATTTGTTTAGCGCTTTAAAGCACCAAAGGATTTGCCCCTGAACACTGTTTCTTGAACCCATCTTGGAAGAAACCAAAACAATCCAATAAAGGTGGATCTGTTACTGTTGGCATTTCAAAGTGCAACCCCCCCGAATCTGGCTGTCAGTAGTATAGTTAGAATGTTTATGGGATGGGCTGGACTCCTTAGTCTTTTGCATCAATTTATTTTGCTGTTGTTTTAGTCACATTATTCCCCTAAAAGTTGGCAGCCATGCATGGCTAAAGTACACTATAGATCGGCACACGCCATGTGCAGAGTGATATGCACGTGTCTTTGATTTTCAAGAGGTGGGGACAGAAGAGGAGAAGAACCTAGCAGTATGTTGTAGAAGTTTGGATCAATAGTTGGTAAGCAAGGATTTGAAAGAAGGATCTAGAAATAGTTCTCTCTACATGGGGATAGATAGGAGGTCCAATATTGTTGTCTTAAACAAGGTGGATATAAAAAAAAGAAAATGTGAAAAATAAAAATAAAACACACAAAGTAAGGTGCCTATTTCTCAATCGGTCAGAGTGCAGCACTGTTGCTACAACCCTATCCCTGTGAGAGCGCTGCATTGTCCAATACTGCTGCAATTGCATGTTCAAAGGCGATTTGCCAAAGGAGTCTTTTGAAGGGCCTAGCACCATGCCATTTAAAGGCAAGCCTGTCCAGATGAATCCAGTTTTGTTACATGTGTAGCCTTATCCCAGGCAATTAATTTCCTTTGAGGGCAAAGTGAAAAACTCTAAATTCCTGGGCAGATCCCTGCTCTCTGAAAACAATCTCTAGCACATGTGCGGCAGGTAGTGAAGAGCTTGTGAAAGTGTACCCAGAAACCTTTTTTCAACTGAATAATAGCAGGAGCCTTTGCTGCCCGTGTCCATCCATGGACCCTGTGTCCCATCCAGTCACTGGTCTGTAGAAGCCACCTTGTTTCTAAGCACCTTTGCTCCACTGCCAAACCACTATTCCCTGCATCAATCACTCAGAACTTTGCTTCTCCGGCTTCGGCTCCTTGAACTCCAGCCCTGCATGCTCCTTTTTTTGGCACCAACCTTCTTTCCTCGACCCCTGCTCAGATTTCACAAGCCTTTGTATGGCATCAAAGTGCCCCATGAGAAAAAGCACCGAATCAGGATTTATTTTTCACTACGCAGTTGTGATGAGGAAAATACCACTGTTGCAGCAGAAGGATGAAAGATCGACCACCAGAAAGAAGCTGATGGGGAAAGCAGGTTGTAACTGGAGACACAGCCCTGCAAAATCATCCAAACATTTTCCACAAACCATGGATCTCTGACATATTTACCACAAGGTATGGGTTTACTAGGCAAGTGAGTAGAACATTTTGTATTCGGAAATAGTAGCCACAGCTGCATGCAATACAGGTTATGAGCCTGCAATCACACCTTACAGACCAGAACAAAGCTTCCCAAACTTCAAAGAAATAGTGCAAATAATTCTCCATCTCTACGTTTTCATCTTCGCATTATTATTATTATTATTATTATCTAAAAAATGTGAGAGTGCTTAGAAGGAAATGTAATACCAGCAGAACATTATTTACCGAATTAAAAACACTGGCAAAGAGCAGGGTGATGTGCTTTAGCAGCTAAACTGCAGACTTTGGAAACAGAAGTATATTGATTCAAATCCTGACTTTCCCACTTGAGCAAAAATGGTGTGGTCTTGAACACAACCCATTAGCTCACTGTGCTCCAATATCACTCAGACGTCAGGATGCTTACAAAGAAGCAGAACACATGCATAACAAGCTACATTAAATAAAAAAACATTGAAGAGAGGAAATGGGGCAGATGCAGCCTAGCAGAGTAAATGTCAAATGTCATGATTTTCAATTTGGACAACTGTTTGGGCAAATCAGCCAGTATAAGGCACATTTGCACCCTGGTGAAGGGCGCTCAGCCAATCAAGTCTCCACCTATTGTCTCCGGCCACCTGATGCCCTTCCCCAGGAGGCACCATCTTATTTATGTTTTTGAACGTGGGGGGCAACAGCGAGCATCTCCATGTTGCCTCTGCCCCCTTGCCCCACGAACCAACTCTCCACAATTACCTGCTGGACTAGAGCTTTATGCCCCAATTCCGGCACTCTTGCCGCCATAGAAACAGTAGAGGGACTTGGTCCCTTTACAGATAGCGGCAGACATCTTTTTTTCCTCTGGATATTGGCTGCGCTTATTGTGGGATGCCACTCTTCAGAGAAAAACATTTGTACCTTGTAATCACAGCTAACGTTTGCAGGCAGGCAACTGCATATGCAAGTAGATGTGTGGTATCTGGCAAGTACAGCTGTTGCAAGTCATTTGGTCAAGTTATTGGGACCTAGCCACTTGCTGTTCGACTGACCAACGAAAATGGGTGTCGTGAAGATAAGAGGTTTTTCCTTCTGTGGAAAGCATTGAAAATCTACATGAATTTCAATATAACATTAAACTCTCAGATCACTACTTCAATTAAAAGCTTCTTTCAGCAAAAGTACCTTCTTCGTTCTTTGCGTCTTTTATTCCTCATAATTTCTACCATCTTGTTGTAAGGTGCTTAGTCAACTCCATTCGCCTCGGTGAGCTTTCCAGCTCATCAGATTCAACATCTCAGAGCATCCACAACAACATTATTTCATTTTGCCATTTTCTGCATCTCGTTTACTGAATGTGGCCTTAAATACAGATTTCCCTCACATATTCGTGGATTAAAATTTAAGAGGCTCGTGTCATCTAGCCCATAAGAGGTATTATGAGGAAAAGGTGAGCTATACAGGTCAACAAACGGCTTCTCACAAAGGGCTTATTACTTACTCCTCCCTTAAAAGACCAGGGTACACTGTAAGTGTCTCCCACCTCTTATTCAACACAACAAGCATCATGGAATGCAGGCTATTTTAACTGAATGGAGAGTCCCAAAGCCCTTTATGGAAATTACTAACAATAAGCTGCAACAACTATGTGACAGATGGGCCTCCTGTGAAGATATAATAGTGAATTAGTAATGCATAGGATGTGATACTTGGTGTAAACGTGCATGAGAAAAGTTATACAACTCCAAAAACAAAATCGATTTACTGGAAAAGAGGGCAACAAATCAATATTCTCACTTAGGGTATTTCTGAAGGAAGCGAAGGGGATGATGCAGTGCTCTTCCTCAAAACATGTGGCCCGAGATTCATTTTTTTTTTTTAAAACTCTCTCATTTTCAACAAGGTACAATGAATAACAGAATTAACATCCTAGGTCAATGAATGGCAAAATGCATAACAGTGGAAACAAGCACAGAATTCTAAACCATAACTCTGTATTCCACCATATGAAACTTAAGACTACCTAAAACAAAGCCAGATGTACCAAACAAACGACAGACAAATAAGACCACACAAAACCACCACAAAGACCACACAAACCCCCTCCCCATATATTAATGTTACTTGAAAAAAGACCAATGCACTCCACTCTAGAACCAAATCTAGCATCATCCATAAAGGTCACTAAAGCTCCCCCACATACCTTCATAAAGGGTTTCCTTGTTTTGTTTATAATATATTATTTTCTCAAATCTGGACAAAACATCTAGAACCCATTCTTCCACCATCGGCTTCTTCCGTGTCTTCCAGACCCTCAACACCTGTTTAGCCGCCACCAACAAAACTTTGAATACCCCCACACAATACCACCCAACTCACATCCCGTCCACCACTGTACAATAATAAGATAACCGCTAAGGGATTGTGTGGATAAACAATGTCCCAAATTTTATCGCCCCCATCAATAACCTCCCTCCAAAAACTCAATACCATAACATATGTAGCAAAGTACCTTGTTCTTTTCCTGAGATTCTTAAACTGCAATCTTCAACTGTTTTCAATATCCAGCAGGCACATGGGATCGGTTAAAATAATCATAATTTGCAGAGCAAACCTTCACCACACACTTATCTTCTCGAATATACCCAAATACAATTGATAATTAGCAATGCTAAAGATGCTAATCCACTGTTTTGGATAGGTCATAGCATATATATGTCACAAGATGTTTCTAAAGTTACTGTGCAAGAATTCCTTCCCATCATATAATCCTGTTCTTAGGCAGCTAAATGCCAGATTTAGTTCTTTACACCCATGTACCTTTTTGGCTGATCTGATCAGTGCTGCTAAAATTGAGGCCCTGGATACATCTACTGCAGCGACTATTAAACAACCTTCAGGGTCATCTTCTAATGGAATCATAATCAATATATGCTTAGTGTATTTGCCAAGACTTTATCATATTAGTCCATTGTGGGGCGGAAGATGGTGGGTGTCATTTTACCGCTTTTCGATTTCTCGCTCCAGCTCCCATTTTTTCAGATATCTTTAATTGTGATCAAGCTTTATTTGAGGCTCTAGTTTCATATAAGTATTACAAAATGAGCTACTCATTTGCATTAACGTTCATTCTTAATTGATTGGTTACATTATTTTCCCCATAATACTAAGCAGATAGTGGTTCCTGTCCCTTCAGTTTGTGTTCTGTCACTTTTTTATATGGATATACTAGCTTATATCATTTCAGTGACAGGAGTGAAGAAGCCGCTGCTCCTCAGCAGAATACAACACAAAAACCACATAGAACACCTCCAATATAAAGTGATCTGTCGAAAAGAAAAATGACCATGTGAATTTAAGAGTACACGGAACAGTTATTTACTACAGGCATTATTCATTACTGCTTTACCTATATGCGTGTCCGATGGTAAAAAGTGGGCCAAACCTTTGGGTTAAGTACAAGACAAATTACTCTGGACGACGATTACAGGGATGCAGCAGATACATTTAGAGCCCATCTGCAAACATACTGACAAAATTGATGTTCTACACGTGGCTGTAGTTAGATGGGAGGAAACAAACTGGGGTCTCATTGGCCTTGGAACAGCATCACTGACAGTGGAAAGAATACTGGCCATCTTACATCGGACGCAGTTCCAACTCAGTTGTACTTATAAGAAATGTTGGGATAACATTAGATGCAACATTGGATGCGACAGCTAAGATATTGGTTCTAGTCCAAGATGGATCCTATCAACTAAGTGTACTTCAAAGAAACATGAGGTTTTTTTGGCAAGATCCAAAATTATAGTAATCGGCTTAGCCCTAGACACTGAATGATTACAATGTGTTCTCTCAGCCTGTCAGAGAGACCATCGGAATCTAGCAGATATATAGAATATGGCAGATTATGGTGCAAACAAACAAATTCCCATCCCTCCGGTCTTTGCCATTTATAAATAGGACTAAACAGAAATCCATCTCCCCATTTCCCTCCCATATGCTCTTGGAAATAGCTACAGGATGGTGTAACCCTAAAAAGAACCAACTAAAGAATTCAAGCGTACCACAGATGTAATGATTTCCTACAACACAAGTGTTGCCAAATTACTTTCCAGCAATCGCAAAGGCAAAGCAAAAAACCAGGGACAGCATTCTGAAAAATTGTTGAATCATGTAGGGGGAAGCTTCACTGAAAAGACATGCTCATCTATGCCTTATAATGTTTAGCCTGCCCATGACGCTCTAAGATACATGCTGGTAATGCTCCATTGAACGTTTAACTGCATAGGTTAGCCATTGTAGCGCAGTGGTTTTAGTCAGGTATCCTCGATATCATACCTAGTAGATGCCTTCAGAACTTGGAAGATAAGTACTGCGACTATAAAGGTAATCTGACTATTGCGCTCAGAGATTCCCATTATCCTAGATGCTAGGGCAGCCTTTCTGACCCGGTAAGAAGCAGCTCTAGAACATCCAGCCCATTGCACTTGCCAGACTAAGTGTAGCCTGTACATAGAAAAAAATAATCTACGCTGGTAGCTGGCTTTTTCTTCCTTAAAGAAGATCGGGGAGGCCACCAGGGGGCGCGGGCAGGATGGACGCCTGAACGTCGAGCTCCGCACCCAGCCCCGGGTGAACTGCGATTTACCGGCGGAACGAGGGTCCCATGCGCTACGCGACCCCCACCAAAAGACGTTGGAGCCTGTAGCCCCCACCTGGACCCAGCTCTGGTCCCGATCCGACGCTCCTGTGAGGAGTTACACGGACCGAGGCGGCATCAGCTGCCCCTCCCCCACGACCTGGCGCGGAGCAACGCACGAAGCAGCGCGAGCCGCGCCGCCCACGAATAGGCCCGAGAAGGAGGGCCCACGGCGCTTCCTCCCCAGGACATCTTCCACGGCCCACCGCTTGACCCAGGGCCCCGACCCGAGGAAAGCCGTACGCTCGCCCAGGGAGCACACGCCGGGGCGGCCCTCTGCGCCCAGGCGCTTCTGATGCCCGAAGCCCGGCCCGACCTGGAGAGGACCATCCGCCGGTCCTGGGAGCTACGGTACTGCAAGGGGGCCGACGCGGGAGCACGCCCCCCCACCATCACAACACTCGCCGAGATGGCCCGCGGTGCTCGGGGGCCCCACGCCTAAAGAGACACACCCGTTCACAGGGAGGCCCAAGTCCACCAGCCCCCTCCACGGCCTCAGAACTCGATCTGTTGAGGGCCACCCACTCCCCGGTGGAGCAACGACGGGGCCGGAATAAGGGCACCAAGGACACCAAGGACTGCGTGGAATACACCGACAGCGTAGTAAGACCTTGGGGACCCCCCAGTTGACTTGCCGGGAACCCTCCACTAAAGGACCAACTCAACCGCCCCTTCCCGGCTCCCCAGTCGACGAAAAGGCGGCGCCCGCTGATAAGTGGCCGGCACGAACCTTCCATGCACTGGAAAGAAAACCTGCAGAAATACCAGTTCGTTGCCAAAGAAAGTGCCATGGCCACCGGTAGCCCCACTCCCCCACCCCCAGACCTGGGGGCTATCCAGAACAACATCCAAACGATTCTGGAGGAGATACGAGGGATGGGGACAGACATGGGGGCCAAACTGGCCGACCTCACCACCAAAGTCACCACCCTAGAAGACCGCGTGGAGGGTGTCGAAAATAATCAACTCTCAGTAACACTCCTCGAAACCCAAATGGACATGAGACTCCGAGACATGGAAAGGCGTGAAGAAGAGCTTCGGCTTAAGGTTGATGACATGGAGAACAGGGAGAGGAGGAACAACCTCCGAATCTTTGGCCTGGTGGAATCCGAGGGCGAGTCCACACAAGGTCTCGAAGGCAAAGTGCACGACATCGTGAGGATCGCCCTGGGAACAGAGGGCGTGGGGACGATCAATTTCGACAGGGTGCACCGAGCAGGGGGGGGGAGGCAGAGGCCCACGCTCGGTCCTGGTTCGGCTGCACTACTACAGGGACAAGGTCAGAATCCTGGAGAAGGCGAGACATCTTGGCATCATACAGTACGGCGACTTGAAGGTATCCATCTTTCAAGATCTATCGGCCCTAACCCTGTCAATGAGGAGGAAATGTGGCACACTTACAAGATGGTTGCAGGGAAAAGGGGTTCGATATCGGTGGGGGCACCCCTTCTACCTGGAGTTTGAGTGGCTAGGTGAGAAACACCACCTGGTGTCGGAGGAAGACATACGGAGAGCCACGGAGGATCTGGTGAGCGACCAGGCGGGCCACTCGGGCGCCCAGGAGGGAGGACCACGGGACCCCCCCAGGGGCCCCGACAGACTAGGAAATCACAGCGGGAAATCTAAGGTCAAGGGGGCCCGAAAGTTTCGGAAAACCAGACACCCGTCGACGAATCTGGAAGACCACCCAAATTCATGATAATAGCGTTCGATTGGAGGTGGAGAAAATCACGAGGTGAGAGATGATTCGGGGTGCGGGCGATGGAGGCCCTGGGCCCACGAACTGCCTTGAATGGATGCCGCGGCGGCGCTGTGTTTAGCGCGCTGGACTATGGGACGGCAGAGCGTTTTGTTAAAAAGTTAACTGTTTATTTGTGTTGCCCCATGTCTGAGGCTCGGGTTATGGGTTGGTGGCCGGGGGGGGGCTCCGGGTCCCAGAATTCTATCTCGGCCATGTCTACCGAAGGCCTGCAGGGGCCGACCTGAATCAAGTTTGCGATCTGGGACTCTCCAAACACACGAAAACCCCGGGGCTGGGGTTAGAGTCCTTGGTGGTTCGTTGACCAACCCCAACATATGTTGGGGAAAGTGGACGGACGCCTTATGTTTCAAGGGAGGGGCGGGGGGAGGGAGGGCACAGGGAGGGGGGTTTGGAATAAGGGGGAAGGGGGTAGGAGGGACAACGGGGCAGTTAGAGGGGTTCAGGGGGAAATTCAGTTCAAATCACAGGAATACGCTTGGCAATGGGCTCTAAAATTCAATCACCACGAGGGGTTCAAAATGCACGCCCGGAATGATGACAATGATTGAAGGGAAGGTGGGCACGTTGAATGTCAAGGGTCTAAACTCTCAAAATAAAAGGTCCCTCACGGGTAATATGTTCCGTAAACAACACCCGACGGTCCTATTCCTACAGGAAACACATTACAGGCGTGGGAGAGAGTCCAGAATCAAGGGGAAAGATATCGGCAGCAATTACTGGGCTTCACATCCGACCTCCAAGAAGGAGGGGGTGGGCATTCTCCTAGGAAGGGCTCTCCAACTCACGGGGTGGAAACCAAGCGAGGATTTGGGGGTCGATTCCTAGGCGTTAAGGGGCTTTGCGAGGGGCAACGAGTCACTTTTGCCACTGTATACGCACCCAACTCGGGTCAAGTAGAGTTCCTCACACGGATCTTTGGCGTCATGGATGAATGGGCTGAGGGGGCCATGATTCTCGGGGGGGATTTTAATCTCATAGCCGACCCCCAACTGGATTGGTGGTCCGCTAGAGGTGGGACACCCAAGGGGATCACTAAGGACAACCTGGCTTTGCAAAACCTCCTGAGGGATCACTACTGGGTAGACGTTTGGCGCAAGGCGTACCCGGCCCAGGGTGGTTACACATTCTTTTCTCCCCCACACTGCACCTACACCAGAATTGACCTTCTGCTGGCCTCAGAGGAGGGGGATGGGGCGGTAACCCAACCAAAGGTCGAGACCATAACGTGGTCGGACCACGAACTACTTGTAGCCAACTGGTCCCTGCCCATCGCCCCGAGATCGGCTCGATGGCGGTGTAACGACACGCTCCTTAGGGATCCAGTATTCCGTGATTTCATGAAACAAGAAATGCTGGCCTACTTCGAGATAAACGACACCGGGGAGACGGACATGTCCACGGTATGGGAAGCGGGGAAAGCCACCTTCAGAGGTCTCCTCATAGCGGAGGGCTCGAGGCGTAAAAGGGAAAGGGGCCTGATCGAGAGCAGACTCCGAGCGGAGTTACAGATCCTGCGGGCCAGACTGGGCGTCCCGGGGGTAGACCGGAGGGCACTATTGGACGAGATGCAGGGCAAAAGACAGGAGCTCCACACGGTTCTCATAGGTGAGGTGGTTAAGAGGATGCGATATACCAGACAGAGATACTATGAACAGGGCGACAGGGTAGGCACTCTACTGGCACAGAGGTTGAGGGGGTGTAGAGCGGAGAGAGGGATTACCCAGCTAGCCGACGAGGAAGGCAGAATTCATGGGAACCGGCAGGAAGTGACGGAATGTTTTGCTGATTACTACAGCAAACTCTATTCCAGGAAAGTGGGTGAATCACAGGAGGATATTGCCTCCTACCTGGCAGAACATCCCCTCCCCAAACTGACCGACCAAGACTTAGAGGCCCTCGAGGGGGAAATCCTAGAGGAGGAGGTGGAGGGAGCCATTAAGAGACTGAAGGCCGGGAAAGCTCCAGGCCTTGACGGCTACACAGCGGATTTTTATAAACAGACCCAATCCACCCTAGTGAAGCCCCTGACTAAATTGTTTAATCAAATTAGGGGCAACGACACAATCCCACCGACTTTCTTACAGGCCCTCATCACTGTCATACCCAAACCTGGTAAGGACCGGGCGGTCTGTGGGTCCTACAGACCCATCTCACTTCTCAACGTAGACGCCAAGAGTTTTGCTAGGATCCTGGCCTCCAGACTGGAAAATTCCCTCCCACGCCCGATACATCCAGACCAGGCGGGATTTGTCCTTAATAGACAGGGTTCCGATAATCTAAGGAAAACACTTCATATACTAGCCACAACCGAGGCCAGAAACGAAGGCACACTCCTACTGGCTCTCGACGCGGAGAAGGCCTTTGACAGGGTCAGTTGGGCTTTCATGAGGGAGGTTCTCATGTCGGTGGGGATGGGGCCAAGGTGGTTGGGATGGATATCCGCGCTCTACTCCTCCCCTTCGGCCAGAGTGGTGGCAAATGGGATTGAATCTAGAGAATTCCCCCTTGAACGTGGTACGAGGCAGGGATGCCCCCTGTCCCCGTTAATCTACGCATTGGTGATGGAACCGTGGGCAATCTCGATCCGCAATGACATGGCCATCAGTGGTGTGCAGATGGGGGATATGCACTGCAAAATCTGCCTCTTTGCGGACGACGCCCTGCTCTACGTTACTAGACCGTCCCATACAATCCCTCGGCTACTGCAGGGCCTCACAAGGTATGGAGAACTATCGGGGTACAAAGTCAACCTGGACAAATCGGTGGCATTTATGGGAGGGAACCTGCCGGACATAGAGGTGGCCTTTGTGGAGGGCCTCCCCTTCAAGCGGAACGATGAGGGGTTCCGTTACTTGGGAGTCCAAATCACACGTAACCTTGAAGACCTGTATGGGGCCAACTTCCCCCCCCTCTGGTCAGCAATCAGGAGAGACATAGAAAGGTGGGCGGGAACGGGTCTCTCATGGATGGCACGCCTTAATCTCATAAAAATGGTGATTCTCCCAAAATTCCTGTTTCTCTTCCAAATGCTCCCGGTGCAGGTCCCTAAGGCCTTTTTCGATGAAACAAAACGAATCCTCCTTAGATTCCTCTGGCAGGGCAAAAAACACAGGATTTCGTATGAGGTATTGACTAGGACCAAGGAGGATGGGGGGGTGGGCTACCCCGACCTCGAGACGTACTATAGGGCATCCCAGTTGAGGATCATGGTTGATCACTTCACACCGGGAACGAAAAAACAGTGGGTAGCCATGGATAATAGGCCCCTGGCGCCCGTCACACTAGAGGAATGGCTCTGGGTCCCAAGGAGTACGATCCCTAGAACCGTCTTGAACCACCCGATCCTGAAAGTATTGTGGTCTCTATGGAAGGAGGGAGGTTATTACAGATGGCTCACGACATGGCCCTCCCCCTTGAGCTGTATATGGGCCCCCCCTTTCCTGGCCAAAATAGCGGAACCAGCAGCTTACCAGACGTGGTTCGAGGCGGGCCTTAGTAGGACCGGCCAATTGTGGGTGGGGGGCTCCTTCCTCCCCCTAAAGGACCTCGAGGAAGCCCTGGGAATAGGTACGCTTTCCCCGTTTCGTTATCTTCAGCTCAAGGGTGTCCTCACCGAGCCATCTTGGGGCGATACCCTCAGGAGGGAACTCACAGACTTTGAAAAGCTCCTTCTGACCGCAAAGGGTTCCAAGGGGACAATCTCTCGCCTATACAAGCTCTTTCAATTCTCTATCCCCCCGAGACCCACCACCCGCACGCACGCAATGGGGTAGGGACCTAGGCGAGGAAATCGATGACGAGAGATGGACAGAGATGTGTAGACGGGCTAATCGGTCCACATCCTCCCTCCAATATCGCCATCAGGCCCTCAAGATACTACACAGATGGCACTACCCCCCGCAAAGGATAGCTAGAATGCGGCCAGGATATGACCCACACTGTTGGAAATGTAAGACAGAAAGAGGTGACTATATCCACATGTGGTGGGGATGCCCAGTGGTTCAGAAATACTGGGACAAGGTGCGGGCCTGGATTAAAGGGGTGGATGGGATCGAACGGGCTTCCTGTCCTTGGCTCCTCCTTTTCGGGATTAGCAACGGGGAGGACCGGGATAGCACTCAAGACCACATGCTCCAGGTGATGCTGGTAGCAGCTAGATGCTGCCTGGCACAGAAATGGAAACACCCGAAAATGCCAGGGGAAAAAACCTGGGTGACCAAAGTAAGAGCCATCTACGACATGGAGTTCCTCACACACCTGCTTGATGAGTCCAAGTCCAACATCGAGGAAATCTGGCTCCCCTTTTTTGACAAATACGGCCGAGTGGTCTAGGACCTGGTGGTTGAGCTGAGGGATCCCCCTCCTCCCCAAGGACACGGGACCATGGCCCAAGGACCTGGTTGTGAACCGAACCCGTTTGATCAGCATGACTTTGACGTGCCACACGCACAATGCACTGACACCTCTATCGCTAAGAGAGCCCGTTGCGCAAGTAACTACCTATGCTATGAACGCTCGAACTGAAGGGGGGTGGGGGGGGAGGGAAAAGGAGGGAGGGGTAAGGGGTGTGTTGCGTTTGGTTTTTTCTATATGTTAACTTACATTAATAAATGCAATGTAATAATGTAATCACGCAATGCACAAAGGAAACCTAATAAAATCGATTTTTCAAAAAAAAAAAGATCGGACGGCACAGCAACATCAAAGATAAACTCCATCTGAGCCATGGCAGTTATAGAGTCCACACAACGGGCGGCTGCAATCCTCCTTGACGCCGAAAAGGCCTTCGACTCTGTCGAATGGCCCTTTGCGGTAATCAGACAGCATGGCTTGGGCAACCAGTTTATAAAACTAGTAGCATTACTATATAATAAACCCTAATCAACTATTGTCCTTGGCTCATCGAAATCGGCACAAATCCCTCTTCAACGCGGAACTAGACAATGGTGCCCACTGTCAGCGCTAATATTTGCGTTAGTGATGGAGCCGATGGCCTCCAGCCTGCGAACTCGACATCTCCATTGAGGACTCACTTTAGGTCCCCATAAAGTGATTATCTCGCTCTACACTGGCGACGTGGTTCTATTCCTTCAAAACCCCATTGAAAATCTTAATCCTGTAATGCACGAGATAATCAAATTCAGTATGGTCTTAGGCCTGAAAAATCAATCATTCCAAGTCGATCATATTTCCCCTAACTCCCAGCGCCAGTAAATTCGCAGACGACTTTAATTTCAAGTGGGAAAGCACCCATGTACGATATCTCGGGATCCTGCTATCACTGAGTCACTGAGACATCTTCCAAGACAACTAGGAAACCACTTTAAAAGGACTCCAGGAGAAGGTGCACAGATGGAAGTCATTGCCGCTGACACTCTGGGGCAGAGCATTGCTGGTTAAGATGGTGATCCTACCAAAACTCACGAATATCCCACTCTTACTCCTGCGGCGCTTTCTGGGGAAGCTAAAAAGTCTTATCCTTGAATTGATCTGGGCCGGTAAACCGGCAATGGTGGCATACTGAACGCTAATACTCCTTACAAGGAGGGGTGGGTTCGCACTCCCAGACCTGGAACGATACTATTTGGCCGCACAAGTGCATTTCCTGAGCCATTGGTACTTACTTCATCAGGCCCCACGTACAAATCGAACGGGCCCTAGCATCACCTAATCTGCTAAGAACAGTCATCATTAGTCAACAAGCGACACCATACGCCACTCTAAATGTGGCGTTAACCACCTACGCAATTTGGAAAAAGTTAGCCCAAAAATATGGCGTAACAATTAGATACTCGCCGCTACTACCCATTAAATTCATACCAGTGATACCCCTCACAAATGAGAAAGTGTTCCTCCAATGGGCAGAAAAAACACAAACCCAGACACCTAGGAATGTTTCATTGACAAAAAGATTGCCATCACCCCAACAGGCCAAGGAGAGAGGCAGCACCTCATCTTTAGATATATTCATATACTTCCGGTTGCGGTAAGCGATCCAGGCCCTATTCCCCTCCTTCCTGCGCCAACCTCCAACATGGGCACTGCTCCATGGCGTAATACAAGCACAGGGGGAGGGTAAATTGGTATCCTCAATATATAGATCCCTTGTAACAGACACATCAGAAAACCCGCACACAAAGGAAAGATCGGAAAAGGCGTTACAGGTTACCATCCCCGAAGAAGAATGGTCATACGTACTCAAACTCAGTGGGTCGCTCCGAATTTGCGGTTTAAGCTTATCCACTTTCATTACTTACACCAAACCTACTACACTCCAGCCAAAAGGTGCACACATAGGCCAGAGTCGGAGGCGAAATGCGAGAGGTGTGGAAAACCAGCTGCAGACTTCCTCCACCTTGCCGGAAAACCAGCTGCAGACTTCCTCCACCTTGCCTGGAGCTGTCCGGCGTTGTCCAAATTCTGGTCACAAGTTATTCAAGAGACAGAGGCGATTATTGGAGAGGAACTAACACCTATCCCCGCAGTGATGCTGCTGGGGATGACCAAGCACCTAACACCTGCAATGAGGAAACTAGCAAACATTCTGCTGCTGGCGCGGAGGAAGGTGGCCATGGCCTGGGGTCGGGGTCCGCCTCCCTCGGTTGCGGGGTGGCGGAGCGGTGTACTCTACTGTCAGGACGTGGAGACAGAGTTCCTCAAAACGTTACCTTTGCATGCTCGTCCTCCAGACATTTGGGGGCCATACGTAGCATATTTGCTAAATTCCACAAGCGGCGGCGACTCCTCAGCATCCCCAAGCTGACCACCAAGTGGGACATTGGTGAGCAGACGCCATGCGAGAAGCGTCATGAGTGTCGAGTGCTGGGTAGTACGGACAAGAAGAGAATGTTGAGGAGGGCGAAGGGGGGGGTGCGGGGTTGGGTACAGGGTTGGTTTGACACACGTTTCCTGTCCCAGTATTGAGAATATATAAAGGGCGCCCGGCGAAGTCCTGATATGCCCAGGAGGGTACTGGTGGGTAAATAGATAGAAATCAGGGTGAGAGATCCGAGGGCAGCTGTCAAGTTTTTGAAGCTATTTTATTTTGCCTTCAAAAAGATTTTGCACATATTAGTATTTTTAAACATTTACACAACTTTCGATAAGCACGAAAGGTTAGGTGGACAGATATTTCTTTTTTTTGTGCGAAATACAAATGAGTATCGTCCTCTTTTCTTGCGGAGGACCAATTTTCACAGTGATGCACAAGTATACAGTACAAGTGATTGATGACAGGGGGTGTCAACAGTGTGCAACCCAGGACTGTGATAGGTCCGGGGGTACTAGAACAACAATAGTGAACACAACAATATTCTACAAACACATATAAACAGGGGTTGTGCCACAGAAAATCGACACGACGGTGTTTCGGCCAAACTGGGCTGGGATTAAGCCTGAGGTTGTAGTGGCCCAAATCAGGATGGTTTCTTACTACAGGTTCTGTCCGTAAAGGAAAACGTCTGCTGTGGTGCAGCGGGGACGCTGTGCTAGAGTCCTGTTATGGTTGCCGGACTCTTAGGGACATGGGAAGACTCGTATGACTCAGGTCACTCAGGCTATTGATTAATGCCTATGGTCTCTGGGAGCGAAGCCTGTTGTGGCAATGTCTGCGCTCCTCCATTACCGCACTTGGGGTCCTGCTGCATGGCATTTCGCAGCGCACTTGTGCGGCCATTTAATCCCGTGGGAACTTTTAGCGGAGCCAGAGTGGGGGGAATTTACTAGACCAAGCAACCGAAATCACGTATGCAAAAGGACCTGGCCTACATTCTGGCCAAAAGGAGAATAGCCATGAGCTGGAAAGCAGCCCATAGACCCAGATTAGAGGTATGGTGGAACGATCTCCTGAAATGGGCAGACGCTGAGGCAGTAGTATGGTATGAGGCAGCTGAAGTGAGACCTCTGATAGCATGGAGACAAATGACAAAGGTAGCCACATTGTCGTTGTCGGGATCCTCCCATGCCAATTCCAGTGAATGTGACACGCCCGAGAACGGCGAAGGGGATTAACCCCAAAAGGAGGGAAGTACGAAGAACTGAGGTGGAAGCTCGAGTTAAAGTGGGGGGAGAGCAGGGAAGAAAGTAATAAATAACACGCAAATGTATGCTAAGAAGCTTGTAACCGAAAATGTAGGGTGCGTTAAATAAAATAAAAAGTGCTAGGTGTACCAGGAGGTAAGTCCTAGGGAATCGAGCAAGTGCCAGGGTGAGCGGTCGGCTGCCAATCAATAACTGCAGGCCTTTGGTGGCATAGGGCAGTGGTTGGCAAAGCAAGTGCAGGGAGCGGGCGGAGGCTAAAAGGCGAGAGGACACATAAGGGCCATGCTCACCAATCTCATCAACTGTGCATTTTTTAGCAGAGGAGGGAGGACGGGAAGGAGGAGGTGAAAATGAAAGTCTTGAGGAGCTTCCAGAATTTGAGGGGGATCGTCTCAACACAGGGGCTGGGGCAGGCTGTTGCATAGTAGGGAGCCTGCTGATTAAAGAGATTGGCCACCAACACCCTGTCTAGCAAAGCACTTGACACACAGAGTTGGTGCTAGAGGAACGTAAGAGCTGGAGGGAGAGTACTTAGTGAGAGCAATTTGTAGATAGTGTGGTCCCTGGCCCCAGATAGCGTTATGGACGATGCAGAGGGATCTGAACTTGATCCGTGCAGCAACCGGGAGCCAGTGGAGAGTTTTTAGGGCTGGAGAGATGTGGTCCCTGAGCTTGAGGCCAAGGATAAGTCTTGCAGGCCTACTCTGGATTAGCTGGAGGGGTCATAGAGAAGAATAGAGTAAATTAAGGAAAGGGCTATTGCAGTAGTCTAGCCTAGAGAGAACCAGAGCTCTACAGACACTGAGCCCTTTTCATCGCTCCGCGGTCTTCTGTCCCCGTCCTGGGAGTCTGAAGCCGGCGGAGGATCATCTGAAGCACTGACCATTACTTTTTGCTGGTGGGTGGCCATCTCCTTAAACATTATGCCATGTGGGCAATGCGGTGCTCCGATGCTTGGGTCCTCAAGATTGTCCGGGAAGGTTACCAAATCAACTTCCTCTTCAGCATTCATGGATCTTGACTACTCTACCCAGGGACCCTGCCAAGAGAGCGGCCATGTCCACAGCTATTGCGAGCTTCTGTTCAAAGGGGCCATTGTGGCCCTGCCCAGGGACAAGTGTGATCTGGGGGGATGGGCATTGGGGGGGGGGGGGGTGGTGGATTCTACTGTCGGGTCTTCTTGATCCCTAAGCCCCGGGGGAGGTTCCATTGGTTTTTGGAGTTGAAGCAAGGGGGGGCGGGGTCTCATCTTCCCCTTGTCCGTCAGTCACTCTAGGAGTGGAGCTTCCTGATCAGGGCCTGGTGTTCATTGGGGATCGGTTCTGCACCAGAAGTGGCAAGGTTCTTCTATCCCAGGCCAGGGCTCTCATGCTCCAGGCCCTCCTTTCAGATGTCCTTCGAATTCAGCGAGAGACATTCTGGTGATACAGAGACACGTGGCATGTTGTTATGTTCCCCCTCCATCTTTGCCCCCTGGTGGTACATCTACTATGTCACTGGCCCCCCTCCACCCATTCTCGCGAGCAGCGTGTCCAGATTTCGAGCACTCTGGGTGGGTGGTTGCAGAATAGCTCCCTGCGGCAGGGAGGGGGGGTAGAATTGGATCAACCCCCTCTGGTGGTTATCGGATCCGGTCCACCCTGGGTCTCTGCGCAGGAGTGGTGAGACATGGAGGGGTTCTGTCAATTCTCAAACTGGGGAGAGTTAGCAGCCATTCAGCGGGCTCTCCTGTGGTTTGCTCCCCTCCTGCAGGGTCGGGGTGTGTTGGTTCAGACCAACAATTGCTCTGCCATGGCCTGTGTCAACAATCAGGGGGTTGCGGGCCCAGAATTCATAGGCTAGGTTTGGGGATGAGCAGCATTTGCTGTTGCTGGCGCGGTTCACATTTGAGGGGTGGGGGGGTTTGGAGAATGCGGTTGCGTATCGTCTCAGCTGGGTGTTCCCCCCCAGTCTTCCGGGAGTTGCAGTTGTCCGATCACGTTTGTGAACATTTGGCACCGGTTCGGGATGTGTTGGATCCGTGCGTCCCACTGCTCGGCCAAGGTCCCCATATTTTGTTCGCAGTGCCAATCGGTGGGGAGGTGGACGCCCTGAATATCATAGGAGGCAACCTCCATATGTGGGCCGACCCAACTCTGAACAGGCAAGCCGAAACCCACAGGAGAACATCCCACCAGAAGCCGGCCGCAGAGTGATAGTCGAAATGATGGACACCTACAAACTCAAAGATGCATGGCGCCATATGAACCCTCAGCAAACGAGATTCACATTCTATTCAGCACTACACGCCACATATACCAGAATCGACTACATATACCTCACACCAGAGCTAACGGGGGCGATGTCCGCCTCTGAAATACCCCCTATAACATGGTCAGACCACGACATGCCCACCCTCAGTCGCATAGCGCTCCCCCACAGAAGTTCGAAAAGGCGTTGCAACAAAACGCTCTGGAAAGACCAGACATTCCAAGAGCACCTTGAGAAGGAGATCGACCAATACTTCGAACAGAATAACACAGGCGAAACCTTGATATATACTGTGTGGGAGGCTGGAAAAGCCACGTGGAGAGGAATACTAATTAGAGAAGGAGCAGCACGGAAAAGAGCGCCAGCTCATAGAAAATAAACTCAGAAACGAAATAACCCAACTGGACCTTAATGCCCAGTCCGCCGGCATTGATAGAAACTGAAAAATAGAGGAGGCCACTAGCAAGAGAGGAACTGCGGCAACTGGAAACAGACCAAATCGTGCGCAAACTCCAATACCTCAAACAGAAACAATACGAGAAAGGGGACAAAGCTGACTCTGCTCGCAGCCAGGCTCCGTGGCAACAAAGAAAGATGGCTGTCAACAATAGAAAACGAGACACCCCTACAGGGGCCCCCCCCCACCAATATCCCTGGAGCATTTGCTAACTTCTACGAGAAACTGTACAACTCAGACACCCCAGCAGACGAGAGAGCAATTGCAGAATATATGAAGATAACCTCCTCGAGACACAGCACAAGCCCTCGATGCCCCCATCACAGGCGAAGAAATAGAAGACGCAATAAAAAGGCTTCCAACAGGGAAAGCCCCCGGAAACGACAGCTATACGGCAGGGTTTGACAAAACCTTCATCGGAACACTCCATCCATTTATGGTTGAACTCTTCAACCACATCCTCCAAACGGGTTCTGCCCCGAATCCTTCTCCGAGACACTGATAACGGTCATCCCCAAAGAAGGAAAAGATCCCAAGCAATGCGCATCCTACCGCCCGATCTCCCTCCTAAATACAGATGCCAAAATCTACACGAGGGTCCTCACGGCACGACTGGAGACGCATATGCCCGCCATAATCTACATTGACCAGGTGGGATTCATACTCAGCAGACAGGGAGCAGACTCCACCCGTAAGACCCTCCACCTCATACACGAAGCCAAGAAAATGCCAAATACACCTGCACTATTCTCGATCGATGTGGAGAAGGCGTTCAATAGGGTGGAATGGCACTTCCTAGAAGCAACCCTGTGGAAAATAGGCCTCGGCCCAGTTCTTCGACGTGGAATCAAAGCTGTATGCACCTCGCCCCGAGCCTCAGTTGCAGAAAACTCCCAATACTCTTACTGGTTCCCTCTGCTCCGAGGAACGAGACAGGGATGCCCCCTCTCGGCAAGATTATCTGCGCTATCACTGGAACCATTGGCGCAAATGCTTAGAACAAATGAAGGCGTGAAGGGCCTCCATGTGAATGGAAGGGAATATAAATTGGCCCTGTATGCAGATGATATTCTACTTCATGTGAAAAACCTGATGACATCAATCCCCCAAGCAATTCAACTTATTGAACAGTATGGCGCACTGTCAGGCTTTAAAATTAATAGAACCAAATCCATCCTCTTCCCCTATGTGAACCCACCACGAGCCAAAAATTGGAACTCAAACAACTCTGCCTCATCATCGAAGACCCCACACTCTGATACCTGGGCGTCAATCTAAAGAGAGACATTGCAGATGTATACAAGGCCAACTTCTCACCGCCTTCAGTGCAGACCTCGCTAAATGGCGATCCCTCATCTCCTGGATGGGACGCTTGAACGCCATCAAGATGGTCAGTCTCCCACACTTCCTATACCCCTTCCAAGTACTCCCTGTGACAATTCTAGAAAACTTTTTTAAACAAGTGAAAAGAGCAATAACTGGATTCCTGTGGGAAGGAAGAAACCCAGAATAGCCTTGTACTACCCAAAGACCAAGGGGGGGTAGGCCTTCCCCGATATCAAGCGATACCATCAGGCAGCCCAGTTAAGAGTCCTCATCCCCCACCTCAGAGACAGGAAGGTGTTATAATGGGTCCAGCTGGACAACGACAACCTGACCCCCGCAACGCTCCCAGAGTGGCTATGGGTCCCCAGGCCACAACTCACATGAAGACTACGCAACCACCCAATACTGGGGACAATATAGAACATATGGAAGGAGGGAAAAGGGATGAGGGGAGTGACCACATGGCCATCCCTTCTGAGCCACCTCTGGGCCCCAGGGATCAGAGAAGAAATACCCAAACACTCTAGGTACCAAACCTGGTTCGACACAGGACTCGAAAGGGTCAGACAGCTATGGAGAGAGGAAAAATCCATAGCAAGCTCAGACTTGGAAGACACCCTCCAACTGCACCCAATCCCGACTCTTCTCCATCTACGCTTGAAAGGCGTCTTATCAAAGCAGGAATGGAAAACCAGAATACAAAGAGAACTTGCCCCCTTAGAGAAAATCCTTGACACAACCTCCACGAATAAAGGCCTGATTGCACATATGTACAGTGCTCTGATCTGTACAGACCAAAACTCGAACCTCCGCCTCAAAGAGAAATGGGAAAAAGATTTCAACAGAATTTGACCAACAAGCATGGGCCACAATTTGGTGCACAATACAAACTACATGCTATAAAATGTACTTCACAGATAGCAGTACGACCCCCACAGACTATCGAAAATGTATCAGACCAACAGCCCAAAATGCTGGAGACAATGTGGAATGGAAGCTAACTACTGGCACATGTGGTGGGACTGCCCCAAAGTCTGCATATATAGAAGTGCTCGGCTGGATCAAACAAATAGACACATCGAGAGGGAACCATCTCCCCTCCTGAGGCTATTTGGCCTAGAAGAAGAAGACAAACTAATCAGGATGAAGGGACTGGCCTCCCCACTGTTATTAGCTGCAAGAGGCGGCTCAGTCATCAAATGGAAATCCCCACATCTCCCAGTTAAAAAAGAATGGACCACCATTGCAACAAACATACGATGGAGAAAATTACGGCGGCCCTCCATGGAAAGGCAGCACGCCACGAAGAAATCTGGTGCGACTTTGCCAACATACACATCCAAAACCAAAGTCGACAACCACCCAGTGACGCAGAATCCCCGTAAAGAGTAAACAAAGATGAGAACTGGACTCCATCCAGCGAATCATATGTTAAAATGCCTGTCGCACGACATAAACACATGTAAACCACCCGAGTTAAACGTCCCTGCTTGCGCTAACTATAGACTAAGTTCTTGCCAACGAACCGGAAAAACCTGCCAGACCTTCTTGTGGAGGGAGGGGGGGGGTGGGAGGGGGAGGGATCAACATTACCCTAAAGTAAAAGCGAAGAGGAAGTTAACTCTGCTTATAGCAATGTTCTTGTTTAATTCCACTAACATACCGATGTACCAATGTGAAATTTTATTGATTTTGAAAAGGAAGGGTGTATGCACGTTAATGTACACGTGCATACACCCTTCCTTTTCAAAATCAATAAAATTTAAATTAAAAAAAAAAAAAATATATATATATATATATATATATATATATATATATATATATATATATAGGCATTGGGCCCATTTTCTCAGATGGTGCGAGGGTTGTGGTGTCCCGGGGGTGCTACAGTTCTTGCAGAATGGTTTTGATAAAGGGTTGCGAGCTCAGTGGGCTACATCGAAATGCCTGTTGGAGGGTTCTGGTGTTAACCTGTTGGATCTGGGTCTGGTGGGCCGGTCCCCGAGGAGCATGGCTTCTTCTCGCCCGCATTTGTGTTCGGGTTCCCCCACACTCTTGGGATCTGCCTCTGGTTTTGTGGTTTCTTCAGTCGGCTCATTTTTTCAATCAGCTGATTCAACTTGCTGATGTTAAGCAACTTGCGCTCAAGGCGGCTTTCCTGATTGCCATCACTGCTGCACGACATTTGGGGGAGATTGGGAGCTCTCCTTTGCCGCCCTCCTTTTCTTGCATGGCTGCTTGGTGTTGCAGCGATATCCCCGTAAGGTGATCTCCAAGCTTGATTTGTCGCAGGAAGTGGTCCTTGCAGCCTTTTTTCCTGACCCGCCCTGTCCCGGGAGGAAGTGGCATGGCACTTCCTAGATGTGCGACGGGCAGTCCTGGAGTATCTGGTCAGGACGGAACCTGTTTGGCGGTCTGATAATCTTCTGGTGACTTTTGGGGTGGTGAGGAAGGAGTTGGCTGTTTCGATCAGTCGCTGGATTAAGTCAGTGATCTCTATGGCATATTTATTTGGCAGCTGGTCTTTCTGACCATTTGGGTGTGCATGGTCGTTCTACCAGTGTATGGCTGCTACCTGGGCGGATGCTCGGGCTATTTCTGTTGCATGAAATTTGCAGTGCCACTACCTGGGTGTACCCCAATAGCTTTTGTTACACATTACATGCAGCCCGAATGTTGGCAATTCTAAGGATGGTTTCTTTGGAGTTGGGGTCATGTCCGTGGCCCAGCTGTGTTATGTTGTTCTATTGCACAATAAACTTATTTGGCATCGGTCCTCTTGCTTTCCTGCTTCCTTTGGGGTCCTTCCACTTGTTTTTTTGGCTTTAGTATGCCTCATAGGCGAGCAATGGGACGAGGAAGAGAGATGTGGAGGTAATACGCTCAAATTACTTAGAGGTATTCTTCATTACTCCTAGTCCTACTCTTCCTCGTCACAGTACTGCTGGCCCTCCCGCGGTGTGGAAGGGGCCGGGATCTGTCCAGGCTTGCTGTGAACTGGTGTATTGTGGTAAATTAGGACGGTGTATACCTCCGAAAGAAAAGAAAGTTCCTCTTTGGGAGGCACAGCCTCATAGACGAGTACTGCAACGAGGAAGAGTAGGAGATTACCGGGAAGTAATTTGAGCAGTACTGACATTTTCCAGATTCCAGAAAATGTAAAGCCTATTTCAAGCCACATCGCACTACACCCAAAAAGCGCATCTGCTCCCAGTGCTTAGACACGACGAACTCAGATCACAACAGGTTGGAGACAGTTGGGCATTGTTTGCTTTCAAGCACATTACAAAGCAAATAAAGTAACGTGGTTGCAGACAAACCAGTAAGTGAATGCGATCAGCTTTTGTCCCTTGAGGTGTGAATGGTGGCTCGTTAAACACAGGAGTTGGGTTAACATGGCATGCTACATGAAATAATTACAAGCTTATGATATCATTTTATTTGTTTTCATAGTATACTTTAAAATATCAATAGCAATTACTGCATTCTGGCAATTATATGCTTTAATTAACATGTTACTGCAGGAACGTATTTGCCATGTTGGTTTATTATGCGACTGTGATGTGTTTCAAATCAACTTTATAAAATAGTTTTATTTTATCCCCATGTTGTTTATACTTGTTACAAGCCTAAGACTTGCCTGGAATCTCCACCCCTTGACATGACTCCCACTCCTTTCCCCACCTCGTTGAATGTTTACCCTATTTCAGCACCGCCAGGGCACTTCTCCAAGTAGAACAGCTATATCGCAGTAGTCACGTTTCAAGCCCCTTGGTGGCACTGCTTGCTGTACCTTCTCCCCCGACAGTAATAACAGCCACATCTTACTCCCTTTCTGGCCTCCCCTCGTCCCAGTTACCCCCACTCTCATTAACGGAGGCTCCAGTAACCAACATACCATCAAGTCACACACTCTCCCGTTACAAACGTAGAGTTCCAATCCTCACCTGTCCCCTCCTCTCCCTGGTGCCTGCGGCGGCTGCTGTCGGCCGCCTCTGCTGCTCCCCCTTCCACGTCCCGGTCTGGTCATACTCTGCTCCCCCCGAGGGTGGTGGCACAGATCAGGCGGCTAGCAGCATGTCCCACTGACGCGCCCTCCTGTCAGCTGCGAGAGGCGAGCTGACGCCAAAGCCCGGCTTCCTTCAGTGCCAGGCCTCTCTCTCCCAGCAGGCACCACGGCACGCCCCTCTGTCTGTTTACTCTACGGAGCACGTTACGTAACGTGATACGTACTCCCAATAGCTCACGCTGTATACCTATAGCACAGCAGTTATGAGTGGGCGCGGCCGCTCAATTATGACGGCCTTGTTCGGCGTGTGTATCACCTCACGTACCCAATAAAAAACGAGGACGGTTCCATAGAACCTTCCCATGCGCAAATACGCCGTGTGGTCACATGAAAATAACAATCATTTAGAAAGTAAAAGGCAGGCTAAATGCCCACTCTTTGATTCACTTTCCAAACCAAAACGGCAGTGGTAAGCGCTAAATTGGAATTCTTTTTTTCCATTTATCTTTTTATTTAGTTTATTACAAACCTTTAAAAAAATGAGCAACAACTAAAAATAAACTTTAAAAAAATGAACAAATAAACAACACTAGTCTATTCGTCATTTCCTCTGACGTTTCTCACTTTCCCTTATGTCGTTTTTTGTTTATTTTCATTAGTGATTCTCCCTGAGTGTTGTATCAGCTTCCACCAAATTCTTTTGCATCTGTTCCAAAAACAATGTCAAGGCTATTGTCAAGTTTTTGCTGTTACTGCTATGCATTCTCGTCCACCACTCTTCATTTGCTTCTGTAGGTTGTGCCTTTATTCAACTCCTAACCTAGATATTTTGTTCTTAATGTTCTCAAACCAGTACAATGGGGTACTAAATGTTTTAATGTTTCATCTTGGCACTGGCAGAAATGACATTTAAGATCTCCCATTCTGACGTTCTGTTTTAGGCTTTGAACTTCTTTCATTACGAAGAGATTCAGTGTGAATTTCATGTAGATTTTTCTTAAGCACTTACATGGGAATATTTCCATATATTTAGGTAGGCTATTAAGACTTTTTACTTCAGTGGGAGAATTTTTCATACATTTGTGATTTGCTCTCTTCTCTGTTGTTTCTATCCAATCAAGTTGGAACAATTTTTTTTTACGCGTTCGGATTATTTATGACAGTCTTTTCATCTGTATCCAGTTGTTTTAGAATATCTTTACATATTTGCATAGCTCTCAACCATTTGTGTTGCCAAGGCGGGTGAAATCACCGATTTTGTTTTTGGCGGGTGAGACGCCCATTGGAATGAATGGGCGTGCAGGAGGCTTGGCGGGTGAGTCAGCCCTTTACAAGGCGGGTGACACCCGCCAAAAGCGTGTGAGTTGAGAGCTATGTATTTGTCTCCACTTCTGTAGTAAGGTCTCCTTCTCCTGAATCTTCTGATCTACCATTTCTTCGAATTGTGGCAGGTCAGCCTCTTCCGTGGTCTTACTGTAAAGCGCTAACATGTTCCACATGATTCTAGCATTCAGAGTGGCCAAACTCACTTCATGTAGTATACATGCTGTAGGAAATCCTTGGGGCAACTGTAAGATTCTCTTCCAAAAGGTACTTTCGCATCTAGACCATATCTGGCTTGAACAGCCAAACATACTTTCTGCTCCATAGACTAGAGCTGGGACACCGTTACCCTTACAGAAATGTATGACTGGTTTGTAAGAAAATTTGCCATACTTTCTCTGTATGGTCACGCCTTGAGCCATTAGTTGTTTGCAATTACTTACAATTCTTTTTGTCATTGGTTCATCATTTATGCTAGAGTTTATGTGGGTACCCAAGTATCGACTACATGTTACTTGTTTTAAGCGCTCGGTTCCCAATGACCATCTGTGTTTTTCCCTTTTGGCTTGCCCTCCTTTTAGATTTTTCAGTATCAGGATTTCAGATTTTGCTACATTTGTTTCCAGTCCGTTATCCTCTATATAAATCTTCAAGCATACAGCTTTCGTTGTAGCCCAATCGGGGTTAGGTCAAGTAGGACTATGTTGTCAGCGTAAAGAATCCAGTTGATGTGAGTTCTGTTTAGCTCTGGAGGGAACGGTTTAGCTCCATCCAACGCCTCTCTGACCTCAGAGATATAGAAGTTGAAGAGCGTTACTTCTAGTGGACACCCTTGTTTAACACAGCAAGCTGTTTTTATTGGATTGGAAAGATGTCCTTCTTTCTCTAAGCGGATCTGGACATGTGTACCCGAGTAAAGTTCTTTTATTGCCAGTAACAGGCTATGAGGGCATCCTTGTGATTTTAATTTTGTCCATAGTGTTTCCCGGTCAACACCGTCAAAAGCATGTGCTAAGTCTATGAACGCTAGATATACTTTGCGACCAGCTCTAATTGCGTCCATCTTGAGGAGATTAAGGATGAGGAGATTCAAACCGCATCCTACTCCTTTGACAAAGCCCGTTTGTCGCACGTTAAATTCGAATTAAGAACTTATGCTACACAGGTGATCGAACAAAGCGAGCCAATGGCTGTCCTCCTACTTGTCAGGGAGCTTTGTCGCACACACTTTCTTTCTTATCTTGGGGAGATCATAGGAACTGTTTTAAATATGGTGCTAATAGAGGGATTTAAAAAAGTTGTTACATGCAAAAAAGTTAAGAGTGTCTTAAACTGACTGCATACAGAATGCTAGACGTTAAAAAGTACCGTTGCCGGATTGAGGGAGCTGGTTGCAGTCAGTATCAAGTGCTTTTATCACTTAATATTCACTGAATGTATTTTTTCAGTGCAGAATATTCAGCCATGAAATTGACAGAGCATTTAAAAAAACAGCTGCAGTGGGTTTGGGGAAGTGCATACAAATACATGCCAACCCTCCCGATGTAGTGAAAAATAATGCTATTTTTCACGTTCTCCTGCCTAAAATAATTATTTCCCCAATGCATTCCTATGTGGAAATTGTCTCCCGATTTCTCTGTATAAATCTCCCTCACAGGTGCATTGGAATATTGGGATGTATGTATACATGCCAACATTCTTGTTGCTTGTGGCCGAAGTACCCATCCGGCCCCCGTAACCCCCCCCAGCCACAGAGCACACGCTGCACAGTCCTTGCAGTCCGGGCTCCACGGTCGCTTTGACACAGCTGTGGCAGCACCCCGTTTATTATTACAAGCACACGCGGCAGAGTTGTGTCACTCCGATGTGTGTGTGCCCTTAAAGGGGCAGGCACCACAATTCTGAGGCACCTGGGAGGGAGATTTTGTCAGAGAAATCGTGAGACATACATTTTCTCATAGGAATGCATTGGGGCTAGAAATATTTTAGGTGGGAGAACGTGAAAAATAGCAATATTTTTCTTTGATAAATCGGGCATCTCCTGCCTAAATTGGGAGGGTTGGCATATATGGAAGTGTCCACCTCATTTTGAGCAGAAAAAGTTTAAACCGCAAAAGAAAGTGCAATTAAAAGTGCATGGATCCCATACATGCCATTATCCATTCCATTGTGGACACACTACTCCAGTCCTAGTTTTAACTTTGCATTCCATGTCTTATATGCCTGGATTTCCATATTCTGAACCCAGAACTACAAGTCCTAGAATGCAAAGTTAAAACAAGGACTGTACTGATGCCTCGCGAATGGAATAGTTAGATAATATTGCATGTATGAGAACGTGTTGCAATTGCCAGGTGTAATTCGTTTTCTTGTGCTTTATCTTTTGCTCATCATGAATGTAGAGGAGCAGACTTGTATGTCACTGATAGACGCCACCCCCTCACTTCCGACCTATTGAATGAATAGCAAGAAGACACTGCTTGACACCCTGTATAATTCCAATACCGCACCGAGTATACGACAGACGTTATGCACTCAGGCAACCATACTGAATGTACCCTCAAACTGAATTGGTAGCAGGAGATTTGCAGACACCGCAGAATATCACAGAGCTGTAAGGAAAACCGGACAGGTACAAAGTGACGTCATGAAGAGACAATGATGCATCGAAACAAAGTGAACATATATACAATGAAGATAAGTAATCAGATGAGTAGTGAATGTATATACGCAGAAAGGCAAGGTAGATAAGTCACATAGTCACATAGAACTTGCTGCAGTAGAAAACATAACATTGGTGAAGCAGCCATGTTGGAAAGATGGACTCTGAATAACAGTAAGCAAAAGGCTTGAAGGAAAGAGACCAAGACTTCAGAGCTGACAGAGTTTGGGAATTCAAATGTGTGCATAAACAAAGAATAGCTGTTGGCCAGAGATCAAGGATGCCACAGCGAGAAGCTACTGAAGGATACAAGGTGAATCAACGAGGATAAGCAATGTACGCAGGACATATTTCTCTTACATTAAGTAAATGAGCGAACATTTGTGAATGCCAAGTATTGACGAATAAAGATGCAGAAAAGCATATGTGAACAACCAAGTCTCCCAGAGGCCGAAGAGAGTAATGACACCAAGGATAATTGAATCAAATAGCACTAAATAAAAGGCGAGATGGGCAACATCATGGTCTTCTCACACGCAGTGTAATACAGGAAAACAAGGCCTATTCATAAGGTTCAGACAGAGATAATGATCTTAATCCCCTTAAAGTTCCAGAGAATAGAATATCATGCAAGATCAAGTACAAAGGAGAAGCCTTTGGTAGACTAATGGTAGACTAATTGGGCAGTAGTTTGGCATTCTCTGCCCCTCGGGTTTGTTTTGCTTACGTGCTGCTAACAAGCCGAATGTCCAAAGTTGGGAGAGAATGCCAACCAATCAGAGGGCCTATGTGATGGGTGACCATACACTGTTGCAGAAGCCAATCCGCTCCTGTTATGCTGCTATTGTCTGTATTATACGTAGTTAGAGGGAATTTCAAGGCATGCCTACTAGAGGTTGGATAGCCAATCATGTTGCTAACACCTACAAATGCTATAAGTAGATATGTTCCTCTAGCCAATCCCTTCACCCACTTGGAAGGATAGCTCAGGGGCAATATGCTCGCCTTGGCAGCAAGATGACGCACAGCAACACGGGTTCGATCCCCAGGTCTGCGCTTAGAAACCTCTGGGTATAAAGTGTGTTATAAATAACCAATTACAATTACACAATAGGTTTTATTATTTGCCACGTAGGATGACATCATAGCTGACGCACATTGAGGTATAAAGTCTTTGTGTAACTGAAATATAACTGAGAGTGTGTGGACTACGATTTGTTGTTCGCCATGTTTTTCTACTTTATTGAACTGATAATAAAGTAGTATTTTGCCATATTCGTTGAGTCTGCCTGTTTATTTGGGTCCAAGATTATTTGTTATGGTAATTCCATTCTACGTCTAGAAACCCCCAAAAAGTACTACTGCACATGTTGGTAGCAGTGCGGATGGTTCAGATCCAGAACCTTAGATTCTTTACATCTTTCACCATAAACAAGAAGATTGCAGAGTTTCCTGCGGAGAGCGCTGCTACAACACGTGTTACCCGAGAATGTTGGTAGGTGCCCCTTTGAAGAAATTCCTGTCCGGTCCCGCAGGCGCCCCGTGAACTGAAGGTGAAGTGGTTGCTTGGGGAAGAGTCGATACCGAAGGCCTCAATCTGAATAACGGATGCAAGTAGAAACATTTAACATGGCAAATAAAAGGGGAGGGGCCCAATTGCATGTGTATGTGTATATATATTAAGGGGGGGCTGTAACAGGATTTATTAGGGGAAAGGAGATACCCCGATACCTACCCCCAGGAGAATAGAAGGGACTGCACCAAACTCTGGAACATATTATTTAAGGGATTCCTGCGGCTACAGCCAAGGAAGGGTGCGTGACACACTCCAAAATGGAGTAAAATAGAGATGAGATACATCTATCAGGAGAATTAGACAAGACGACGTAGAAAAAGTATGCGCCCTTGTTTGTTTTTTTTGTTGCAAAAATAGCAGTGTAAAAATTGTATTGACGCATTTTGTATTAATATTGATAAAATAGGTTGAAAGCTTAAACACTATAAGAACAACAGCAATACAATTTGCCAATATTATTAGACCCTCGAAAAGCAAGCAATTGGTGCTAATCAAACTCACTCTAAGCAAGTACTGTCTCCTACATTGCCCATACTATTTGTTTGTTTGTTTGTTTTATTAATTTATAATGCGCACGAAACCCGAAGGTAACAGGGCGCAGCAGTACAGGATATGCAAAGCTTCAGGTTACATGATTACAGATAATAATATACATGCGATAGCAGTTACACAGGTAATAATAAACAGTCAATAGTAGTTCTTCCTACTAATTTTGTCCATAGTGTTTCCCGGTCAACACCGTCAAAAGCATGTGCTAAGTCTATGAACGCTAAATATACTTTGCAACCAGTTCTAATTGCGTCCATCTTCAGGATATTAAGGATGAGGAGATTCAAACCGTAACCTACTCCTTTGACAAAGCCTGTTTGTCGCACGTTAAATTCGAATTAAGAACTAATATGCTACACAGGTGATCGAACAAAGCGAGCCAATGGCTGTCCTCCTAGTTGTCAGGGAGCATTGTCGCACACGCTTTCTTTCTTATCTTGGGGAGATCGTAGGAACTGTTTTAAATATGGTGCTAATAGAGGGATTTAAAAAAGTTGTTACATGCAAAAAAGTTAAGAGTGCCTTAAACTGACTGCATACAGAATGCTAGACATTAAAAAGTACCGTTGCCGGATTGAGGGAGCCGTTTGCAGTCAGTATCAAGTGCTTTTATCACTTAATATTCACTGAATGTATTTTTTCATTGCAGAATACTCAGCCATGAAATTGACAGAGCATAAAAAAAAACAGCTGCTTTGGGTTTGGTGAAGTGCACACACATACATGCCAACCCTCCCGATTTAGTGAAAAATACTGCTATTTTTCACATTCTCCCGCCTAAAATAATTATTTCCCCAATGCATTCCTATGTGGAAATTGTCTCCCGATTTCTCTGTATAAATCTCCCTCACAGGTGCATTGGAATGTTGGCATGTATGGATACATGCCAACATTCTTGTTGCTTGTGGCCGAAGTACCCCTCCAGCCACCGCACCTCCCCCAGACGCAGAGTACACTCTGCACAGTGCTCGCAGTCCGGGCTCCACGGTCGCTCTGACACGGCTGTGGCAACGCCCCGTTTATTATAACAAGCACACGCGGCAGAGTTGCGTCACTCCACTGCGTGTGTGCCATTAGAGGGGCAGGCACCACAATTCTGAGGCACCTGGGAGGGAGATTTTGTCAGAGAAATCGTGAGACATACATTTTCTCATAGGAATGCATTGGGGCTAGAAATATTTTAAGTGGGAGAATGTGAAAAATAGCAATATTTATCTTTGGAAAATCGGGCGTCTCCTGCCTAAATTGGGAGGGTTGGCATATATGGAAGTGTCCACCTCATTTTGCAGCAGAAAAACTTTAAACCGCGAAAGAAAGTGTAATTAAAAGTGCATGGAACCCATACATGCCATTATCCATTCCATTGTGGACACACTACTCCAGTCCTGGTTTTAACTTTGCATTCCGTGTCTTATATGCCTGGATTTCCATAGTCTGAATCCAGAACTACAAGTCCTAGAATACAAAGTTAAAACAAGGACTGGACTGATGCCTCGCGAATGGAATAGATAGATAATATTGCATGTATGAGAACGTATTGCAATTGCCAGGTATAATTCGTTTTCTTGTGCTTTATCTTTTGCTCATCATGAATGTAGAGCAGCAGACGTGTATGTCACTGATAGACACCACCCCCTCACTTCCGACCTATTGAATGAATAGCAAGAAGACACTGCATGACACCTTGTATAATTCCAATACTGCACCGAGTATACGACAGACGTTATGCACTCAGGCAACCCTACTGAATGTACCCTCAAACTGAATTGGTAGCAGGAGATTTGCAGAGACTGCTGAATATCACAGAGCTGTAAGGAAAACCTGAGAGGTGCAAAGTGACGTCATGAAGAGACAATGATGCACCAAAACGATATAAGAATACTTAAAGAATGAAGATGTACCTGAAGAATCAAAGTGAACGTATATACAATGAAGATAAGTAATCAGATGAGTAGTGAATGTATATACACAGAAATGCAAGGTAGATAAGTCACATATAAGCTTGCTGCAGTAGAAAACATAACATTGGTGAAGCAGACATGATGGAAAGATGGACTTCGGCTCTTAATAATAGTAAGCACAATTCTTGAAGGAAAGAGACCAGGACTGCAGAGCTGTCAGAGTTTGGGAATTCAAATGTGTGCATAAACAAAGAATAGCTGTTGGCCAGAGATCAAAGATGCCACAACGAGAAGCTACTGAAGGATACAAGTGGAGTCAACGAGGATAAGCAATGTACGCAGGACATATTTCTCTTAGATTAAGTAAATGAGCAAACATTTGTCAATGCCAAGTATTGACGAATAAAGATGCAGAAAATCATATGTGAACAACCAAGTCTCCCAGAGGCCGAAGAGAGTAATGACACCAAGGATAATTGAATCAAATAGCACTAAATAAAAGGCAAGATGGACAACATCATGGTCTTCTCACACGCGGTGTAATACCAGGAAAACTAGGCCTATTCATAAGGTTCAGACAGAGATAATGATCTTAACTCCCTTAAAGTTCCAGAGAAGAGAATATAATGCAAGATCAAGTACAAAGAAGAAGCCTTGGCTGAAAGCCTGGCTGATGAGAGATGGTAGACTAATTCGGCAGTAGTTTGGCATTCTCTGCACCTCGGGTTTGTTTTGCTTACGTGCTGCTAACGAGCAGAATGTCCAAAGTTGGGAGAGAATGCCAACCAATCAGAGGGCCTATGTGATGGCGGACCATACACTGTTGCAGAAGCCAATCCGCTCCTGTTATGCTGCTATTGTCTGTATTATACGTAGTTAGAGGGAATTGCAAGGCATGCCTACTAGAGGTTGGATAGCCAATCATGTTGCTAAAACCTACAGATGCTATAAGTAGATATGTTCCCCTAACCAATCCCTTCACCCACTTGGAAGGATAGCTCAGGGGCAACATGCTCGCCTTGGCAGCAAGATGATGCAGAGCAACACAGGTTCGATCCCCAGGTCTGCGCTTAGAAACCTCTGGGTATTAAGCGCGTTATAAATAACCAATTACAATTACACAATAGGTTTTATTTTTTGCCACGTAGGATGGCATCATAGCTGACGCACATCAAGGTATAAAGTCTTTGTGTAACTGAAATATAACTGAGAGTGTGTGGACTACGATTTGTTGTTCGCCAGGTTTTTCTACTTTATTGAACTGATAATAAAGTAGTATTTTGCCATATTCGTTGAGTCTGCCTGTTTATTTGGGTCCAAGGTTATTTGTTATGGTAATTCTATTCTGCGCCTAGAAACCCCCAAAAAGTAGTACTGCACATGTTGGTAGCAGTGCGGATGGTTCAGATCCAGAATCTTAGATTCTTTACATCTTTCACCATAAACAATAAGATTGCAGAGTTTCCTGCGGAGAGCGGTGCTACAACACGTGTGACCCGAGAATGTTGGTAGGTGCCCCTTTGAAGAAATTCCTGTCCGGTCCCGCAGGCGCCCCGTGGACTGAAGGTGAAGTGGTTGATTGGGGAAGAGTCGATACCGAAGGCCTCGATCTGAATAACGGATGCAAGTAGAAACATCGAACGTGGCAAATAAAGGGGAGGGGCCGTATTACATGTGTATGTATATATATATATATATATATATATATATATGGGGACAGTAACAGGATTTATTAGGGGAAAGGAGATACCTTGATACCTATCCCCAGGAGAATAAAAGGGACTGCACCAAACTCTGGAACATATTATTTAAGGGATTCCTGCGGCTACAACCAAGGAAGGGTGCGTGACACACTCTAAAATGGAGTAAAATAGTTATGAGATATGTCTATCAGAAGAATTAGACAAGACAATGTAGAAAAAGTATGCGCCCTTGTTTGGTTTTTTTGTTGCAAAAATAGCAGTGTAAAAATTGGATTGACGCATTTTGTATTAATAATGATAAAATAGGATGAAAGCTTGAACACTATAAGAACAATAGCAATACAATTTGACAATATTATTAGACCCTCGAAAAGCAAGCTATTGGTCCCAATCAAACTCACTCTAAGCATGTACTGTCTCCTACCTTGTCCGTACTATTTATTTGTTTGTTTGTTTTATTCATTTATAATATGCACGAAACCCGAAGGTAACAGGGCGCAGCAGTACAGGATATGCAAAGCTTCAGGTTACATGATTACAGATAATAGTATACAGGCGATAACAGTTACACAGGTAATAATATACAGTCATTAGTAGTTCTTCCTACTAACGCAATGATCTGTAATGTTTTTACTCTGTTATTTACTCTGTTATTACCCTGTACAAACGCAGTGATTCCTGTGGGTCTGGGCGTTACACAAATGTTAAAATAAAATAAAATAAGAGGGTAGTATTTAATGAAAAGCAGAATCCAATCAAATTTAGGAGAGTAGTAGTTGAGTAAAAATAGGATAAAATAAGATCCATAAAACTATCAATAATAATAACAGGATAGTACAAATTGATAAAAACTATAAACGAAGAGATAAAATGGATGTCATTGTGTGAATTTGGACATTGTTTGAAGAAACTGTTTTTTGGAGTTGGGCAGCGATTGATGGTGCTAGCCAAAGTGATTAGTGAAGTGTGGTTGATGAATTAAATAATAAACAAAAAAATCTGGTAAGTAATGACAGTCATAAACGACTTGTCATTATGGTGCACACTCTCCTGTTACATTTATGCAGGACATTACCAAGATACACACGTAAAATTGGAAAGTATTAAGCTGATTGGGTGAAGGGCACAACTAATAAAACACTTATGCCGTGGCCTCAAGAAGGTTTGTTATCAAAAACAGTACTGTGACACATGACAACATACTTGCATGCTACATATACAGGGAAGAAGCTTCAGAAAAGGTTAGCTGTTTTAGAACTATGGGCAATGTATCAGGTGAGAGAGAAGATCTGCCACCAACAGAGTGGATGCTCAATCAGCATAAAGGGGAGGACGTAACGCCCTGAGCTCCACTTTCTCCTCCTAAAAAATTATAGCATGACAGAAGACAACCAGGGAATTTATCCTCTAAAGGAATGAAAAGCTGCAGCGGGGTATGTTAATCCAACATACACACCTCCTGCTTACAATAGCAAATACTTCATGGAAGAAAGTAAAAATGAAGCACGTAAATAAATATCCACACACGAGAAACATAAAGAGCGCAATGAAAGAAAGGATAGACGGATAGAAATAGACGAAGAAGTCAGAAGACAAAAAAGAGAGAAAGACAAAGCAATTGGAATCCCAATAGTACAAAACGAGGGGATGGAAGGGCAGATACTATTGAAATTAGATGGAAAAGGCATTGACGATGTTAAAGAGAGGAAAGAGAAAAGAAGAAAAAGGAACAAGAAAGGGCATACAGGGAAGACTGAGATAGGAAGAATAGAGAAGGTACGAAAAAAAGAAAAAAGAGAAAGAGAGAATAGAAGAGAAGAAACTAGAAGACATTGAACCCCAAAGATTGAAAGAACATAGGTTGCAAAGTAGGCGAGAGGAAGAAGAGAGCAGAGAAATGAGAAGGTGAAGAAAAAATGAGGAATATTGGAAAAAAGGATGACGAAATAGATCGTATTAATAAAAAGCATCATACCCATTGAAGCATGAGAGCAATGGGAGGAAGATAGAGGATCACAACAGCCTCACAGGGAGCTGCAAGGGATCACAAGAGTACGAACATGGGCCGACGAATATGAGGCAGAAGGCATAGGAGAAAGGATTGCGGATCTATATAGACAAATGAAAGAGAATGGTGGCTATGAGGCTATGGGGAGCATTGCATGATCTCCACCAAAGGAAACAGGAGATAGAGTGGATAACAAATTGATGGACAAGCATAGAACGCTGTCCCTAAGTAGACTAGATCTTGATATGATATGATATGATAGGTTATTTATAACGCGCTTAATACCCAGAGGTTTCTAAGCACAGACCTACAGATCTAACCTGTTGTGCTCCGTGTCGTCTTGCTTCCAAAGCTAGCACGTTGTCCCTGAGCTATCCTCCCGAGACATGATGATGAGGATAGAAATAATAGTCATACCAGTTGGGGTATAATGATGTCAGACAAAGAATGGGAGGAGAATGAAAGAGCGCGAAGAGAAGGCGCATGCAGTGTTTCGATAGACTCGAACATATATAGAGAGGTAAAATGTTCAGCTTTAGAAGACCTGAAAGAAAAAAACACCAGAACCAACATCATATTCTGAGCGACCACCAGCCCGGTTGCATAGTGCAGGGGATATGTCCCCTCCATATGTAATTAGGTTAAGCTCACTACCAGGAAGAAGACAAGCAGGCGAGACTAGCCCCACATGAAAGATGCAAAGTGTAGGGGGATATGATTTTGGACCAGGATTTGCACAATTCCCTTAATTAGAGAAAGGGTGAGGACGGCTAAAATATATTCCATGACCACAAATGGACAAGGAAAATCTGAAATGTAAATTACCTAGTTTGACCGCAGGTGCAGGGAAATTGATGTATGAGTTAGAAAGAATGACAGCGGGAATGATGTTAGCAGTGGGTGACATAAAAGGCCTACTAGCAGCTATCCTAGGGGAGAGAGCTGACAACATTTGGAGATGAGCAGGATATGTGAATGTAACAGCACAAAACACGACACATGATGGAGTGCCATTTAATAATTTCAGAGCAGACATGCAGAGAGCTTTCTTATGGCTAGAAAAATGGGAGAGGATGAAGATCCTGTTGCTTTTATGCAGGAGATTCAGGAATGTTGGCGTCTTGAGATGAGAGAACCGTGTGATAAAACAGTGGCATTATTTCATCACATTTTATGTAAGGGACTGCCTGAGCCAGTGCAACGGCAGATGAAAAAGCAGGTAGGGATGGAATCAAAGCCATGGTCAGAAATACAGTTGACTATCGTACATTACGATTGGTGAAGCTGTGGCCACACAAGAGTTACAATCAGTGCAGCAAAGTAATGTAGTGCACCCTATGGATCAGACTGGGTACAACATTTGGCCAAAAAGTAAAAGGAATGGACCTAGAGGACAAGGCAGATTTCAAAACCCTCAAGGGGGAGAAGGATTTAATGGTGGACACCTGCAACAATGCTGGAATTGTGGGAAGAACGGGACATATAACCTGAATGCGTAGAAGCAGAGGAGGAGGCATGCAACAGAACTGGCAAGCTCCAAGAGCGACTTCATGTGTTCAGTACTATCTGTGACGCCAGACCAACAAGAGGAACCAAGGGTCAGGGTAACAATAGGAGGTAAGACGTTTTCGTTCCTCATGGACAAGGGGAGCAACTCGTTTCTGTGTTTGAGGGAAAATATCCAATGTCTGGGATCGCCATGAATGCTCAGGGATTCTGTGGCGCCACAAGTTTGGTTCCCTTTACTGATGAATTACCACTTTCTATAGGTGAACATGATGTGTCAATGCCACTATTATATTCTCGGCAGACACCAGTCAACATATTAGGGTGTGACTTGATAAAAGAATATAGCATGACAATATATTTTACTGATAATGCGATAGTATGTTCGACTCCAGGGATACATTATATGAATGTGAGAGAATTTACACTAGCTTTTACAAGCCAAAAGGCACTATGAGGGGTCCCTTTAGACCCATAAATATTTTTGTTTGGTGTAAATATTTTGTTGATATGGCTTCCTGTACCGATAGTGCAAATATTGAGAATACCTGATGAATTTTTGTTTAGACTAGAAATACCTATGGATGATGAAGAGGGACAGGTCATTCTCATAGAGCTTGTGGCAGCAGCAGTAAATCAAGAAAGGGTAGTTGTTCATGGGACAGATGATGATGGAAAACAGTAAGAGCCCTTAAAGAAGGCTGTAGACTGACAGATTTGGCAGACAAAGACTTGTTCAGAGATGAATATTCAGATGGTGAATTTGTGTTTTTCATAAGTCTCACCTATTGGATGACATTTGGGAACAGAGAAATACCACAGAGAATGGCATTGGTAAAATAAAAAATGTTATTTTTCCAGGAAGATTTAGAAAAGGTGCCAAGCATCTTATGGACCAACAGTCCATATGACGTGGTTCTATTGAGTGGAGCAGGAGCAGTTAAAATGAAGCTTAAGCCGGGTGCAATTTTGCCACTTGCAAAACAGTATCCTATGTCCCGAGTAGCAGATGAAGGCATATTTGAGATTATTTCCACTTTTATAAAGCTGGGAATATTAGTGCCATCAGAATCCCCATGTAACACGGCTGTGTACCCAGTGAAGAACTCAACGGGGGGGGGGGTCGCAGAGATTCATTCAGGATCTCTGCCCCGTAAACAATATTGTTTAAGCAGAGTTTCCTCTGGTTCCAAAGCTTGTAACAATATTATGTAACATTCCAGCTAAACCTAAATATTTTACAGTGATAGATTTAAAGAATGCCTTCTTTTGAATTCCCCTTCATGAAGACTCACAGGATGATTTGGCTTCCTTTTTATATAGAAATCAGTGACTAAAACACACAAGACTGCCTCAGGGGTACCGTGAGTCCTCATCAATCTTTAATAAAGTCCTTCAGATGGATTTAGGTAATGTACAACTTGAGAGTACGATAATTCAGTACGTAGATGATATGTTAGTGTGAAGTGAAACAGTGGAAAGATGCAGGGAAGACTCAGTTCGACTAATGGCAATACTAGCAGAGAAAGGATACAAAGTAGACAAAGAAAAGCTACAATATTGTCAGGAAGAGGTCCTGTAAATAGGACAGCTTATCTCTCAAGAGGGGAGAAAAGTGGCAGCTGAAAGAGCAGAAGCAATCATGAGAACTCTAAAATCTGAGACAGTAAGGGAAATGCAACAATTCTTAAGCCTATGTAATTAATGTAGGGTTTGGGTTTTTGATTACAGTACATATATTCAACCACTTTTAAAAGGACTCAAGGAAGCACAGATAAGCAAAAATAAGATAACATGGACAGATGACATGACTGAAGGATCGAAGAACTCAAAAGGGCGATTTGCACAGCCCTTGTGTTACGAATACCAGACTATAGTGAAGAATTGTACCTATTCTCACATTCAAATGGAGAAGTAATGACAGAAGTACTTACACATAAGACGACATTAGTACATGGACACAAACCATTTCTCGGCGCCATCACTATCTGGCTGGCCACAAGCAGCATTAATACCAGGCTCTACCTGCATCTGGAATGTGCCGCAAGGGTCTGCATCATGGCCACCGCACTCGGCAGCATTATCAGCTTATTCCTGCTGCCGCTGTCATCGGGACGCCTGATTGGCTGGGCACCTCTGAATTTGGCCCAAGCCTCTGGAGCCAACAGGCAATTGCTGGGCCCCCTAATGGGCTGTACTATTTAAGCCATGTTGGAGCACTTGCGGGCTTCTAATTTCTCAGCGCCATCACCATCTGGCTAGCCACAAGCATCCCTGATTCCAAGCTCTGCCTGTAACTGGAACGGGGCGTGAGGGCCCTGCATCATGGCCGGCGCACTCAGCTGCATTATCAGCTGATTCCTGCTTCCTCCATCAGCCTGCCTGATTGGCTGGGCACCTCCTCATTTGGCCCAAGCCCCGAGAACCAGCAGGAGTTCGCCGGCCCCCCAATGGGCTGCACTATTTAAGCCCTGCTGAAGCACTTGTGGGCCTCTAATTTCTCAGCGCTATCGCCATCTGGCTAGCCACAAGCATCCCTGATACCAAGCTCTGACTGTATCTGGAATGGGCCGCGAGGGCCCTGCATCATGGCCGGCGCACTCAGCAGCATTATCAATGGATTCCTGCTTCCTCCGTCATCAGCCCGCCTGATTGGTTGGGCACCTCCTCATTTGGCCCAAACCCCTGGAGCCCACAGGTGTTCACCAGTTCCCTAAAGGCCTGCACTATTTAAGCCCTGTTGGAGCCCTTGTGGGCCTCTAATTTCTCAGCGCCATCACCATCTGGCTGGCCACAAGCAGCTCTGCCTGCATCTGAAATGGGCCACGAAAGCCTGCTGAAGCACTTGTGGGCCTCTAATTTCTCAGCACTATCGCCATCTGGCTAGCCACAAGCATCCCTGATACCAAGCTCTGACTGTATCTGGAATGGGCCGCGAGGGCCCTGCATCATGGCCGGCGCACTCAGCAGCATTATCAATGGATTCCTGCTTCCTCCGTCATCAGCCCGCCTGATTGGTTGGGCACCTCCTCATTTGGCCCAAACCCCTGGAGCCCACAGGTGTTCACCAGTTCCCTAAAGGCCTGCACTATTTAAGCCCTGTTGGAGCCCTTGTGGGCCTCTAATTTCTCAGCGCCATCACCATCTGGCTGGCCACAAGCAGCTCTGCCTGCATCTGAAATGGGCCACGAAAGCCATGCATCATGGCCACAGCACTCGGCGGCATTATCAACTGATTCCTGCTTCCTCCGTCATCAGCCCACCTGATTGGCTGGGCACCTCCTCATTTGGCCCAAGCCCCTCGAGCCGGCAGGCATTCGCCAGCTCCCTCAAAGGGCCTTTTCAGAGGGTCAGGATCTCTCCCTGTCAGGCCCTATACAGGCCTTGGAGGGTCATGGAAGGGCCCCCAGGGCCATCCTTGTGACCCATCTGCATCTTAGTTTGTCTCCAAAGAGTGATTTTATTCTCCTTCTCACTTGCAGCAGTACCTGTTGCCACTGTCTCCAATGGGCCTTCTGGCCATACACACCAAGGGTGGCTGGTTCTCTGTTTCCTTCCAGTATCCCTCCTGTTAGGCAGAATCCTATGCAGTACCCTTTGGGAACACTACACAATATTAAGACTACAAGGGGCAGCACAAATTCACCTTTGGTACAAGCCTGTGCCACAAAGAAAAATTGGTAGCAGTGACTGAGCAGCCAGACTGATCTCAAGAGTAAGTGAGCAGTATCAAATAGTTACACAAAGGACAGCAATTACTATTATTCAAGCAAACACTGACTCAAGGTTTTCAAGTAAAAGAATATACATTTATTTTACTCTTCAGTTGTATAACATTACACTATTATTATTAGCAGTTTAAAAATCACACTCTTAATACACCACACCACTCCCAATAGTTTTCAGACAAGTTAGGCTCACGAAATGAAGTGGGAGCAAAATGGCACTCTGAAAATTAAAAAGGGAGGGAAAGACAAAGTTAGGTAGAAATTGAACCACATCAACAGGCAAGTACTCAGGGCAATTGAATAAGAGGAACTACAGTGATAGGATCAGGTAAGAAAGGCTGAGAGCCAAAGTCAATGGGACAAAAGTCTTTTGCTCAAGATCACACAGTTCAGGGTAGTTTGCGGTAAAGTATGTGCCGCGGGTTCCGGACGAGGTTGGTTGACAGAAAAGTTAGTGTTATAAGAAGAGAAGAACAAGCCCTCGGTTTGGCGAAAGATTTCACACACTTTCACCGCGGCTGAACAAAACGAACAACCGGGTTAGCACAGTACCTCATAACGGAGAAGAAGCTGTAGCTGGGGCAGACGTTCCTGGTAGTTCCTGCAGGCTCACAGTTCCTGAAGCGACTGTCGGACTGACACGAAGTAGGAAGCTGGAGGGTCCTGCACTTCTCAGTGAAGAAACCAGCAGCAGAGCAAAACAAAGAATAAAAGGTGTGCTCCTTAAAACCCAAGCAGGGTCCAACCGGCCTGGCTATCCGGCCCACTGTAGCTCTGTACAGTGAATTTGGCCAGAGGAGGGGTCCTGGCCTGAAGTTTGGGCGAACTGGTTGGTCCCACCAGCTCAAGGGAAGAAGATTCCTGGAGGATCCTCTCGTGTCGTTGGAGTTGAAGATTCCGACCTGCAGCAGGGCTTCACCGGGCAGTTCGGTCGTGGTAGGGGTCCTCTCCCATCAGCTCCTTGTCGGTTCTTTCGTTCCAGTGGCGACTCTGCTCTTCCAGACCCAGAGACCTGCTTTTTATGGAGGTTTCCCCCATTCACACAGCCTGGCCGTCAATCACACAGCAGGGTGGCTGTCCTGGCAAGGACAGTCGCCCACCCACCCAAACAGGAGTGCGACTTGGGTTACCAAGGGAACCCATGGTAGGGGTCCGAAGACCCCTCCCTCACATCCTGCTTAGCCAGACTTTCAGATGCCTAGGGGAGGGGAGAATATTACCTTAAGACAATTCTACATAGACAGGGTTCCCCTAACATTTGAAGGATGTAAAGAAAAGTTCTTGATCCCTGAAACTGAACGATATCACTATACTCAAATCAGGCATTGGGTCACAAATACAAAGGTGAAAGAGGTAGCATCTCGACAACCTATAGGGCTGGAACTCACCATACAAGAAGGGATACCCGAAAAAGGCATATCGCGAATATACCGCCTGCTCTGTGGAGCGGACCCAGAAGAAACACTCTCATATATGAGGAAGCGGGAAGACGAGGTGGGCAAGCCTATTCTTATAGAGACATGGGGGAAAATATGGCATCGAGCAGCAAATAGCTCTAAATGTGCCTCAATCAAGGAGGCGGCATTCAAACTGTGCCTTAGGTGGTACATGACTCCACAGCGAATACACTCTATCAAAGATAGTTACTCCTCGTGCTGGCGAGGCTGCGGAGAAGAGGGAGACATGATTCACATGTGGTGGTCCTGCCCTCGGGCACAGACATATTGGAAGGAAATCCTGAGTCATATCAAGGAAATAACTAAAGTGCAGCTCCCCATGGACCCAGTGGTGATACTACTAGGGGCGGCAATCGAGAATATTTACGCAAACACCGGAAACACTGCCATGCTCATTACCCACATGTTGAGCGCAGCGAGGATTAACTTGGCACATATGTGGAAAAACAAACAAGGCCAAGTAGAAGTCATGTGGTGGGTTAAATTATGGGGAATCATGGCCCTAGAAAAGGTAACAGCCTTGGCATACGTCTCATATCCGAAATACCTGAATACGTGGATGCCCCTTCATGAATTCACTAGAGACAAAGAACAAATGTACTTTAAACCTAGAACATTACGTAAAGTCTCCATAGTATGATCAAGAAGGCCAAAGCGAATCACCCCGAAGATAAGAACCGTATGGACACACAAATGGACATGTTTTATATTAACTCGACAGAACCTTACTAATATGAGAACAAACGGAGGGGGAGGGAATATCTGTTAATTGTTCATTTGTTAATTGTTAATTAGTTATTATGCTCAAGAACTCAACCGAATAAGTAATAGCATGAAAATTGTAAGAAAACAAGAAACGGAATGAACAATACTATGTTTTCACTCTGCATGATTGTAATCAGAGCTCTTGAAATAAAATACAAAATAAATTTAGTAAAAAAATAAATACATTCAATTAACACCCTTGAACCGTGGTAACTTGTGTTTATCTTACTATTGCCACCATGTTTTCCTTACATGTGGTGTTAGGGGGTGCAATTTGATTCAATTGAATTTAATTAAAGATCCATGCTGATAATTGTCATACCACCAAAAGGGGAAAATAGAATCATTGAATACATTGACTCTGATCGTGTATCCACTTTAAAAAAGGCTTTGCTCTCTCAACTACTTATCCCGGCTGGTCAGCAAGACCTGTTCTTTAAAACTCAAGTGCTCTTAGATACTCTCCCTCTCTCTCATTATAATATACAACAGTGGGACCGAATAATACTAAAAATCCGACCAGCCTTTACCTTTATTAGGCCTAGTGCCCTTAACCCCACCACCCCCCAGCTCCGGAACCTTTTATTTTTGGTATCCATTCACCATCCGTTGTGGCACCATCAGGATTACAGACCAACCTACTAAAGTCATTCCTGACTCAGAAGGGTCAGATGACTTCGAAACTTTATTCAAAGGAGTCGAAACCTGATTCACAAAAAAACACAGAAGGAATCCTTACTCCACCGGAAGAAGGTACGACGTCCTTTCATCGCCTGCTTTTACATCGCCAGGCTTTTAAATGTGCACATTACATCGAATGTGCTCATCGAATTCTTTAGGGTCGGGTGGGAAAGGGCAAATAAGGGATTGGGCGGGTGGGCAATAGTAAAAAATAAGTGTGGGTGGGGTCTTTGGGGGGGCCCCCCAAAAAACAAATAAAAAAAAATAAACGATGAGCACATTCGATGGAATGTGCACGTTTAAAAGCCTGGCAATGTAAAAGCAGGCGATGAAATCACGTGGAACCTGGAAGAAATAGCTGTCCTAGCAGCTGTCATAGCCCATTTGGCAGTCCATCAAATGCAGGCCGAAGTTAGGGTACAAGAACATTTTACGAAATTGGTCGATTTGCAAGCTAGATCCCTACTACCGCAGGGGATACTTCAACCACACCAAGAAGGCGAAGATCTAGGGAACTTCTTTCTAAATTTCAAGCGATTAGCTGAACAGCTAGGATGGGAAGAAGCCCTTAAAAGATGCTCTTTGGGACCCATGTTGAAAGGTGAACTACAGACCGCCTACCAACCACTCAATCTTGCCCAGAGAGCCCCCTTTATATTCATCAAAGGGCAATTGAAAACAGCGGGGCAAACCTGTAATTTCTACCTGCACAAATTGAGGGCCATTAGATTAAATCCGGGAGAAACCCCCCTGGAAATGGGTGAACGTATCAAAAAACACTGTAGCCCTGTGGATCAATAACAAATCCATAGAAAAATGTATAGAAAAGATCACATTAGAACAGTTCACCAATTCCTCGCCTTCTTTTTTTCAAAAGGCTTTCTTACAATTTAATCGAACTACCTTAGCCATGGCCATTGAAACTGCACAAAACCACTCAGATGCAGCCAAACACTTCCACTCCTTGGCACATCGAGGTGATGAACAGAAATACTATAAACCTAGCCACCGATCCCAATCTCAGGGAGTAGACAAACAAGGAGGGTCCTATAAAATCAAGGAATGGATACCAAAAGAAAGACTATAAACCAAGAGGTCTGACGCTAAAAACAAAGACGAAAAGTACAATGAAGGAAACTAAAAGAAGCAGACCACCCTTTCTTATCTGCTTTTCATGTAGAGAAACTGGGCATTTGGCCAGGCACTGTCCGAAAAATTTAAAGACAAACCTAGGGAAATAGGCTGTTTAAAGGGAGAAGAGTGGGAAGAACCTGAAGAAGATATAGAGACCTTTAGCATATATTTGTGTCAGTCCTCTGCTGACTTCACATATGAAAAGTCTTGGGTGAATGGGAAGAAAGTAAAGGCATTAATTGACTCAGGTAGCAAGCAAACTGCTGACTTAGTCACAACAACGGACCTCGAGAACGCTACCCTAATTAGAGTTACCTGTGTACACGGGGAAAATAAAGTATACCCCAAAATGCCTCTCTACATTAATATCAGGGGAGAGTCCTGTTTAATATCTTCAGCCATCATTCCTGGACCCCCCGAAGAAGTTATTCTGGGTATGGATTTCCCTACCTTTTCCACTCTGTTGCAGGAAACTCCACCTCCCTATAGGGAGTTTTCACCCCAGGACTGCTGGCACTTAAATGACTACTCCCAGAACTCTCCAATATGGGACTGGAAAAAATAGAACCCCATGAAACCCCTTAAAGGTATAAAGAATCTATAAAACCAGAGTCAACCCCTAGAGACCAGTTTGTGGGTTATTTTCGAGAGACTGATAAAACCACTACACCTCTACCTATACCGTCAACAAAAACAAAAAAGATCAGTGGATTATGCGAGAGAACCGGGATATATCTCATCCGTGTTCTTTCCCAGGTTTTAATAGTAAAGAACCTGGACAAAGACCAGTCATATCCAATGTTCCCTCTAATTTGTTTGGGCTGTGTGTGCCAAAGGATAGTTGTGTGCGGGCTGTTTTTCAATCATGTGCGCAACTGAATGATGTGCCGCCAGACCAGTGGTGGTCAGCGACTCGGCGGCGCCGTCCCGGTGTCCACCAGTGAGTAAGTGCTTGCTTAGTGATCTGATTCCATAGTGTGCAAGTGAGGAATGCAAATTTGCGGCACAACAAGCTCTACTTCAAGGGACATTTGGGTGCTCTAATCATCCTAAGACTTTAGCTCATCTCAAATTGTGTCCCTTTTACATCTCTAAACATTAGCAAGATCTTTCGTTTTATGTGGGTTGGTACAAAAACAGAGGGGTTCTTCTAGTGGAACACAGATTCTGCCTCACAAATTAATATTAGTAGCACAGCAGTAGCGCCTCCTGCATTCTCAGTTCACTAAATGTATGGAATATAAAGGAAATGCTTTCTATTGGTTTAAGGAAATAAACAAAACGTGAACATGATTAATGACAAAGACGACTTAATAGAAGAGAGGGTATGGATGGACACTGGACAGTTAAATAAAAAGCACTGAATCGTGTAATGTCAGATTATCCCGGTCCCGAAGTTAACCCAACTGACAGTCTCAGAAAGTCTGCCAAGAAAAGGGTGACTGACTACTACTAGACTACTACTAGTGCAGCATCATAAGAGAACTCTTAGTGTTGTCGTGCTACCAAATCATAGCTCTACCAAGAGGCAACACTCTAACAAGGAAGGGTTTAGTATATTATGTTACTATTTTATTCAACATGAACAATTAATATAAAGACAAAGGAACTGGGGGGACTCTGGGGACTGGTATAGTAGCTAGGAGCCACGTAGCACATTACAAAATACATTGTTTTACAATCAATTAAGAAAATACATTAAACTTATGTAAATAATACAGAAAACAAACATTTCTCATCAGGTAGGAAAACAGGACAGAGAGCAATTTGCACCTCCAGTTGTGCCATATATTGTAAGCTGATGATGAGATGTTAATACAATAAAAAATAGGAATCTTCTACACACATTTTCATTTAAATGAAGGGGATAATTGAATGCCATACATACTAATTGCGGTTCATTAAGTTGGAGTGACTGTGTCAGTAACATTTCAACAGCATAAACAGGTTCACAATTGAAGGCTTCTTTCTAATATGCTTTTGTTTTTAAAAGTCAAAGTTCTCTCTGATGAGCAAAGCATCAATATGCTCTAAAAGTCACAAAGTGAGAAGTTAGGCAGCAAGCTAAACAAAGTGTCAGCAATGGCATTGATGTGAAGTTGACCGTGTCAGTGGTTATCTTACGACACTTCAGTGGTGCTACAACCCACCAATGGTGGTGCATTACCCACCATGGCACTACTGAAACTTGAGTCTTTTGAGCTGTCAGACTCCCCTTGATTCACATGCTTCTCTCGTCTGTCTTTGCCGCTCTTCCAGTGCTGATACACATCATCAAGATTTACTTTATTATGTAATAGATTCACCTTTGTTCGCATGAGCATGTCAAGGTGACTTTCTTACAATCGATTCCTTGATTTGGTCTTAATGCTGTTCATGAGACTGAACCCTCGCTCACACTCTGCGCTTGAGGCTTGAAATGTGGCGCATATGTCCATGAGCTGTGCCACTACTTTGTACTCCGTGACATGTTGAAGTGTGAAATTCACCATGTCTTGAAAACATTATAAAGAACCACACTTGTTCCTCCTTGCTACCACGTACTTTAAGGCATTATATTGCTTTAGGATGGAATCCACTGCAAGCATGCTAGGGTCTGATTCTAAACAGTACACCTCCTTACAATCTAAAATGGCTCCGTATTTTTCTGAAAGATGCTCAACATTTTCTATACCAAAGTCAAAGCTGCATTGTTGAGTGGCTAGTGAATCAAAATCAAAACCTGCACAGTCCTTCAGTTTGTTTTCTGGAAACCTTTTCTCCATATGCTCACACACCAAGACAATAAAACTCAGAATAGATGCAGTACTGAAGTCCTTCTCGTTGTCGGAGTATGTTGAGATCAGAACTGTGCTGCTCCAGAACACTTCCTGGCCAAGGAACTGTCCCCTAATCTGGTTGAACTTGCCGTGTGCAAACTGCATGGCTTTAATTGGGGTAAGACTGCTTTTTTGGAGTAATATCATTTAACACTGCCAAAGAAATGTGATAAGTGGGGTCAGGCAGTTTCTTGAAACAGTATTTCGCTATAGGATAATTTTCCTCCTTCATTTCCTGATCAATGTATTTTAGCAACACCTCCTAATTGCGCATCAATGCATTCACTGCAAAATGTCTTGATAACCACCTCACTTCATTGAGGGGTCGAAATGACAAAGCATCACATTCAATGACTGATGCCATTTCTTCAAATTAAGATTTTCTCAATGGAGATCTGCAAAACACAGTATAAACAGTTCTTAGCAAGGTTTCTACTTCCCTAATCATTGGCACCTTCTTCCAAGCATCCCCGATGCCCAATTCTTCGTGGTAAGTTACACAGTGTTGCTCAATTAAATGTGGAATATATTGTTTAAGCCTTGTAGCAATACCGTTGTTTTTGCCAAGCATAACGGATGCACCATCTGATGTGAACATCCCCATTTTATGCAGATTCAGACCATTGGCAGAGTAAAATTCAGTAATTGCTGAAGTGACAGCTTCTGCATTGCAAGACGTTAACTTGACAATTCCACCAAACACAGTTTTGTACATTGAATGTGGTGTTGGTGCAAGAGATCTGATTTTAAAGTAGATAACTAACATTTTGTTGACTGAAATGTCAGTGCTTTCATCAAAAATCAGAGTGTGAAATGGAGTATTGCGAACTCTTGCCAAGATTTCTGATCTTATTACGCTGCTGATGGACGACAGGAATTAATTCAAACGCATCATTTTTACATCTACAGCTGTCTGGTATTTTGGTGTAGTGCGCTATGTGATTGTGGATTTCTTGCACAGATAGCATGGAAGTGTTTAATTTTACAGCTAGCAAAACATTGTGCAGTAGAACTTTCACCTCTTCAGGCTTGGACCGTTGTTGCTCAACCATGGGCATGGGCAATCTATTACCTCTCTCAGTTGACGTTTGTGCAAGCATACTATGCAATCCAAACCCCAGTTTCTCTGCCGCATTCGTGTGCCTGAGAGCCTGTACAGCAGAGGCATGAACTCTTCCAACTAAATGGCATTTCATGTAGTCCAATTTCCACCCATCGGCCCATTTCTTTCCTGTAGAAAATTCTCCAGTAACTTTAGCTTCCACACATACTCTGTAAACCAGGCCCACATCAGCATTGTACTAAAAAATCTCTCCAAGTCGCACATGTACCTTATCTTGTGATTTATGTGACTCTGTTTCAACTATTTCCTTTAACCAATCCTCTTTGAAAGCAGCGCAACATTTCTTCTTAGGTGGTGCAGCAGCTACAGCACTCCCTTGCCCTTCCTTTGATGAAGAAGACTTGGATCTTCTAAAGTTAAACAGCTTATCCATTATCTGGTTAAAAAAGAAATAGCATTCATTTGCATGGAAATGGAAACAAAGTGCTGTGCTCCTGCTGCTGTCTATGTGCAAGTGGAGAACTTGTATTTATCATCACACCAGGCCAAGTGCAGATGCCATTTATCTATTAGCTCGCATCTTCAAATGTTTACCCGCCCTAGGCAGTTTAGAAGAAAAGTAAGGTAGCAATAACTTACTAAAGGCTAGAGCTCTCAGTTGACCCTTGGCAGGGTTGCGAAATTTTATTCAAATATACAATCAAGTATTAAATATTGATTCAAAGATATGAAATAGTTGTAGTGAATTCTTCAACAAGAAATGTTTTATTCACATTTCTAGGTTTAGTAGCGCCAATTCGATTTTCATATAGTGAGGCAACTTCGGAAAACATAGGTTGTTTCATCAGTAAGCACATATGCCAATGCATTTCGGTCTATGACCATCGTCAGGGCCATGCTTTAGTGAATATACCAACAACTAATCATTCATAGAACAATACAGTATTTCAACACAAAACATATATCAATGATTCAAGGATAATGCAAAAACAGATAAAGCACATAACCCAGGTGGATCCGTGTGAGTGAACAAGGGAGAAAATAAATGGAAAGTATGTCAATATTGTTAAACAACTAAGTGTTTCCAGTGTTTAACTATTCCCAACGTGCGGCAGCCTGTACCTGCTTTAAATTGGTTGTCCTCTCGTATCGGTATTCTCAATAGTTGTCTCCAACATTCCTGTTGATTAACAGTAGGAGAGTCTGAGTACTTCTATCTATTCATTTACATATAACCAATATCTCCGCACTAAAGAGTATCTTACCTTTGTGCGCAGAGCTCGCACGCAGAACCGATCGCTTTGAAAGTGAAAGTGTAATGCGCGCAAACCCAGACGCTATCTAAGATCGCCATGGGAACGTGGGCGGGGCGACGCTGAACAGCGCGAGCGATGCTGCACGTACGCCTCAGGTCCCACCTCTCTGCAGTGCTGCAGAGGGGCGGGATTGTTGCCACGGCGATCCGTGTCATAGAGCGTTAAAGAAAAAGTGGATTTTACTGTGCGCAAATGTCAGTGTATATACGATCACTTCATTCTTTAATCTTGGATCCTGGATCCAGTAATAAAAAGTTAGGCATAAGAAATAAGAAAGAAGAATATTAATGTTTAAACCATATGCAAATGCTAATCCAAAAGGAACATCTTAATTAAGGAAAGAACGTATAGCCATATCCGAAATACATCTACTGTACGTTATTATAATGTCCTTATGCTGTGTATGGAACAAAATTTCTTTGCAAAAAATTGCGTCCACAATATTCTGGTTTGCAGTGCTACAGTTGGACATACACTTGTTATCTAAATTAGAGAAAACACATGTGATTAATACTGCTTCCCAGAGTATCCATCCCGAAGCAACATCCGGTTATGTTTATTACAGGAAACACATATAATTGATGTCTTCATTAATTCCTTTTGGGGTGAGAGAACTCAATCTATCAATCCAAAACGTCTCACGTTGATCCAGTCGTTTCTGTAAATCTTCATGTTTCTCTCTTCTTTGAACCCTCTCTAAGATCACAAATTTTATCTGTGCCAAATTGTGTTGTTTGTTCTGCCAATGTCTTGCCACCGCCGAGCTTACAGTATTGTTCCTAATACACGATCTGTGTTCGTTCCACCTTATTTTAGCAGTACGTTGCGTTTGTCCAACGTAATACAATCTTCATGGGCATTTCATCCCATATATGATTCCTGGAGTGTCACATGTTGCATAGCATTTTAATCTTATCTTCTCTCCAGTATAAGGATGATTGATTGTTTCTCCTTTCATGATATAACTGCAGTTGCTGCAGTTCAAACATGGGAAAGTACCTATTCGGTCTGTGTTCTTCTTCTTCTGTGGTGGTCTCGTGTGAACTAATCTGTCTTTGAGGTTGGAGCTTCTTTGGTAGGCAAACGTGGGAGTTTCTTTAAATAGATGTTCAACCCTTTTATCGCATGTGACGGTATTCCAATTGTTCTTTATAATTGCCTTAATGCGATTACTTTGGTGTGAATATTTGGAAACAAAGACTAGTGGAGGTGAAGTATCTTTCTTGGTTTCTCTTGATTTCAGTAGATCTTCTCGATTCTGTGTAATTGTCCGTGCTTCTGCCGATGCAATTTCTTCCTGTGAGTAGCCTCGTGCAAGAAATTTGCTGCCCATTGCCTTAACTGCTACTTCGTATTCACTTTGGTTGCTGACAATTCTTTTAACTCTAAGCATTTGGCTATTGGGTAGATTTCTAATCAAACTTGGTTGGTGAAAGCTGAGCCGTTGTAACAGACTGTTCCTGTCTGTGCTCTTCCGATGGATTGTTGTCTGATATTCAGTTTGTGTGATGTTAATCTCCACATCTAGAAAGTGGATGGATTTCTGTGAGTATTCATATGTAAACTGTATCCGAGGGTCTATACTGTTGATATATCCGAAAACTTCTAAGAGGCGTACTTCTGTGTTCTTCCAAATGCCAAAAATATCGTCGATATATCTGATCCAAATAATAAGATCTTGATTCCACAGATGATTTAATAGGACATATTCTGTTTCAAATTTATGCATAAATGAGTTCGCATATGAAGGGGCCATGGTTGCCCCCATGGCCGTACCTGTGACTTGTATCCAAATTCTTAGAGTTAAAAGAATTGTCAGCAACCAAAGTGAATTTACAGAAAAGACTGGATCAACGTGAGACGTTTTGGATTGATAGATTCAGTTCTCTCACCCCAAAAGGAATTAATGAAGACATCAATTATATGTGTTTCCTGTATTAAACATAACCGGATGTTGCTTCTGGACGGATATTCTGGGAAGCAGTATCAATCACATGTGTTTTCTCTAATTTAGATAACAAGTGTATGTCCAACTGTAGCACTGCGAACCAGAATATTGTGGACGCAATTTTTTGCAAAGAAATTTTGTTCCATACAAAGCATAAGGACATTATAATAACGTACAGTAGATGTATTCCGGATATGGCTGTACGTTCTTTCCTTAATTAAGATGTTCCTTTTGGATTAGCATTTGCATATGGTTTAAACATTAATATTCTTATTTCTTATTTCTTATGCCTAACTTTTTATTACTGGATCCAGGATCCAAGATTAAAGAATGAAGTGATCGTATATACACTGACATTTGCGCACAGTAAAATCCACTTTTTCTTTAACGCTCTATGACACGGATCGCCGTGGCAACAATCTCGCCCCTCTGCAGCACTGCAGAGAGGTGGGACCCGAGGCGTACGTGCAGCATCGCTCGCGCTGCTCAGCGTCGCCCCGCCCACGTTCCCATGGCGATCTTAGATAGCATCTGGGTTTGCGCGCATTACACTTTCGCTTTCAACGCGAACGGTTCTGCGTGCGAGCTCTGCGCACAAAGGTAAGATACTCTTTAGTGCGGAGATATTGGTTATATGTAAATGAATAGATAGAAGTACTCAGACTCTCCTACTGTTAATCAACAGAATGTTGGAGACAACTATTGAGAATACCGATACGAGAGGACAACCAATTTAAAGCAGGTACAGACTGCCGCACGTTGGGAATAGTTAAACACTGGAAACACTTAGTTGTTTAACAATATTGACATACTTTCCATTTATTTTCTCCCTTGTTCACTCACACGGATCCACCTGGGGGTATGTGCTTTATCTGTTTTTGCATTATCCTTGAATCATTGATATATGTTTTGTGTTGAAATACTGTATTGTTCTATGAATGATTAGTTGTTGGTATATTCACTAAAGCATGGCCCTGACGATGGTCATAGACCGAAATGCATTGGCATATGTGCTTACTGATGAAACAACCTATGTTTTTCGAAGTTGCCACACTATATGAAAATCGAATTGGCGATACTAAACCTAGAAATGTGAATAAAACATTTCTTGTTGAAGAATTCACTACAACTATTTCATATCTTTGAATCAATATTTAATACTTGATTATATATTTGAATCAAATTTTGCAACCCTGCCAAGGGTCAACAGAGAGCTCTAGCCTTTAGTAAGGTAATGCTACCTTACTTTTCTTCTAAACTGTTCATCGAGATCCGGATGCCATAGGATCTTTTTTCAGACTGGAAGCTCCAGGTTAAAACATCTATAAAAATCACGGAATAAGCAATATATTGTCATTGTAGCAGAAATCCCTGTGGTGCCCGCCGAAACTCTGTACTTCTTGAACTTGGTCTAGGCATAATCCAAGGTGGAGGCACACACATTCTAAATCACATTTAAAATTGTCATTATAAATAATGTCATTTGCCGACATAGAAGGCTTGACGACAAATAGAGCCGACACACTAGGCTTCACAGCCGAGGAGGCGAACGAAATTCTGGGTCTTATCACTGACAGCGGTTTCAGTGCAACAGGCAACAAAAAACAAGATCCAACTAGTCAAATAAAACAATTGGAATATCTTATAAGGAAGGAGATAAATCGCAAACTGCATGCAATTACATTGGGGAGATACCATAAAAGCCAAAGAATACCTAGAGGTCTACGGCTACAGCTACGACCAACCTTATGCAAGGAAAGCAAAGCCTTTGTAAAGAAATGGGAAGCTATATTAAATAAATGTTCCTTAGACCTCATTCTACTAACCATACAAGAATCAGCTAAGGATCTGAAAAACATAGGAGAAGAAATTCAAGAAATTGAAAAAGCATTAGTGGCGACACTGAACCGAGAAGAGGTAGACTCTATTTTGGAAGATATTAACAATAAAGTATCTGGATACAAATCAGAACTAGAGGCTAAGAAAATCCGAAAATTTAAACGCGATACTTATGATTATTTAAAGGATGAAGTTTATACTTGGATGGAGAAATATGGTCCCCAGCTGAGAAAACCGAAACAGAATCACACTAGTGAAACTTCCAGCTCTGGTACTGACACAGGTACAACAGAGACACCTAACAGAGATAGAGTGCCTTTTTTAGGAGAAGGAAGAAGAGAACACGAAGGGGCAAGAGAAAAACAAAAAGGAAAACCAAACACGAGATTGCAATAGAGGAAAATATAGTGATTAATCTATCCTCTAGAACTTTGACCTCAAGTGAGATCACAACGCTACAAAAAGGACTAAGTTTTGTTCCCACTTACGATAGCACTCTGTTTGATTCAAAAATCGAATTATACAAACTAGTTCGTAAAATGAAATTGAAGGTGTTTTTCAGTGAATTGGAAGAAAGCAATCCAAGAGTTATAGTGGACTCAGATCTCAAAGAATACAGAGGAAAGAGTAACTTTATACCTCCAATATCCGTCCCTTCCGTGGACATCTTTCAAAAACAGGTCACAAGAGACCTAGAGAAGGTGAAATTTAAGCAATCAAGGAATCATAATATGAAACCCCATGAACTTAAACTCATCAAGAATCTGTATGGAGATGATAAAATAACAATAAGGTCCGCAGATAAAGGAGGAGCCCTAGTATTACTGAACACAAGTGACTATGAAGAAGAGTGCCTTAGGCAACTCAGTGACAGTAACACCTATGCCATACTTGAATCAGATCCCACAGAAGAAATCCGTTGCAACTTGGAAAAATTCCTCCTACCCGCCCTAGGCAGCCACACAACACAAGTAGCAAAATGCTTATCTACTATGAGCTACAGAACACTTGATGACTAAATGAGCAGCTTACACCTTAGTTGGACTCGACTGACCGCCCCATAACAAGCTGGTCTAGGGAAGCACTGTGGTATAGAACTGCAGTACCACTGCCTGTTGCACTTAGAAATGTCTAATGTTGGTTGTCCTTAATCTATGTATTTCCACCACCCCATGTAATTTGTCACCGCCGGGAGTGAGTGACTGTTCAAATTAGTAGCCCCACTTCCCCCTCTCTCAAAAACCTGGTCAGAATGTCACTGGAACCCCACTGCCTTTGTAAGAAACTCAGTGCTCCCCGTCAACTCTAGTTTCTTATCTATTATACGTACTTTTGTGATCACAAGAGCATTGTGCCTCCCTGTATATAAAATAAAATGAGGACTGCAACTGCAGAGGATCCATTCCTGGCTGATCACCTCCCACGAGGCACGGAGAAGATGCAAGCACCCTTTACCAGCACATCAGGGAGTTGGAGTGAGTGAGTATTTGACCTTGCTAAAACTTTGCTAGTCATCATGAAAGAGAAACCACCGAGCTTGTAATGATAAGTGGCAAATGACTGAAGGACAGAGAGACAGAGAGAAAAGAGTGTGTAGTGTGCATGTGTTTGTACACGCATGTGTATGTGAAAGCATATCTAATAGATATGGAGAATATGCATTAAAGTGTTCTTCAGAAAACACATGGTTTGAAGTTCATATAAACACCTAAACATTTCTAGCCGCCTAGGACACTATCACCAAGCAGGGTATAGGTATGTCCCACACAATTTGGGTTTGCTGAACTACTTCCATATAATAACTCTTTACTGCTCTACAGTAAAATGATCATGTTTCTCCCAAATGGGCACGACAACGATGCCAAGCCATGCCACTAACAGTCTCTAACAAGTGTGCAGATGCTAATAGCACTCATTTGCTTTCAGTGCCAGGCTGTCTGCCTGCACACATCAGCGCAGCAGAGGTGAAGGATGCGGCTAGTACTGTGGGTAGCAGTGGCGCAACGCCCATTGAGCAGACTGGGCTTAAGCCCTCCAGCCCCACTGAAATTATAGGTTGTGTGTTTGTTGACTTGATCTGGCTGAACTATAGAGCCGTGACAGGACAGGACCGGAAACAGACTATAAACAGTGCTTGGTTTTGCTCTTTTAACAAAGGGCAACCAATTATATAAAGAGTTTCATTGTTAGCACCTGCTTTTGCATGCATACATTTTTAGGCAATTGAAATCGTGATTGGGTGTTAGTGTTAGTACTTGCATGTCAGGGGAGTGATTAGCAGGGCATCAGGACAGGGGGACAGCTCATTCTGAAAGCAGTTCTTAAATGTGAGTTTAGACACAGTGAGAGTTACGCTTGTAACATTTAAGCTGCATTAGAATAGTCTGATAACTAAGAATATGAAAAGAAGTTAGATGCACCCACAAAGTTCAGACCTCCCACTGACCACCGCAGTCTCTAAAGTTAATACAAGGAAGCGGGAAGGACAAGGGGGTAAACCGTGCTATGGGTGCGCTGTACGTGCTTTTTAGGGCACTCAGACAATTTCTAGCCGGTGGACTATGGCGTAGGAGGTGACCACACACTTACCTTGCCAGGGATTGCGTGAAAATGGCTCAGAGGCCGCGCATGCAGCAGGTCTTTAGGCCTATGTTGCTGGTGGGATCTCTGCTCCAATCAGGTGCGGGGGAGGTCAGAGAGGCGGGGTCAGGCACACAAAGAGGCGGGAAGGACAAGGAGAGAAACCACGCTACGGGTCGCTGTACGCGCTTTTTAGGGCACTCGGACAATTTGTAGCCAGTGGGCTATGGCGTAGCAGGTGACCACACACTCACCTTGCCAGGGAGGTTCCATGTGTCAATTCCGCCGCAAAAATATTGCGATGCAAAAATATATATTTGCTGCGAAATTCACAAATGGACCCTGCGGGGGACACCCCTGCAACCCCCGCTCCCACATAATATCCCCAACAAAAATATTGCCTATGGCCAACCAAACGGCCATATCTACGGCAATATTTTTGTTGGGGATATTATGTAGTGATACCGCCAGGGATGACCTAAACATGAATAATGATGAATAATGAAGGGAGGGCAGGGAAGCACATTGCGCAGTAAACAAAAGGATATGCGCGGCTCCAGTCACAAAGGTGCGCGGACGCACAGCCGTGCACCTTACAGGGAACATTGGTCATATCCACCTCGCATAGGGTAAGGGATCACTTGTGTATAGGCGCGTTACAAATACCATATCATATCATATCATATATCAGGTATGTGAGAAAGATGTCCCACCGCTAGTCCCCGGGCATCTGTAATCCAGGTTGCCAGGACACGGCTATTGCTTTTGGATGCAGTTCCTCAGGGTGGACCAGTGCGGGAGGATTACCTGGATGAGGGGGCCACGGGGAGCGGAAGTGGACACCGGAAGGTGAGACGTGGTATTCCCTTCCCTATAACACCCTTTCCCCATCCTCCCTGGTAGGATACCTAGAAACGCACCCCCCTTTCCTGACACAAACACTTTCTCACGGACAGCACACCATGAGAGACAATGGATTAACACCAGAACCGTATACCTGACATGTCCCAACACCCTGGTCAGGCAATTACAGATTATTACACACACCTAACTTCCATCACCCTTCCCTACACAGATAAAAGGCGGAGCACAAAAGCACACTCTGAGCTAAGCAAAACACACGAGGAGACAGAAGTTCCAAGATGGCAGTTTAATACATGGAGAAAGACAGCGAGACCAGAGAGGGTCCCAAGGAGGGAAGTACCCTTGACCTCTAAAGACTGTTACTTTCGTGAGCCTTGGAAAGTAAGAAACCAAAGACCAAGAAGTAAAGCTGATCAAACCTGCACAGTGTGTCGGAGGTACTCACAGCTCTCCCACATCGATAACCCAAGCAGGGAGGAATGATTGCTGCAGTGGTACTGTCCTTGGCTCCTACAACAAAGCAGAGACAGAATAGACAGCACAGCCAGTGAGACCGAGAGACTGATACCAAACCAGCTTGTGTTTAGTACAAAGATTGAAAGCAACAATTTTGTATAAAGAGAATAGTGTGTGAGGCGTTTGCAAGAAGTGACACAAATATAATTGGAAACCAAAAGGAGCAGTTGAACTTTTATAATTGAATTTTGGGAGGTCAGGTAAAGATGGCGCCATGTGGGCGTTCACTCGAAGGTATCTGTTAGGCATCCAACTGATGCTGAATGTGAGAAAAAGGAATATTGAGATCGAAGTGTCATGCAACGGGTCAAGCTAAACCCTGTGCACATTCAAAAGTCTTCGATAATATATGATGCATCACAATTGGTCCAAACCCGGCTGAGGGAGACTAATTGAGCGAAAGAAAGGGATCTGGTCCTGGCTGAGGAGAAACCAGGGTGAACCGTGAATCACCCGAGAAAGAATTCTCTAACATTGGCGTGAAAGGGATCCGAGTTCAGAAGAGGGGGCTCCAACCTGGAACTTTTAAATTTGAAAGGGATCTGAGCCCAGCTGAGGGGGATCCAGGGTGAATACCCCACTTGAAGACAGGTGAAAGGAAAAGAACATTGACATATGGTTTTTGTACAGCAGGCCCTCTGAGTCAAGTGACTTGCAAGAAGTAAAGGGGCTTGGACACAGAAGGCCCTAAACTGTGGAAATTGAACTGTATTCTCGTGCCACAGAAGCCAGAGTGTGTGCTTTGCTCGAGTGTCCTGACTTGCACCATGCTGAAAATGTGGGGAAGGGCGGTGAACGGCCGAGCATCCTGACATTTCATATTGTGAATACTTCTTTCTATTTCATGAACATTACCCCACATTATGTGTAATTGAGTGGTAAGGATTGGCAATAGTTTATTTTAGTATGGACCCTTTTATGTTGACGAGACTCCACGAGGACTGCATTATTATTATTTGATGGTCATCGCTTTCTCCCATCTGTACTGTAGATTTAGATTTAGCTGGGTGTTTCTCACACCCTTGCGAAAGTTCAATAAACACCCTTGAATTGTGGACACTTGTGTCTGTCTTACTATTGCCACCATGCGTTCCTTATACAGCTCTGTCACTGCTCTTGACACTCTCCTTCCTGTGGCTACAAAATCCTCTCCACACCCAGACCCAACAGGCCCAGAGGTGGAGTGGCCCTGATTTTCCCAGAGTGGGTCCCTGCTTCTATCACACCTACTCAACCCTATTCCTCTTTTGAATGCCTCATGTGTAGACTTGGAGTCTCACCTATTCTCTCTCTCATCATCACCATCATCTACAGGCCCCCTAGCCCTATTTCTCTCCTCCTCTCTGAATGGACCGACCATGCCTCCCCCCTTTCTACCACTTCTTCCAAACTCTGCATCCTTGGTGACTTCAATATCCACCTCGACATCCTTGAATCAGCCATCCCACAGTTTCCTGTCCTCTGTGACTCCATCCCTCTCACTATTCTTCCTTCCAGTCTGACCCACTCAGACGGACACACTCTGATTGTCCTGATTTCTGGCGACATCCCTCTCTAACCCGGTCACCACCCCCCTCTCCTGGACTGACCACTCTCTCCTCTCCTCCCATTTTGTGCCTCTTGGCCCTCTATCTGAACCATCCCCAGCACTGCCAGCCTCCTTCAGCATAATTCGACCAATGAAGCGGGTGTCAGTCGCTGCTTTTGTAATCAATTTTTTTTCTCCCTCCAACCCCTGCCTCTGACTCTCACTCTGACTCTGTCCTTGCTAATCTGCACCTCTACATCTCTAACACCCTCGATATCCTTGACCCTGTTATGAGGATCTGTCTGAAACCAGCCTCCAAGTGCAATGGCTGGTATGACTCAGATCTAGCATCTCTGAAACGTAAGTGCATTGTTTCTGAACGGAAGTGGCAGACCTCAGACACATCCTCTGACAAACTGGCCTGTCCCCTGCTCCAAGGGCAATATCGCTTCTCTATCCACTCCAGGAAGAGGGCACACATCCAAGCCTGTATCTCTAGTGCCACTAACAACACAGCAGAACCTTTCAAAATCTGCAAGGAACTTGCCAACCCAACTGCAGTCTCTACCTCTCCCTTTTCCTAACGGGCTCTCAGCACCACTCTGGCCTCCTATTTCACATCTACAACTCAGGACATCCTGTTCTCACTCTCTTCCACCCCCATCTCCACTCCTGCTCCTGCCCCCTTGCCTCTCATGGCTCCCCTTCTTCAACCCCTCGTCTCTGCCCCCCCTGCCCATAGCACCGGACATGGTCTTTAAAGCTGTCCACTCTATGAAGTCTCCTCCAAACAGGAGCCTTCTGCTCCTCTAGAACCATTAAGGACAGCATCTCCTCTCTTGCCCCAGCTCCTGCCAACTTCTGCAACCACTCCTTTGCTACTGGCTCTTTCCCTCTATCCCTCAAGCACTCCCTTGTGCACCCTCTCTTAAAAAAGCTGTCTGCAGACCCTTCTTGCCCAGCTAACAATCGCCATATCTCCACTACCCCTTCCTGGGCAAACTTCTGGAGAAACTGGTGCTCCCTCAACTGAGCCTTCACACTGAACTTGCTGTGACTGCCTTCACGACCATCAAACTGGATTCCGGGAATCCAGAGGCATGGAAACTGCTCTCCTGACACCAGTGAAGACATGCTTGCAAATCCTGACTCTTACTCTCCTGCTGTTCTCATTCTCCTGGATCTCTCCTCTGCCTTTGACACATTCAACCATTCTATCCTCATAAAATGACTCTGTGATTGTCATGATGCCTGCCCCCGGGAAGCCAGACCAGGCCCAGCAATCCCGGAAGCAGGCATCATGCCATTTAGAGCATGCCCAAAAACCCCAGTTAGGGGCTGTTTGGGTGCAGTCCTGGCGCCTATGGCGCCAGGCTCATAAGGATAAAGTCAGTGCTGGCGCCATGGGCGCCAGGCTCATTTCAGAAAACTTACCTAATGCAGACCATGCTGCATACTCACCTGGTGCAGACCATGCTGCACGAAGCCACAAGCCAAATGGGGCTTAGGAGGGACTATTTACTTAAGGGACTACTTTTTTCTCGGGTGGGGGATATGGAAGAATACTTACCTGGGACTTCTTCCTAGGCTATTTCAACCACGCCCGGACAGCCACACGTGCTTTGCGTTATTCTGCATCCAGCAGCGTAACGCTCACCGTGCCTGCAGCAGCTTCCAGTCTTCTGCCACGCCCGCTTCAAGCCCGGAGCTTCTAGAAATAAGAAGAAAGAAGGATAAGAGGTTAGAACAGGAGCATCACAGTAATCCTTACCTGAATCCTTGATCCATCACGCACTCGAGCTGGAAGCAAGAAGTCAAACGTGCGTCGCCTCGCATCTCGCGGCGCCGCGCTGAACTCACCGGCCTTCACTGCATCTCCGCATTCCATCGCGATCTTCAGCATCTCCCAGCCGCTCGCCTGCACCTAGGGAGACAAGAACAACAAGGTGAGCTAAGGGAAAACAAAAGGACAAGTAAGTAAGCTACACCAAAGACTTACCGGATTACCACGGGGGATACTCACCTCATCTCGGGTCAGCGCAGTTAACTCTGCATCACCGCCACACCCCGGCCCCTAAGGGGAACCCACTGGACATTACAAGCTACCCCCCAAAGACTTACCTGATTTACCGCAGGGGGAACTCACCTCATATCGGGTCGGCGCAGTTAACTCTGCATCATCGCCGTACCCCAGCCCCTAAGGGGAAAACCACTATAGACTTACCTGACTCTCACCAACTGCCCTTTGGACTCTCCGTGGTGGTTAAGTTGGCAACCTACAAGGAATCGGAAAGAGTGAAGATCAGGCATTTGAACTCTTACCAACTATTGGATCCTAGAGTCAATACTGGAACTCACCAATTCCTCCACGCCAGTGAAGTAACTGGTCATCTACGCGCCCCTGCGCTCGATGCAGGATGGAGAGCCCACCTTTCTAAACCATCAGGTGAGAACAAGAGGGAACATCGGGAGTGGTCAGTGGGCAGACAACGGGAGTGGAAGGTGGGTTAACGCTCGAATTACGGGAGGTTAATTCCCTTTCTCCTTTGCAGAAAGATATTCATACGAGCCGACAAACGAAGTAAGTGGGGGTGTTGTCAGGTACTGTCAGGTTGGAGTGACATCTTCTTTACATACAGTATCATATACTCATTTACATTGGGTCAGGGGAGACACATATTTAGTATAGAAAGGTTTTAGGAAGTTATTATGGGTTATATTTTTAACAGCCAATTTTGCTCTTAACCTTCATTGCAGTCTACGGAAATTGCCCCAAGCCAAGATGGAGGTTCTCAGTCTAAATTCTGATTGGCTGGGGATTGTTTATAGGGAGGACAATGAACATTCTAAACTGCCTTTCAACGTCCTTGCCCAGCTGAGAGGTCGTCTGGCTTGTTACTCCTGCTTAACTTTGTCAAGGGTGACAAGTTTCTAGCAGTTGAGCGGAAGATCTGAAAGTATAACAGGAGTCCTGTTTGGAGTTTGGTGGAGACACAGGACAGGAGTCAGAAACTTCCATTTTTTCTGAGAAAAGAAGTTTTCAAGTCTTATTCACAAGATAAGTGACCTTCCAGTTTTGTTGAACTTTGTAAAAAGGTTATATTTATCTAAGGGATTGAAATCGCAAATCTGTATCTAAAAAGATTGAAGCGCGTACGTTTGTTTTTATCGCTACGTGTCAATTCAAACTAGCGCGTGAGTTTTTTGCCCGTTACTTTCAGCCCGCACGTGTGTCTCTGCGCGTGAGAGTGAAGCGCGAGCGTGTACTTTGGACTTGCGTTTATTGTTCGTTTACGCGAGGGTTTTTCTGCGTGATAAAATAAGCGCGTGTGTTTTTTTCTCGCAATTGGGTTATTTGCGCGTGTACGTATTTATTCGTGAGTTGGACTTTAGCGCGTGTAATTTTTATCGCGTCTTGGACTTTAGCGCGAGTGCGTTTTACCCGCAAATTGAATTGTCAGCGCGTGTGCGTATTTCCCGCGACTTGGAGGAAAGCGGGTGTAATTTTTATTGCGTCTTGGACTTTAGCACGAGTGCCTTTTACCCGTGAATTGAATTGTCAGCGCGTGTGCGTATTTCCCGCGACTTGGAGGAAAGCGCGTGTAATTTTTATTGCGTCTTGCACTTTAGCGCGAGGGCGTTTTTCCCGCGAATTTGATTGTTAGCGCGTGTGCGCATTTCCCGCGATTTGGAGAAAAGCGCATGTGATTTTTCTTCCCGCGGTTTTGGAATTTAGCGCGTGTGCTGGCTTTCCACGTGAAGATTCCATCGCAAGTTAAATTCGTTCCTGAGAAAAAGACACTCTACAAAGAAAATATTAAAAACAAATACAAGAACTTAAAAGAACTTCCTAAAACTTATTTGAAGACCTTGTTCAAGAATCTTAGAGTTGAGCAGACTAACTACAAAGTTAAATTACATTCATGGACCTACTGAGAAGGCTGAATGATCTATAAGATTCTGGTCCACAAATAAGGAAGTCTTGTCTGCTTATCACTTCTCTGGGCATTCTGAAAAGAAGTACCAGGTATGGTTTTTAAACTATTTTGGTAAAGGATTTAGAGTTTAAGGTTAGTATAGTAACCCATGAGTAATGAGGTATATTGCATGTTTATGTTTTAACTACAGGTGAAGAACCAGCGAGTTGATAGCTTCCAGCCTGGCGTTTGTTTCTTTGTCCCTTCCCCCTTTCCCCTGAAAGTGAGGTAAACTGAGCAGTTATATTTATGTCAGCTCAGAGTGCCACATTTTGGGTGGATTGTCGGGGGTTCAGCAGCTTCTGCAGACACCAGGTTCTCAGCATGACAGTATGAAAGGCCAATAAAAAAAAGTGTCTGCCCAAGCTGTTATGAACCCCGACGAGACAACCATGGAGGCATTGGGAGTAATGGTTAGGGAAATGAGAGAAGAGTTACGGGTGGCTCATCAGGAGTATTCAAGTCATTGTCAAAGAATGGATGAGTTAAATTTAAAGGTAACCCAAATACAAGAAAGAGAAGGTGAAGTTTTGGAAGGTGCAGGAAACCCACCTGAGTTGGTAAGAGTAGGAGAAGAACACGGACCTAGGCTTCCCAGGGGGGTAGAGAGAGGTTTAGGAACTTTAGTTATGCCTGTTCCTTTGGCAGCTCCAGAACCTTTCTTAGTGTGAGTTGCATTTTCTAAGTCGTCCAGAGTTGTTTTCCACAGATGCTTCAAAGGTAACATTCATCTTATCATATTTATCTGGAGAAGCTTCTGCGTTGGTTAGTCAAAAGAATTTGGCTTTGAATAATTATTCCCTTTTCCAGACAGAATTTAAGAAAATGTTTGATAAGAGACAGTTATCTTTAGAGGTTGATGGAGAATTACTGGAACTGCGCCAGGGAGGAAAGGAGTTGATTTCTTATATCACTCAATTTAGAACTTTAATTTTAGAAAGTAAATGGCCAGAGGAGAAGAGGGCTTCCTTATTTTATAGGGGCTTAAAGGATGAGTTAAAAGATGCTCTGGCTGGAGTTTTGGAGCGACCAAATACTTTAGATGCCTTAATTGATTTGGTGGTACAGTTGGATTTTCGTTTAACAGAAAGACGTTCTGAGCGTAGACGTACTCAGGGAGAGGTTAGGTTTCCGGGAAGAATGGAGAGGCCTAAAGTTGAGGTGGTGAACAGAGAAGTGAAGCCAAAGATAATTGACCAGCAGAGCCGGGTGAGAGGTCCGTTGTCCAAGGAAGAGAAGTCAAGAAGAAGAGAGAATAATTTGTACTTATACTGTGGTAGGAGTGGTCATTTTCTTGAAACCTGTCCTTTTACCCCTAAGAAGATCTCCAAATCTTCAGGCAGAGTACAACAAGTGGCTAACACAATACAGACAGCGGTTCCTCACATAACGGTGAACGTATCCTTGATGTTCGAAAAGGTATTTTTAGGTTCTGGGCCAATTATTCTTGATTCAGGAGCTACGGGTAATTTTATGGATAGAGGATTGGCAAAAACTCTAGGTGTTCCTATAGTTGCTAAGAAAGAAATGGAGCAGGTCAGAGCAGTTGATGGTACATCTCTTTCTTCAGGTCCAATCACTCATAATACAGAGTTACTTGAAATGGAGATGACTGGAGGTCATAAAGAAAATATCTCTTTTGAGTTAATTGACGCGCCAATCTTGAAAATTATTTTGGGTATGCCCTGGCTTACACTTCATAATCCCAGAATTGATTGGAGTGCAAGAATTGTATCCTTAGAATCAACCTTTTGTCAGGAACATTGTCTTTAAGGAGAATCTTTTGAAGAGAAAGAAACAGTTGTGAATTCTGTTTCATTCTCGCTTGCAGAAAGAGGGGCAATAGGTTTTGACATTGGAGCAGTTGTGGGTGAACTTCCAACTTGTTATCATGATTTTTGGGATGTTTTTGATGAAAAGGAAGCTGGAGAGTTGCCTCCTCATAGACCTTTTGACTGCAAGATAGAGTTGGAGCCTGGAGCTATTTTACCAAGCAGTAGGGTTTATGCCTTGACTGAAAAAGAGAATGATTATTTGAAAGAATATTTAAAGGAAAATTTGGCTAAAGGATTTATTCGGCACTCTCAATCGCCGGCAGCCTCACCATTGTTCTTTGTGCCTAAAGCTGATGGTTCTCTCAGAACTTGTATAGATTACAGGGCAGTAAATAGAATGACAGTAAAAAATCGGTATCCTCTCCCTCTCATTTCAGAAATGTTAAACCAAATCCAAGGTGCAACCATATTTTCTAAGTTGGATTTACGTGGAGCTTATCATCTCGTAAGGGTCCAAGAGGGGGATGAGTGGAAGACGGCATTTAAAACCAGATTTGGCCTGTACGAGTACCAAGTGATGCCTTTTGGTCTTTGCAATGCCCCGGCGGCTTTTCAATTTTTTATCGATGAGGTTCTTCGGGAATTTCTTGATGTTTTTGTTGTCGTCTATATTGACGACATTTTGATTTTTTCCCAGAATTTGGAGAAACACAAAATTCACGTTAGACATGTCTTAAGGAAATTGAGAGAGAATAATCTTTACGCTAAATTGGAGAAGAGTCAGTTCCATACAGATTCAGTAGAATTTTTAGGATTTGTGATCACTCCTTGTGGCCTGGAAATGAATCCAAAAAAGGTAGAAGCGGTTCGTGATTGGCCTACTCCAACTAAGGTGAAGGAGATCCAGAGCTTTTTGGGATTTGCCAATTTTTACCGAAGATTCATTGAAGGCTTCTCCAGTTTAGTAGCTCCAATTACTCAATTTTTACGAAAAGGAGTTCCATTTGTTTGGGAAGCTAAGGCTGATGAGGCTTTTCAAATTTTGAAGGAGAAATTCATTACCTCTCCTATATTGATTCACCCTGATACTTCCAAACCATTTTTTGTAGAGGCTGATGCTTCCAATGTGGCAATGGGAGCAGTGTTGTCTCAGAGGCATAATGTTACAGGACAATTGCATCCAGTGGCCTACTTTTCTAAGAGATTTTCACCTGCAGAGGAAAATTACACCATTTCAGACCGAGAGCTTCTTGCTATCAAAGCAGCATTTGAAGAATGGCGACATTTTCTAAAAGGAGCACGTCACACTGTGACTGTATTAACTGACCACCGAAATTTACTTTTTTTGAAGACAGCAAAAACACTGACACCTCGAAAACTTAGGTGGTCATTATTTTTTGCGGATTATGACTTTATAGTAACTTTTAAGCCAGGTAATCAAAATAAAAAGGCAGATGCTCTGTCACGGAAGTTTCCAGAAAGTGAGGTTAAGTCGGTCTGTGAGCCTCTTCCATTGATCGCTCCAGAACGTTTTGTTCTTGCTGGGGTTGAAAAGTAGAACGAAATCTTCAAGAAAGTACGGGAATCCATTTCTGAGACACAACTTGAAGATTGGGTTCGTTTGGATCCAGCTCGCAAAATTAAAGATGGTTACCTTATTTAGATGACAGACTCTATTTACCATCAATTGAACTTAGAGAAAAAATGTTGAAGGAGTGTCACGAATCAGTCTTGGCAGGACATCCAGGGTATCGGAAGACTCTTGAGTTGATGAGAAGAAATTTTTGGTGGGAACAAATTCGACAAGATACCCTTAATTTTGTTAAGACCTGTGAAATTTGTGCTAGATCTAAGAATCACATCGGAAAGCCTTCTGGGTTATTGGAGCCGTTACCAGTTCCACCGCGGCCTTGGTACTCAGTGTCTTTAGATTTCATCACGGATCTTCCACAAGATAAAGGGTGTACTTCGGTATTGGTTGTAGTTGATTTACTCACTAAAGAAGCACATTTCATTCCAATGAAGGGAGAGGTTAACGCTGATAGTTTAGCTCACAGTTTCTTGCAAGAAGTGGTAAGATTACATGGAATTCCCAGTCAGGTCATCTCAGATAGAGGTTCTCAATTTATTTCTAAGTTTTGGAGAGCTTTTTGTAAGAGATTGGGAGTGGAGGTATGTTTATCTTCAGGTTACCATCCAGAAACCAATGGGCAGGTAGAAAGGATAAATCAGGAGTTGGAAAAATATTTGAGGTGTTATCTGCAGACAGGTGAAGAGTGGGTAGATTTGTTGTGGGTTGCAGAATTCGCATATAACAACTGTAGTAAGGATGCCACCTCTATGTCTCTGTTTTATTTGGGACGAGGTTTTCATCCTCGTTTTCTTAGTATTGAGATTAATAATGATTCAGGAAACCCAGAAGTCGAAAGGAGACTAGAAGTTATGAAAAGAAATTTGGAAAAGGCAAAAGGGGTGTTGGTGGAGAGTAAACAAAAATACAAAGGGTTTGCTGACCGTAAAAGAAAGATTAGTTCTCAATATAGTGAGGAGATTTGGTGTGGTTATCAACCAAGTTTTTGAGAATTAAAGGAAGGAATAAGTTTTGTCCTCGTTTCGTAGGACCGTTTGTTGTTGAAAAGGTGATTAATCCAGTGGCTGTTCGTCTTAAATTACCCAGTCATATGAAAACTCATCCAACTTTCCATGTTAGTTTATTAAAACCTGTGGTTAAAGGAACTAGATTAACACCTACTCCTTCGGCAGTTGTGATTGAGGAAGATGCTTCCGAAGAATTTCTGATTAAGAGAATTCTGGACTCTAGAAGAGTAAGAGGAAAGCTACAGTATCTCATTGATAAGTGACCTTTCAGTTTTGTTGAACTTTGTAAAAAGGTTATATTTATCTAAGGGATTGAAATCGCAAATCTGTATCTAAAAAGATTGAAGCACGTACGTTTGTTTTTATCGCTACGTGTCAATTCAAACTAGCGCGTGAGTTTTTTGCCAGTTACTTTGAGCCCGCACGTGTGTCTCTGCACGTGAGAGTGAAGCGCGAGCGTGTACTTTGGACTCGCGTTTACTGTTCGTTTACGCGAGGATTTTTCTGTGTGATAAAATAAGCGCGTGTGTTTTTTCTCGCGATTTGGTTCTTTGCGCGTGTATGTATTTATTCGTGAGTTGGACTTTAGCGCGTGTAATTTTTATCGCGTCTTGGACTTTAGCGCAAGTGCGTTTTACCCGCGAATTGAATTGTCAGCGCGTGTGCGTATTTCCCGTGACTTGGAGGAAAGCGCGTGTAATTTTTATCGCGTCTTGGACTTTAGCGCGAGTGCGTTTTACCCGTGAATTGAATTGTCAGCGCGTGTGCGTATTTCCCGCGACTTGGAGGAAAGCGCGTGTAATTTTTATCGCGTCTTGGACTTTAGCGCAAGTGCGTTTTTCCCGCGAATTTGATTGTTAGCGCGTGTGCGTATTTCCCGCGATTTGGTGAAAAGCGCGTGTGATTTTTCTTCCTGCGGTTTTGGAATTTAGCGCGTGTGCTGGCTTTCCACGTGAAGATTCCATCGCAAGTTAAATTCGTTCCTGAGAAAAAGACACTCTACAAAGAAAATATTAAAAACAAATACAAGAACTTAAAAGAACTTCCTAAAACTTATTTGAAGACCTTGTTCAAGAATCTTAGAGTTGAGCAGACTAACTACAAAGTTAAATTACATTCATGGACCTACTGAGAAGGCTGAATGATCTTTAAGATTCTGGTCCACAAGTAAGGAAGTCTTGTCTGCTTATCACTTCTCTGGGCATTCTGAAGAGAAGTACCAGGTATGGTTTTTAAACTATTTTGGTAAAGGATTTAGAGTTTAAGGTTAGTATAGTAACCCATGAGTAATGAGGTATATTGCATGTTTATGTTTTAACTACAGGTGAAGAACCAGCGAGTTGATAGCTTCCAGCCTGGTGTTTGTTTCTTTGTCCCTTCCCCCTTTCCCCTGAAAGTGAGGTAAACTGAGCAGTTATATTTATGTCACTTCAGAGTGCCACATTTTGGGTGGATTGTCGGGGGTTCAGTAGCTTCTGCAGACACCAGGTTCTCAGCATGACAGGTGTCCAGTCAGTCATCTCGGCTCTACGTGGCACCAGGCCGGTCCAGATCGACGTCCCCATGGGAACCAGGTGAGCGTAACAGTGATACCCTTGGCATCACAGACTGTGCACTGGATTGGTTGACCTCTTTTCTCACTAACCGCCCCTCCCAGCTGCAATTGGGCCCTTTCTCCTCCACCTCCACACTCTCTACCTGCATTATCCCTCAGGCCTCTATCCTATCGCTGTGGCTCTTCAATATCTATCTTGCCTCTCTTGCCCACCTGATCTACTACTTCTCTCCTCACTTTCACTGATATTCTGATGACACACAGCTTTCCTTCAAACTTCCCTCTACTAACTCTTCCTCTTCTCTCATCCCCAATTGTCCACAATCCAGGCATGGTGGGCAGCTAATGCTCTCTGTCTTACTACCAGTAAGATGGATATCCTTCTCAATGGGACACCTGTGGACTGTTTTCCCCCTACCCTCTGGCCGCCCTCCTGGGGCCCTCTGCCCTCACCATCCGGTGAGGCCAAAAACGTTGGTGTCAACTTTGACTCCACACTTTACTTCACCCCTCACATCTTGGACCTTGCCAAGAAGGTCAGCTTCACCTCCTTAGAGGTATTATTTATTTCCTCACCTTCCATCAGAGACTCAATGTCTCGAGAGCTCTGGTCCTCTCTAGACGGGATTACTGCAACAGCCTCTTCCTCAATCTCCCCCTTTCCTCCCTATGCCCCTTCAGCTAATCCAGAACAGGGCTGCAAGACTTATCCCTGGCCTCACGCCCAAAGACTGTATCTAGCCAGCCCTAAAATCTCTCCACTGGCTCCCGGTGACCACAAGAATCAAATTCAAGACCCTCTGCATCATCCACATGGCTTTCTGGGGCCTGAGACCACGCTATCTCCAACCTTCCCTCCCTATTTACTCCCCCTGATAGAGCCCTCTACTTTTCTAATTCCAACTCTCTGTTTGTCAAATGCTTCTCCAAGTAGAGAGTGGGGGGCAGGTCTCTCTCCTCAGCTGGTGCCTCCCTTTGGAACAACCTCACTACCCTTCTCAGACTTGAGCCAGACCTTCTTAAGTTCTGGAAACTCCTCAAAACTCTGTATTTCTCTACCTCTTTCCCTCTTCCCCTACCTTGCTAATCACCCCACTGCCACTGAGAATGGTGGCCGTCATTAATCGCACAGGTTACCAGGCCTACCAGGCCTTGTACCCAGGCGACACCAGCACCCCCATCCCCTCAGCACTGCCCCATGTGGGCCCCCCTGGCGGCTATGCATCCCACCCTGGGATTCATCCGTCCTATCGCTTAGCCTAAGGACCTCATTTGGCTCCTCTTGGAACTTCCTTCTGGGCCCCCACCAGCACTTGTCCATTCTTTTCTCTTCCTCTTCTCCCCCTCCCATCCATCCCTTCCCTGCACTTCTCCTCACTGCACTTGCATATCCAAATGCCACAAGGCCTAGTAGGACCCCAATTGTATATTAACTGTTTTTTCTTTTGCCAATGTTATTTCTCCCCTTGTTCCTTCCCCATTATGCCTTGAGGCACCTTGAAACACCATTTGGTTGTATATAGACCTAATACATTCTCAATAAATAAATAAACAAACCATTAACCTATTATAGGGTAGTGGGATTTTAGAACTAGCAATGAAAGGACACTATCCTTGCGAACAAGCTATAGCAGCTGCCGCTTTCGCGATTGAGAAAGCCACCAGTATTACAACATTATTTGTCGAGCATTCCCTATTTGTCATTTTGGAGAAACCCAAAAGTACATTGACTACACAAAGAGCTTCTGGATATGAAGTGATTATTTTTAATCCAGCAATCTAAATTGTTAGATGTAGAATAGTGAATCCAGCAACATTTAAAACTGCACAACGTATTCTGAATTTTATGATGACATTCCCCATGTTAGAGAAAATGCTCTTGGCGGACAGGAAATTCTCTTCATTGACCAAATGACTGGTGAAAAACATACTGGGACGGCAGTAGTGCAATTAAAAAAGAATGGTGAGTTTGAAGTAGGGACGCATGCAAGATTGTCTTCACATTGTTCAGCACAGACTGCAGAATTAGTGGTGCTCTTCACCATGCTTTAGAGGTTTGAAGATGAGGAAGTGACAGTGTATTCTGACCCCGCCTTCGTGACGACAACAGTACATGCAAGGTTGTCATGTTGGGAAAGGAGGGGTTTTCCCCGCGCAGACGGCACTACAGTGCAACATGCATCCCTATTGGGCAAGCTTATTAAAGTACTGAAGCTCCCATTGGCTATCACCTTGGTGAAATGCAGAGCCCATACTAAAGGGGCAGTCTTAATTTCTCATGGTAACGATGCCGCAGACATAGAGACCAAAAGATCAGCATATTTCCCAAATATTTCAGATTTTGAATTAAAAGATGTTAAGCACGGGTCAGAACGTTGCATGCTGATGCAGGAAGGAATTAATATGTTATCCATTGTACAGTTAAAATAACTATATCGCCAATGTAATCCTATGTGAAAATTACCTTCTCCCGATTTCTGTGGGTAAATCTCCCTCTCAGGGGTTTAAGAATGTTGGCATGACTGTACATGTTGTGACTATCTTCGAAACCTATGTTCATCCCTTATTGCTTTTTGACACATCTATTAACAAGAAATGTGCCCCTATACCTTCTGTGTTACGTGCACATAATGTTTAACACAAATATGTCTTCGCATATAAACTTGATACACAATCAGCTGCAGTACCAAGAGAGGCAGGTACTGTTCAAAATGGCATTATGGGAACAGCAATGGGAACTTAGCGCACAACTGAGGATATGATAAACAGGCAGTATTCAAAATAGCTGACGACAAACAGTGAATGAGAAGCCTCTGAATCCTAAGGGGAAATGGAAAGGAATTTATTTATTTATTTATTTGCATTTATAAAGCGCTCACACCGCCCTGGGGCATTGAGGGGCTGTTCAAGAATACGTCTTAGTTGCAACACATAGGTGGGCTGATTAGGTTACATTAGCCTGCAAAAACATGTCTTGTTCACAAATATATATGAGAGTGGCCTGGTTACAACTGCCCTTTATTGGTTAGATAAGCGTGAAAGGTTCTCTCATTACCGTGTGCAGGCTTGGTTACATTGTTGAACACGTGTAGGAAGCAGCAGGGTTCCATTTGATCTTTGATAATACAGAATACATTTTTAGACAAACAGTCTGGTTTTGATTGCCTTGCAGAAGGCGAGATGGGAAGGTTCACTTCTGATGGAATGAGGGAGTGAGTTCCGGTTTTTAACAGCAATGAATGGGAAGCTAGCACCACCGCCTCTTGCCCGTTTAACTCTTGGTATCAACAGTAGGTTGGCATATGGTGTTCTGATGGGTCTTGCAGCCGGAGGCAGGAGGACTCTGTGGGATAGGTATGGAGGTGCGGTGTGGTGGATGCATTTATGCGTGATGGCGAGTGTCTTGAAAGCAATGCGCTGGCGGACCGGCAGCCAATGTGCTTCTTGTCTGGCTGCAGAAATATGTTCCCTTTTGGGGATGCCTAGTGCTGCACGAGGGCGTTATTCTGAATGGATTGTAATTTGTCTAGGTTTTTTGCTGAGGTTCCTGCATAGAGTACATTACAGTAGTCTAGCCTTGAGCCTATGATGGCTCGCGCAATTGATAGTCAGTTGGTGGTGGATAAGAACGGTCTGGCATTGAGGAGTTTGGAATAGTAGGCTGCAAAGGTAGCAATTGCGCTTACTTGTCTTGACATGGTTAGGATGGTGTCTAAGTAGACTCCAAGTGTTTTGACTGACTGGGAGACTGGGATGGAGATGTTGTCGCTGATGAATGATTGGTATTTAGCATCAAGGATGATGCGTGAGTCAGTGGCGGCTAGCAGTAGTAGTTCAGTCTTGTCCCCATTCAGGCATAGCCAGTTTTCAGCCATCCATGTGCGGATGGTGGCATAGATATGATATGATATGATAGGTTATTTATAACGTACTCAATACCTAGAGGTTTCTGAGCGCGGACCGGGGATCGAACCTGTCTTACTCCGTGTTGTCTCGCTTCCAAGGCGAGCACTTTGCCGCTGAGCTATCCTCCTGGGACAATGGAGTTGAGGGTGTTGGGGGGTGCTGGGGTCATTCTCATAGTTGGCGGAGAGAGGAATGAGGACTTGAGTATCGTCGGTATAATCAGTGTACATGATGCCGAGCTAGTCAAGTAGGTTGAAGAGGGCGATTGTAAAAATGTTATATAATGTGGGCGATAGACAGGAGCCTTACGGTACTCCAAAGAGGATGGTGTTTGGATTTGCAGCAGCTAGGTCTGAGAAGACACGCATGGCTCCTCCTTCAAGGAAGGAGGCAATCCAGGTGATTGCGTTCGGAGAGAAGAAGGCTGAGGATGAGAGATTTTGACAAAGTAGATCATGATCCACGAGGTCAAATGCTGCCAATAGATCTAAAAGAAGGAGAAGGGCAGGTTTGCCGGAGTCTCTGATATCGTCAATTTGATTTTTAATATCCATTAGAGCCATTTTGGTGCTGTGACCAAGATGGAAGCCGGGTGCCTAGAATGTTCTTTGATTCTAAGAATTCTTGGATTTGAAGGTATGCTACCTTGTCCAGAATCTTGAGCAAGAAGGGTACGGGGGTTATGGGTCTGTAGTTATTGGGATTGGAATGGTAGAGTTAGTTTTTTTTAGAAGGGGACGAACCCAAGCTTCTTTTAGGCTAGTAGGAACTGATCCTGATGCAAACGAAGCATTGATGAAAGCCGTGATGAACGGTGTGAGAAGGTCTGCGCATTCCTTGAAATGGAAGGCAAGGCAGATATCCCCTTTGCACGTGGATGGTTTGATGTTCTTCATGATAGCTGTGACTTCTGTCTCATTGAATGAGAAGAGAGTTGTGTCGGTAGTCTGCTGGTTGGGAGTGGGTGATTGGGATGTATTGCAGAGGAGTGGGTTAAGTTGATTTACTCTGATTTTGTTCTGAAGAGTGTCAAGCATGTGGAGCATAGCTGCTTGTATGTCAGCGCACCATGCTTCATTCTTTAGGATGGTTTGAGGAGGGGGGCAGGACTTTCTAACTCTCTAAAGATGGAGAAAATGGGCCTCATTACACGGATGGCGGTAGGGATTTACCGGTACCGGTTAAATACCGGTACCGGTAAATCCTTACCGCCTTACTACGAGGTCCCTTTGCGGGTTGGGGGATTTAACGCCTGCTTTTTGCAGGCGTTAAAATCCAACCCGCTAAGGGACCTCGGAGCTAATTACGGCACCGCAAAATTGCGGTGCCGTAATTAGCGCCTTCCCCATTCCCATAGAGCCCTATGGGGCAGAAATGGGAATGGGGAAGGGCAATGGTGGAAGGGGGATTTACCGCCCCTCCAACCTTGGAATGGGGCGGTAAATCCCCTTTCCGCCAAGGCGGTGCCGGTATTTTACCGGCATGAGCCATGGCGCTAATAGCGCCATGGCTCACCGCCTACCGTGTAATGAGGCCCAATGTCTTTACAGTTGGACTTGGCAATATCTATTCTGTTGCTGAAGGAGTTAGCTTTGGCGAGGACAATCGCTTTTTTATATTCATTAGACAGTTTGTTAAACTCAAGTTTGTCTATTGCAAGTTGGCTGGTTTGCCATTTAGATAGGGCTGCACGCTTTTTAGTGCATAGAACTGAGAGTTCAGGAGTAAACCAATTGTTAGCGTGTTTACTGCGTTTGGCTTTGCGGACCTTAGGGGTGCAATGGCATCAATGGCTTCAGATAGAATGGTGTTGAGGGAGAAAGCCAACGCCTCAGGATCTTTGGAGAACGGTGCCTCAAGGGCTGGGACCTTGAGATAGGGTGCTAAGCTTTCCCTGGTGAGGAGGCTTGCACTTCTCGTGGGGGCTGAAAGGATAGGTACGGTGGTGCCTTTTTGGACCTTAGGTGTGGAAAGTGTGAAGAGGATGAGGTAGTGGTCTGTCCATGGGAGAGGGAATTTGGCTGTGACATCCGGAACACAGTTGTGTTGGGCTAACCAGCCGATGGTGCGGACCTTGTTGTGGGTGGGTCTGGTGATGAAGTGTGAGAAGTCTAGTGTTTCTAATGTTTTTGCCAGGTTTTTGGCTGTGGTGTCTTTAGGGTCATGAAGCTCTAGGTTTAGATCGCCTGCTAGGATGACCTTAGAGGATGTTTTAAGGTTATCTGAGATAAGGTGCATGATGGAAGAGTGGAAGTCGGCTAGAGGGCCGGGTGGATGATATACAATGTGAAATGTGATGGTACAATTGCGTGAGGTGGCAAAACTATTCTATGGGGTGCAGCGCCGAAAGGAGAGATAGCTGGAGAAGAGGCGGTTGCGGTGCCAGGGGGCGTCTGGAATTTATTTACTGCATGGTGAGCTGGGGTATGATTAAGCCATGCCCAAGAAAACACAGGCTTACTTCCTGAGCGCCCCAACACCATTTGGCAGGGGTTGTATGTCCCAAATCTGAATTTGCCAATTTTGCAACAGTTCCCTGAAAAGCGAGCAAGACCAATCCAATTTATTTGGGGGTCTCTTCAGTTAGGTCATGGTTACCTAAAGGATTGATGGCGCCCATCTGCCAATATTGGTGGCCTTGCTGCGTTTGGCTCTGTAAGAAAAAAGGGGGATGGGCTTCATTAGTGGGGCAGTGGGAAAGGCTGATGCAAAGCCTGTGGTGTTGGTGGGCGCAGGTCGGAAGTACCAATCTGCTTTCTGCTGGTTTGGGGGAGAAACTTGTAAGTATGTCATCCACAGGGAAGAGCCCAAGATCTCATAGACTACAGTGCTTTGTGTCTGGTCAGCCATTTATGTGGCGGAGTGTGACAGGGCTGTAGAGCAGAGCTTAACACTAATGGCTAAGAATAATTAACCCAGGACGAGCAAGCTTGTCCTTAGCACTTAACAGGTTAATCGTGGCTTAATTAGTGTTGATGTGCTAATGGCTAAGCCTGTGGTGGCTGTCTGTGGGGATTATGTGTGAAATATAAGGAGGTAGGAGATGTTAGAGCCGAGTCGGTTAGTCAGAGAGAGGGGAAAAGGCCTTACAAAACAAAGAAACCTTCAGCCCCTGCACTCCTACCAGTGTCCTCTTGCAGACAGATTCCATTTCACTTTCTCACATTGACATTTTCAATCCCTTCCTCTCTCCCCTCTCGCTCCCTCAATCCCTCTCTCTTTCGATCTCTCAAACTGATAAATCGTACCCCATGTGTATCGAAACAAGACTCTGCCAACTGACGAATGACAGAAATCTGGAAACTCCACTTGTTACCATAAACTACATGTTAAAGGTGATGGGGGGCAAGCATGTTTGGTTCAGAGGACGGGCTGCTTGAAAGCAGAGGACTTCAGGCATCCATTTCACCTTCCTTACTATGCTGGTTTGCAGGCTGAGAGACATCTAAAACCTCACGTTAACATGATCAGATGATGTGCTCAGTGGCCTGCTTGGAGTTTTGCCTGTCTGGGTCAGCGAACAGCATTCACCATGAGGTTGGGGCAGGTGCCAGAATCCCTGAAGTTTACCCCGCTAACTCTCACACGCTTCAAACTCCTTTCACACAGCGCACAAAAGCCAGAGGTCAAAATAGATGGACTGCATGCTTTCGCATGCACACAGCAAGCAATGCTGCGAGATGCAGAGATGTTGCTGCCTTAGCATCCCAAACACCCAAGCAATTAGCTAAGCAGTCAGTGGGTGCCTGCCATGGCCCTCTCCCCCGCCTCTAGCAAGTGTAGTCAAGTGCTGCAACCATTCCTGCTTTGTGTGAGCACTTTGGCCACTGACAGCCACACCACTCAATGCAACCCAACGCATTGGCACCTGTCTTCCTCATGGGGATTCCCATTGGGTCAATTTTTCTTAGCTGTTAAGTGTTTAGATCTCCTCTACAGCCTTGTCACACACTACCACATAAGCACCTGACCAGACACAAAGCACTGTAGTCTATGAGATCTTGGGCTCTTCCCTGTGGATGACATACTTTCAAGTTTCTCCGCAAACCGGCAGAAAGCAGATTGGTATTTCTGACCTGCGCCCATCAACACCACAGGTTTTGCATTAGCCTTTCCCACTGCCCCACTAATGAAGTCCATCCCCCTTTTTTCTTACAGAGACAAGCGCAGCAAGGCCACCAATATTGGCCGATGGGCGCCATCAATCCTTTAGGTAACCATGACCTTACTGAAGAGACCCCCAAATGAATTGGCGTGGTCTTGCTTGCTTTTCAGGGAACTGTTGCAAAATTGCAAATTCCGATTTGGGACATACAACTCCTGCCAAATGGTGTTGGGGCGCTAGGGAAGTAGGTAATGGGCTTTTCCGCCTGTGTTTTCTAGGGCATGGCTTCAACATGCCCCAGCTCACCATGCAGTGAGTACATTACAGACGCCCCCTGGCACCGCAAACACCTCTTCTCCAGCTATCTCTCTTTTCGGCGCTGCACCCCATTGAATAGTAGAGTCCTATGATGAATTTTGTCCAGGTGTCCACATAGTTCTTCCACATTTTTCTTCTCATGCTTCCTGAACACCTTATCTTCCCTCGCCTTCTGTCAAGAACCGTCATCTACGTCCTTTCTGGACCTCCTGGTCCCTGACTCGCAGGGATTGCATGCAGTTATCCGTCCAACATGGCCGTCCGGAACAGAATGCTTTGGATCAGTCTATGCATTCCACGCTGCTCATCCTACAAAAGAGGCACACCCCCGCGGCTCTGCGCGTCTCAATGCTACCGCTACCTGTAGTCGGACGTGCTTAGCCAGAGTTCGATCGGGGCTCTCGCTTGATTCCCTGTTCGCAGTCCCTTGAATTCCCTCCTGTTCCCTTTCCTCCCAAATCTCCTGGAAAACCTTCTGCGCTCGATTCACGGTCCTCCGTGCCTCCGAGCGTACCTTAATTACTTCCTGGAATGACCATGGACTTTTGGAACGCTCCCGGAAACTGAACCGCTACTCTCACGCTGGACGCCGAAGATCGGCGTTCGGGTCTATACAAATCCCGGACCGTAAAGAAGAAGAAATCCCAGAAGGTCGCAAGTACACAGCAGAAACAGGTGAGAAGGGGAGAGACTTGTGACAGATTGAGACGCCTTAAAAACGATACAGATTCAGAGATGGATGCCGCCGTTCAAGACCTCATGCGAGGCATGCAGGAATTAACAATGGAGGTACAGAACCTCAAGGGAGAGAACTCAGAATTAAAGCAGCTAATTCTATCATGTGATTCCGCAACCAAAGAAAATTTAATATTGGGTGGAATAGTGGACAAGTATGACGGTTCTTCCAGGACTCTCCGCGCCTTCCTTGATTCGTGTTTAGTTCACTTCACTTTCAAGCCCTACTACTTCTCCACTTCTAGAGCAAAGGTGGGTTTTATGATCTCACACCTCACTGGAAATGCATTGACTTGGGCAATCCCCCTAGTCAATACAAGCAACGCTCTCCTGGATGATTATGATGGCTTTGTGAGAGCCCTTAAGGAAATGTTTGATCGCCCAGAGCAGGTGTATAGTGCTCAAGAGAGACTACTCGAGTTTCAACAAGGGTCCCAGGATATGCTCACCTATGTTTCTCATTTCAAACAACTTGTGAAAGAAGCAGACTGGTCTCCAGAAGCTAGTTTTACACTCTTCCGAAGGTGGCTGAAAGAAGAAATAAAAGATGAGCTTGCTAGGGTGGCCCACCCAAGCTCCTTCCAGGCTCTTATGGATCTATCCTTACAGAAAGATTTCCGAATCCAAGAAAGAAGAGCAGAGAAGAGGAAGTCTAAGGCAAGTATCCAAAAGACCATCACGGAACATGCCCCTAGAGCAGAGTCTACTGTTCCTTCTACCCCGGACGCAGAACCTATGCAACTAGGAGCCTTTCGTGGACCCATTACCCCTCAGGAAAGGATGCAATGAATCCATACTGGTCTATGCATGTATTGCGCCTCCGATAAACATCTTGTGAGAGAATGTCCCATTTCTCCTCCAGGGCGTTCGGGAAACGCCAGCTCACGATCCTAGATGGAGCACAATGTCGGGAGAGAGATGTTTGCTCCACATCAATTCCATCCTTGAACTCTCCTGGACAAAATAACCTTGTGGTTCTTCAGGCCCTACTGTCGCCTTCCAAGACAGAATCCTACCCCATCCTGGCATTAGTTGACTGCGGAGCTATGGGCGTATTTCTAGATCAAGATTGGGTCACTGCTCATAACATTCCACATGAAAGCCGAGTTACAATGCAACCACTAGAGGCAATTGATGGAAGGCCTCTTTCCTCAGGACCCATTACCCTTCAGACTAAAGAGATTCTACTTTCTATTAATCACCATCAAGAGAGAATCAAATTTGACCTCATTAAATCAGCCCATTATCCGATGGTTCTTGGAAAGCCCTGGCTGCAGAGGCACAATCCTTACATCAACTGGGCAGCCGGCTCATTGTTTCTTGGATCTGAATATTGTATGGCTCACTGCCTATCCCTGGATACCTTACCAAAGCCTTTCAAGAGAACCAACAAAGTCCAGTCACCGTTTCTAACATCATCCAGATTCCCAGGGCCTACCAAGCCTTTTCTAATGTTTTTTTGACCGCGATAGTCCAAGCTCTCCCTCCTCACAGGCCAGGGGATTGTGCCATCGATACCGAACCCACAGCTGTGATTCCTTTCAGCAGAATGTTTCTATTATCTGAACCTGAAAAGAAGGCTCTCGGAGAATACCTGGATACTAACCTGGAAAATGGCACCATACGCCCGTCCAAATCTCCAGCGGGTGCTTCATTGTTCTTCATTCCAAAGAAAGATACCAAAGAACTCAGACCATGCCTGGACTACTGTGGTCTAAATCAGTGCACTCTCAAGGACCGTTATCCTCTACCCCTCATCTCGGATATCCTGGAAGCAGTCAGAGGTGCAGTAATCTTCACAAAATTAGACCTAAGGGGTGCTTACCATCTCATTCGTATAAAGGAAGGTGACGAATGGAAAACAGCCTTTAGAACTTCCTTCGGCCATTTTGAATATCTGATCATGCCCATTGGGCTCGCTAATGCCCCAGCAGTTTTTCAACGTTTCATGGATAGGGTGTTCTCGGACATGCTGTTCCTCTTCGTTATTACCTTAGAAGGTCCATAAGGCAGTCTTACAACGATTACGTGAACACAAACTCCTAGCTAAACCAGAGAAATGCCTGTTTCACGTCACTTCTGTTCATTACCTAGGATTTGTCCTTGGTCCAGAAGGAATTGAAATGGATCCTTCAAAGGTAAAGGCCATACTATCTTGGCCTGCTCCCGCATCCGTGAAACAGATTCAATCTTTCCTGGGACTTGCCAATTTTTACCGAAAGTTCATACCGTCCTTCTCTGAAATTGTTCAACCGATCATTGCTCTCTTGAAGAAAGATGCTCCATTTCTCTAGTCTACAGATCAAGACAAGGCATTCCAACGATTAAAGACAGAGTTTACTCAAGCCCCCATCCTGGCTCAACCCGATATTAACCGGCCATTCCTAGTGGAGACGGATGCATCCAATTACGCTATAGGAGCAGTACTAAAACAGGAATTTGAGGACAAATTGTAGCACCCCACTGCTTACCTTTCATGAACCCTGACGCCCAGTGAGACTCATTATTCCGTCTTGGAAAAGGAACTGCTAGCCATCCACCAAGCTTTCACAGAATGGCAACATCTACTCCTGGGAGCTAGGCATCCAGTCCAGGTCCGTACGGACCATCGAAATCTTGAAGTTCTACAATCTTTGGAGTGTAGGAACAGTCGGCAGGCCCGTTGGGCCTTCTTCTTTACCCAGTACCAGTTCCACATCCATCATGTCCCTGGATCACAAAACATAATTGCTGATGCCCTTTCCAGACATCCTGACTATGAAAACTCTGAGGATCAGACCTTTCCAAAGATGTTTCCTCACACGATCTTTGTTGCCCAAGCACTCACCCTCCTGGAGAATATCCAAGGCCAAACTCGACTTTCGGACCTCTGGAAGGAGCACAAGGGAAATAACAGATGGAATCTCACAGCTAAGGACGGGTATCTATTCAAAGATAATCGCTTAGTCATTCCCACTCCTGGACTGAGACAAAGGATCACAAGTCTATGTCATGATACCTTACATTCGGGACATTGTGGGATAACCAACACTCTCCATCTAGTACAAAGACATTTTTGGTGACCCAAGATGAAGGATGATATTAGGATCCATGTCCAAACATGCACAGTTTGCAATCAGAACAAACACGATAATAAGAAGCCAGCCGGACTCCTACTCCAACCAGCAATACCAACAAGACCCTGGGAAGTCATCGCCACTGATTATATCGTGGAATTACCACCCTCTAGAGGCTACACAACAATCATGGTCACTATTGATTTGTTTACTCATATGGCTGATTTTACACCCTTATCCAAACTACCTTCCTCATCAGACCTTGCCAGAATTTTCCTGGAACACATATTCCGACTTCATGGGTTGCCTTCCAAGATCATTTAAGACCGAGGACCTCAGTACATATCTCAGTTTTGGAAGCAAGTATGTCGTATTCTGGGAATCCAACGTGCCTTATCCTCTGACTACCATCCACAAAACAATGGAGCCACGGAGCGTTTGAACCAGACTCTCGAACAATATCTACGATGTTTCGCCACCAAAGTTCAGGACGATTGGTCACTCCTAATACCTATGGTTGAATTCGCCTATAACAATTCAGATCATTCAGCTATCAAGACCATTCCATTCTTCTGTAGCCAAGGATTCCATCCATCTGTCCTACCCTCCGTACTCCCACATCCTACTCCAGTACCTATGGGGGCTCTAATGGGAATGGGGAATGGTTCCCGGAAAGGGGACTTACCGGGTCCTCCAAGGTTGGAATGACCCGGCAATTCCCTATTTCGGGAACCCGGACCCGAAATGCGGTAAGGGGATAGCCATGGTGCTAATAGCACCATGGCTACCTCCTACCGCGTAATAAGGCCCCATGTATAATACCCATTTCTCCTCTTGCACTGCAACCCATAGAATACAGCAGAGTCCCGTGAAAAATGTGATCCAACTATCACATAGTCATTGACATACCAGTCATCTCGATGCCTGAACACAATGCTCTACATGGTTTCTATAATGTTTTAATCATCAATGCTGGTAAATGAAAAGTCACATAATTCTAATTATTATTCGCATGTAATGTAATGCTCTTTTATTTCCATGTTTGCACAGACTACGGTCTACCGAAGAGCCTTCAACCCCACAGCGCTTACAAGCCATAACAATGGCGTTAGGCGCTATACAATTATCAAATAACAGAACATGTCCTATATGCCTTTCATATGTATGAAAACCTACATTTAAATCAGGTTAGACTTTCCCATAAGGTTTCTTATACGTAAAAGAGGCATGTAGCACTTTTACAATTCATATATGTACACGCAATGTACATCTCTAACAAGTAGCATCAGAGTTAGTTCTGTATGATATGTGAAGTTTTTAGAGGGATGTTAGTGTACATATGCCGAATTGTTCATGTCCCACATGTACATGTATAATTTGTATATAAAATGTTTATTTCTTCCTATAAAGTGTTGTATGCCTCCTATAAGTATGAAAGCTCACATTAAAGTCAACCTTAACTTTAATGTGCATTTTTAATACATATGACAGGCGTATATGACTTCTCCAATTAATATTTGTATGTAAATTGTAGCTCCTGAAAACTTACATCAAAGTAAGCCCTGACTTTCCTGTCAGTTATGATATGATATGTCATTTGTAACGTGCCTGTACACAAGTGTTTCTAGGGACGACAAGACAAGGGAGGGAAGAAAGAGGGATGACAAGACAAACAATCTTACTAGGCCATGTGTCATTCAGATCGTGCAAGTGCTATGCCTTAACATGCTGGGATAAACAGTTTGAGCAAAATGTTTTCCTCTTTTTTTTCGGGGGTAAGGGTGTACGAGGAAGGAACTATCTAAAGGAGCGAAAACACACCACTAGCTACCCAACTTCCCTATACACTGGGCCTCATTACGACCCAGGTGTTAACCATGGCGCTATTAGCGCCATGGTTGACGCCGGTAATTTTTTTCCGATTCCGCCATGGTGAATGGCGGAATTACCGCCCCATTCCAAGGTTGGCGGGGCGGTAATTCCCCATTCACCATTGGCCATTCCCATTTTTGCCCCCATAGGGCTCAATGGAAATGGGGAAGATGGTAGTTACGGTACCGCAAATTGCAGTACCGTAATTACCTCAGAGGTCCCTTTGCGGGTCCAATCCTTAACGGCTGGTAAAACCAGCCGTTAAGGTAGGGACCCGAAAAGGGACCTCGTAATTAGGTGGTAAGGTGTTAACGGCGCCGCCACCTTTTACGGCGCTGTTAACCCCTTACCGCCTGGGTCGTAATGAGGCCCACTGTCAGGAGAGTGGTAACTCTGATAATTGATTCTTATTTTCACTTAGCTGCATTGATCACATACACATAGGTATCAAAATAACAAGCTTTAATTCATATCCAAATCGTTAAAACGACCATCTATAGGCCAAGCAAGTAAATTCATGGTCTGGCTAAATTACAAGACAAAAAGGACAATAACTCAGTGTTGTCTCAGGATACTTCAGAGTCTCAATCATGACATCAACCTTAAACATTTCACAGTGATATACTAGTAACAACTTGTTGACTTTCAGACAGATAGATCTCTCATGTTATCTATTCTAGCAACTGTGATGTTAGTACCAAAGTGACTTTAGATGGAAATTACATTCTAACTTTAGTCATAGCATGTCTACACCAACTTGTGTTTCAGTAGAGAGACATACAACACAACTGAAAAAATCTTGGTGCAAGGTATGTAGTCTGTCCCCTTCTTCAGGACCCTGTCAATTTTTCGATATACAAACAGAAAAGCAGTGAGGCATATGATCAGCATATACTGCCTGCTGCTTGCGTAGATTCTTTTCATGTGTGGGAGTCCAATTTCATAGTTTGGCATCATACTTCTGCCTATGGGGTCATTCCTAACTTTTAGTGGTTAGGAGCATAAGATGCTTCTTTGTGTGATGTCACCCTGTCAGGTATAGGCGAAGGGGAATCACCGCCGTACCGTCTCCGACAGCATCTTCAACTGCACTGTCAGGGAACGCCTGGTGTATGATCTTAATGCCACCTTTGCCTTCTTCGCGTTCGTTCACTCTTGTAGGTCGCGGTCTAAAGTTGAGTGATCCACTGGTGCCTCGCGTTTGTTGCTGTCTCTGTCGGGCGCTGCTTCGGAATTATGAAACTCGATCCCTCTCCGCATTCGTGTTCCTGCGGCGTACCGGCTGCAGCTCTGTTTGTCCGGGAAGGGGGAAGGGTGAGTGCCAGGGAGAGGGAAGAGCGTAAGTGCAATCAGGGCAGCATTGCTCTGAGTAAGTGCAGTGCAGCTCTGGGTAAGTGCAAGGAGGCAGGGGACTGTGGGTAACAGATACAGCCCCAGTGCCCGGTGGGCCCAGAGGCAGTGCAGGGGAGACTGCTCATGGAGGAAACTGGTACCCAGTAGACTCTGAGTGTAGCCAAGCAACCAGTCAGTGCAGTGGGCAGGTAGGTCAGCAAGGGAGAGAGAGCGAGAATGCAGAGGAGAAAAGGAAGGTCTTGAGCTGTGTAAGGAAGGCATGGTATCAAACAGTGAAGACAGACACAAGTGATCACAGTTCAAAGGTGTTTATTGAACTTCAATGGGTTGGTTGAACACCTATCTAATCCTAAATCTAAGGATGGGAGCAAGCCACAACCATCAAATAATAATAATGCAGTCCTAGTGGAGTCTCTTTCAAAATAAAAGGGCCTATATTAATAAACCTATTGCCAATCCTTACTTCTAAATAGAAAATATGTGGGACAACAATGTAAGCAAAGGAAAAGTGTTCAAGAAATGATATGTCAGGATAGTTGAGCAGTTGGCTTCCCTTTCCCATGTTTTCAGCATGGGACAAGGCGGCACATCTGAGCTTCACACACACTCTGTCTTCTTGGCCACGAGGAAACAGTTCAAAGCATAAGTATCAACGCATTCTGCCAAAGTCTCTCTCCCAGTGACAGTCTCTTATTGCAGATGGCCTGATGTAACAAACAAACATCAAAGTTCCTTTCTTATCAGGTTTTTCACTTTCACAGGTTCGCAATTGGTCTCCCTCGTTCCGGCTCGGACCACGGATCCCCTCGTTCGGGCTCAGATCTCTTTAGCACAATGTTCACGATTGGTCTCCCTCATTCGGGCTCGGACCATGGACCCCCCTCATTCAGGCTCATACTCCATTGTATCAAAAACTGAAGACTATCGATTATGTGATGGGTTTTGCTTAAACCATTGCAGGACCACTTTGATTCCCACCAATTCGTAATCTTTCTCTTTCACTTTCGTTTCTGTCACTTCTTGGTTGCATTTGTTACAGAGACCTTCAATTGAGCACACTCGCGGTGCCGAACCACTATGTCACGAATATTGTACCTTCATTGTTATAGGTCAAACATCCATCAGCCATTAGGCTGTCCTTGCATCTTTCATCACATGCATTCAATAATCGTTTTCCTTGCTCTTTCTATACAATGTTGCTGCTTTTTACCTTGCATTCAACACAGACCGGTTTTGCATCCGTTTCCCCAACTCACCGGCTGATTTGATCTTTCTTTTATCTTGGAGCCAAGGGCGGTACCACAATGGCTGCTGCTTCTCTCCTACTCGATCAGTCATGCAGGAGGGCCCCAGGTATCTCTGACACACAATACAGGATTTTTCAGTCTAGTTTCTTGGCCTTATGCTCTAAAATCCTAAGGTGTCTAGAAAGTAAAAGCTTTCTGCCTGAAAGGTCAAGGGCATCTCCCTCCTTGAGCACCCTTTGTGGTTTTCTGTCTTTGTTCCCTCGTTCGTCTGCCGTTTCGAAGCTGCTGTTCCTTTGTGTGCTTTGCCTCGCTCAGAATGTGCTCTCGTGCTCCGCCTTTTATCCGTATGGGGACGTTTAAAGGAAGTCAAGTGTGAATTATTATCATTAATTGCCTGACCTTGCCTTACCATGGTAGTGGGACATATCAGGTACACGGCTGGGCTGTGTGAACATGATTTTCTCCCAGAGTGGGATGTCAGTGTGAAAGTGTTTGTGTAGGAAAAGGGTGGGGGGGTGGTAGAGTTACCATATATTCTACTAGGAAGGATGGGGTAAAGGTGTTGCAGGGAAGTAAGGGATACCATGTCTTGCCATCAGGTGTCCCACACCTACTCCCCGAAGACTCCTCACCCAGGTGATCCTCCTGTAGTGGTCTACCCCTAGGGCATGGATCCAAAGGCGATGGCCGTGCCCTGGCCACCTGAGAGAGAGACACCAGGGACTAGCGGGTGAGACACCTTCTGGTTTCTCACAGCGGCCTCCCGGACATCAGTTGGTCCGGCTCTAGTTTGAAAGGGGCAGGGAGGCACCTGCAGAGGAGAGTTTTCTACCCCACGCCCCCTATGCCTGAAGAAGAATCTCACCCTCAGAGAGTTTGAAGTAGCTGAGCGAAAGGGCTCGAGCAGGAAGGTATTTGGAAGAGAAAGTTGGAGGTAGTGTGGGCCCTGACCCCAGAAAGCCTTGTGGACGATGCAGAGGGTTTTCAGCTTGATCATTGCAGCCATCAGGAGCCAGTGGAGAGATTTCAGGGCTGTAGAGATACGGTCCCGGGGCTTGAGGCCAAGGATAAGTCTTGCAGTCTTGTTCTGGATTAGATGCAGAGGGCGGAGAGTAGAGGAAGGCAGATTAAGAAAGAGGCTGTTGCAGTGGTCACTCCTCTAGAGAACCAAGGCTCTCGAGACAGTGAGCTTCTGGGGAAAGTGAGAAAAGGAAGAATACCTCTGAGGAGGTGCAGCTGGTAGTGGGCCTTCTTGGCAAAGTCTGTGACGTGAGGAGAGAAGGAGAGACTGGAGTCGAAGATGACACCAAGGTTTTTAGCCTCACAGGAAGGCAAAGGAAGAGGGCCAATGGAGGGTGGCCAGAGTGAGAGAGGAAAAGCGGGAGTAGGCGTCCCAATGAGAAGGATCTCAGTCTTACTGGCATTAAGGCAGAGGTCATTGGAGGCGCACCAATCCTGAATCGCGGATAGACAGTCAGGAATGAGCTAGAGAGAAGAGGAGGCTGAGGGAAGCATGAAAGAGAGCTGAGTGTCATCAGCAGGAAGAGATCAGGTGGGCCAGAGGGGCCAAGTAGACATTGAAGAGCCATGGGGAACACCACATGTGGAGAGAGAGGTGGTGGAGAAAAAAGGACCCGAGTTGGACCTGGGAGGGTTTGTTTGTTTGTTTGTTTTATTTATTTCTATAGCACACCTAACCCTGAGGTGGTTTATAGTGATAATTTCGACAACAGAAATGTCGAAAGTCAAAATTCCGAAAAAAAAATGTCAAAAAAAAAAATGTCGACTTTTTTTTTCAATGCATTTTTTTTTAAATGGGGGGTTCCCCCCCAGCCCCCCTTTTTTAATTTCTTTTTTTAATTGTTCCCTTTTTTTCAACTCCCGAACCCCTAAAATAAATATATAATTAAAAAAACGAAAGTCGACATTTTTTTTTAGACATTTTTTTTTAGACATTTTTGTCTGTCGACATTTTTTTTTCGAAATTATGACTGGCCACCCCCTGAGGTATCTGAGCGCTTTAGAGCAAAAAATACAGTTGTTGCAGACATAGTCAGATAGTAAAAATTACAGTTACACTTGTTGAAAAAATGGCATATGGCAAGTTACAGATTTACATTAATAGCAGGAAAGTTTCCAGAGGCAGATATACATGAGGGACAAGACAGATTATGAGTTACATCATGTAGGGGGGTTCAAAGAGTAGAGTGGAAATGTTCATTTCATGGAGTGATAGTTGGTTCTTACTGATTAGCCATGAAATGGATTTCCTCCTGAAGTTGGTGAAAGTCTGGGTTATCTTAATGGCAGGCGGAAGAGTGTTCCACAGTTGTGCCGCCATGACTGGGAAGCTGCTCCCCCCCTGATTGTTTTAGTTTATATCTTGGGACCACCAGGCAAGACGTGTTAGCCGATCTGGTGACCTGTGTCGAAGATCTGATGGTGAATATTTCAGGTAGATAGGGTGGAGCTGTATGATTGAAAGATTTAAAAGTAAGAGCCAAGGTTTTCAACTCAATCTTTTCCCTTATGGAAAGCCATTTGTATTGTCACCTTGTTGCAGAGATGCGTTCTCTCCTTGGGACATTCAATGCAACCCTCAGTGCTTTATTTAGCAATATTTGAAGTCTGTTTATCACAAACTTGATGGCACCCAGATAAAAGGGGTCATTCCGAGGTTAGAGGTAGCCATGGTGCTATTAGCACCATGGCTGTCTCCAATACCGGGTCCTGTCTGGCTGAATGGGGACTTACCAGGTCATTCCGACCTTGGAGGACCCGGTAAGTCCCCATTCAGTAAACCATTCCCCATTCCCATTTGAGCCCCCATAGGGCTCAATGGGAATGGGGAAGGTGCTAATTACGGGCCTGCAAATAGCAGGCTTGTAATTAGCGCCCTGGTCCCTTAGCGGGACCCGCTAAGGACGTGTGGTCTGACCACACATCCTTTGCGGTTCCCGCTAAGGGACCTCGGAATTGGGCGGTAAGGGTTTACCGGCACCGACATTCTTACCGGTGCCCGTTAACACTTACCGCCCAACTCGGAATGACCCCCAAAGTCTGTTACAATAGTCCAGTTTAGACAATATAGGCCTCATTACAACACTGGCGTTGGACCATGGTGCTATTAGCACCATGGTCCATGCCGGATTCTGCCATGGTGGATGGCGGATTTACTGCCCCATTCCAGGGATGGCGGGGCGGTAAATCCCCATTCACCATTGCCCCTTCCCCATTCCCATTTTTTGCCTATAGGGCTCAATGGGAATGGGGAAGGATGCTAATTACGGCATCGTAAATTACGATGCCGTAATTAGCACCAAGGTCCCTTAGCGGGATGGACTTTAACGCCTGCAAAAAGCAGGCGTTAAAGTGTGAATCTGGCTTTAAGGGTTTAACGGCGCCACAGCTTTTTATGGCGCCGTTAACCCCTTAACGCCAGGGTTGTAATGAGGCCCTATGAGTGCTCTGGCTAATGTGAGCCAACTTTCTGTGGAAAGCGAAGGTTTGCAGCCCCTTATTACTTTACCCGTATAGGCAGTGGCTGAAGCCGTCGTGTTAACCTGTTTAAGTAGATTTGAGGTCGAGTCCAGGTAGAAACCCAGTGTTTTTACATCTTTGGCCACTGGGCTGTTATTCACATCTATGCTGAATGAGGCAAATTTTGGGTTGAGCTTGTTCAGGTTGGCTGAAGAACCTACGAGCAGGAGTTCTGTTTTATCATCATTCAGGCAGAGGCCATGGGTGGCTATCCATGCCTGGATGATTAGATACATTTTGTTCACAAGCCGTACATCAGAATCATAGACACCTGTTAAAGGGAGGAGGATCTGGGTGTCATCTGCATAATTTGTGTAGGTGACACCCAGATGGTCTAGATCGTCAAATAGCGGCTTTGTGAAGATATTATACAGAGTTGGGGACACACAGGAACCCTGAGGTACCCCACATGTGATGGGGATAGGGTCAGCCGCTGCGGATGGTGAGAAGACTCGCATTGTCCCGTTGTTTAAGAAAGATTCAATCCAAGAGATTGCATTCTGGGAGAAATGGGCTGCTGTGGCGAGGTGATTACAAAGAACTCTGTGGTCGATCAGGTCAAAAGTGGCCGATAGGAGGAATAAAATTACAATTTCCCCTTTGACTTTCAGTTCATCAATCTGGCTTTTTAAGTCAATCAATGCCATTTCGGTACCGTGTTGAGGTATAAAGCCAGATTGTCGAAATCCCCAAAAGCTGATTGGCCTCTAAGTAGTCTTGGATTTGCATGTATGCAACCCCGTCCAAAATCTTCAGCAGAAATGGGACCGTAGTGATTGGCCTGTAATTTGTAGGAATGGTAGGGTCCAATTACTCTTTTTTTTAGTAGTGGAAGTACCCAAGATTCCTTTAGGTTACTGGGTACAATGCCTGAAGAGAGCGAGACACTAATTAACTTGGTTGAGAAAGGGGCCAAGTCTCTGGAGGAAGGAGCTCAACCACTCCAGGGCCTGATCCGTGATACCCAGGTCGTTTGATCAGGATGGCATGATTGACCATGTCAAAGGCAGAGGAAAGGTCATGGAGCATGAGGACAAAAGGAAGGCTAGAATCAAGGTTAGTGAGCAGATCTTTGCGGGTGTTCAGGATAGCAGTTTCGTGTCTCTGGCCGCTCTGAACCAGACTGATAGTCATGGAAATAACCAACAGATTCAATGTGGAGTGTAAGCTCGGCGGTGGCCAGCTTTTCCAAGAGTTTGCCCAGGAAAGGAGTGATAGAGATTGGGCAATAGTTTGCTGGACAGATAGGATCAGCAGAAGGTTTTTTAAGGAAGGGTTGCACAGGGGAGTTCATGAGGAGAGAGGGGAAGGATCCAGTGGCGAAAGAGCGATTGCAGAAATCGGCCAAGGCTGGAGCGAGGGTGTCAATGTGGTCCTTGTTGGTTCTGGAGGAGCAGGGAAGCACCTGTTTGGATGACACTTTCATAGATCGGACCTGTCTAGAAACACTGCCAGGTGTTGTCAGAGAAAAAGTGGAGAAAGGAGGAGGAGAGGGAGAGGCAGCCAGAGGGCGGCCGAGAGAGAGGTAGAGGGAGAGGAAGAGAAAAGCGTGGACAGGATGTCCTGAGTTTTAGTGGTGAAGTGAGAAACCAGAGCCGTACAGAGAGCCTGGGAGGGAACAGGAGAGGGGGAAACTGCAGAAGGATTGGCCAGCTCCTTGCAGATTTGAAAGATTTCAGCCATCTTGTTAGCGGCCGCACAGACAGGACAGCAGGTGGCATGCCAGTTTGTCAGAGGATGCCCCCATAGCCCTCTACTTCCTCTCAGCCAGCCTGCACTTGCTCTTCAGGGCGGCGAGGTCGGAGTCATACCAAGAGTTTCACTTGGAGGTAGGCTTCACACAGATTCTCATGACAGGTGCAAGTACGTCCAGTATTGGAGATGGAAAGATGAAGGTTAGAGAGTGCTGTGTCAGAGTGTGAGTCAGCGAAAGGACGTAGGAGGAGCAGAGAAAGTAGCACCAAAGGCATCCACTGACATATGCTTTAAGGGCCAAATGACCGAGAAGGTAGGTGGCAGTGCTGGGGTTGGCTTATCCTGAGGGAAAGAGAGTTTCAGGTGAGAGGAGAGCAGAAAGTGGTCAGTCCAAGAGAGAGGAGTGGTGAGAGGGTTAGAGAGGGGGATGTCTGAAGAGATGAGAACATCCAGGGTGTGACCGGCAGAGTGTGTTGGACCAGAGGGTGGAATGGAAAGAGAGAGTGTGTCGCAGAGGCTGCGGATGATCCCATAGGAGGGAGTTTTTATAAGATGTAAATTGTGTAATCTGCAAACTGGGAAAATCAGATGCCCTTTGGTAGTTTGTATGAAAAATGTACATTTATCACACCCCCTGAAAACTAACTTCAAAATTAGCCCTGACTTGGATTTGAGTTTTCAGGTGTAAACTGTGAAATGTACAAACTGGGGCATATATAACTTCTCCAGTTTGTACCTGTATGCAATTTACAGTTCCTTTTTATATGTGCATTTTATGACTTTATACCAAACACTCAGGCGCTACCTATATGCCATGTAACTCACATGCCAAAGACTTATACACCAAATACTCATGCAACTTACACCACAGACTCTAACCACACAGTCTTAAGACACACTTCTACGACAGCTACTCCTATCACAAACCCTCCAACGAAACACACTATTTACACACGTGCTCCTACAACAGGCGCTTCTACAGCACATGCACCCAAGACACCTTATCTAATAACACACACTCTTATAACACTGTTATGACACATGCTGCCATAACACAAACCCCTACACCACCTCCTCCTACAACACACATGCCACCAAATCATATGACACACATTCTGACAACACAAAAACTGACAACATATGCACTTGTGATACATATCATTATGCCATGTGCTGTTATGCAACATACTCTTATGCCACACATACACACACACACACACACACTTATACTATATGCTCTTACAACAAACACTATTATTACAACAATCAGAATCAATAATCATGTAACCGTAAAACAAAAAAAGTTGGCACTATTTGGAGATTTTTTATTTACAAAAGAGTTGAGGTCAAATTAACAAAAACGTCAAGTCTACAAACATCAGAAATAATAATGTTAAAGTAACATTATCATACACTTTATCAATACATTTAAAAAAAATGTTAAAATCAAATATTATGATAACCTTACATCACCCACACCCTTAAAAGCATACAATATTACCATAGAATTAAAACTATTTTACACATAAAAACAATAAATTGTATAAAAAGTAAAATCATTCAAAAGTACATTAAATGTAGACATTTTCATCTTTAAAAAGTTAAACAAAATGTGTAATACAAAATGACTACATAATAACAAACTTTAAATATCCACACAAGCATAAATACTCCAAAAATTTTAAAAACAAATCTACAATAACAAAATAAACATAAGCATTCAAGTGTCATACTTAACATATAAAATAATATCAATTAACAAGGTACATGTCATCCTTGAGCATACATATAATTTACCAAACAATAAACATATTATAAAAAGAAAACATAGACTACACAACTAAAACACATTATAATATCAAATACTGTAAATGTTTAGTAACATTTACCTCTACAAATAACAATATACACAATAATTATGGTCATTACACTGTGCAAAGAGAATGCTAACATGGAACATGTGTGCTAAATTAAATTTAGTAACTAATTCAAACTCTAAAAACTAACAAAAGCAACACAAATGTAATACACATTAAAAAACAATTAAATAAAACAGTTTAATGTTGTTATTAAAAAGAAATATTCACACACATCATGTTCCTTATAAAGCATTTCAGACCAAAAACAAAATATTGCAAAATAAAAACAATGCGAGTTAAGGCTACCATGATGTTGGATTTTAATATATTTTTTCATGTATTGATGAAGTTTATTATGTTGTTACCTTAACGTTACTATTTATGATTTCGGTTTTTGTTGCCTGATCCTTAACTCTTTTGTAAATATTCTCCATATAATATATTTATATATATCAAACCAAGAAAGCCTGTGACATCAGTGGTCGAAATCAGGTGGGCACCCTTCCATGACAAATGGGCAGTTCTGCTCATCATTTCAGGCTGACATACCACAATGGCAGCTTTATCTGTAAATTTGTGATCAAGTCTGTTTATTTAAAAATTAAAAAATGATGTTTCAGTGCTTCCACAGCTTAATCATGGCTTCAGTTTCAGAGTTGCATCATAAACATGGAAGAAGGACTCATTTTTATTTAATCTTTAACTTTAAAATATATATATATATATATATATATATATATATATATATATATTGCTCAAAGAAAGAGGACTAAGTAAAAAGTGCTAGACAGTGCTATTTAAAGTCACTAAAGTGCTAAAGTGCAAAACAAGTATTTTTAGTTTAGCAATAGCAACATTTCTCAAATAAACCGCTCACATGGGTCTGTAAGAAAATGGGTGGTGAAGGTTAGTGAGGGAAGAGGGATAGGATAGAGGTTGTGCTCTTCTGTTGGTGCTTGCAGAACCAAGAGAAACTGGCTATGTGTGTCGGCTTTCTAAGTGTGCTTGGATTGTGTGCACTAGGGTTATTGTGTCCTGAGGGAAACGTCCTGTGTCTGAGTTGTTTGTTTGCGTTAGTTTGTCCTTTTGATGGATGTGTGGGTTGTGTGTTTTGTGAGTAGAAAGGCAGGCTGGTCGGGGCGTGTGTGATATGTGGAAGGTATGCTGGGGAGGAGCAGCGGTGGTTAGTAGGAATGAACACAATGGCAAACCTCATAGCTTGGCAAGAATTAACTCAGTGGCAAAGTTCCTATGCAGCAGGAACTAACACAATGGCAAACCACAGAGTGCCGCAAGAGTTTACTCAGTGGCAAGGTTCCGATGCAGCAGCAATTTACACAATGGCAAACCTCGGCGCATAGCAAGAATTAACTCAGGGGCTAAGCTGCAATGTGTCACGCCACTTACCTGCTCCAGGGGTCGGGGTCCTCGGGTCTGGCGGTCTCCTTCCTGGAGAATCAATCCGTGCTGGCTTCTTAGCCGGGGTCCCACCCCCCCGGCTCCCTGAGCGCCACCATTGTTGGTGCCCTGTGAAAGCGCGATTGTCGGCGTTCGACATTCCGTGCATGCGCAGTGACAGGGGTTTGCGTTCGAGCCTCGTTTTGGCCCCCGGGCTATTTTAGGGCTCCACAGGCAAGGATCCAACACGTCTCAATGGGATTGGTTTCCTGGCTGTGTTTTCGCTCCTGGGGTTGCCTTGCCTTGCCTACGCTCCCCTGTGCCTACTGCTATTTGTTGACCTGAACGTACCTAGTCATGTGTAACCCTTCCTGCCTTGCTGCCTGCTCTAGCCTGGGTCTTCCTGTTGTTCCCTGCCTGCGTCTTCCCTGGGTCTTCCCTGCCTTGCTGCCTGCTCTAGCCTGGGTCTCCCTGTTGTTCCCTGCCTGAATTCTTCCTGGGTTTTCCCCCTGTTCCTCTTCTGGTTTTCTGGGGGTTTGGGTCCTGGGGTTTGCTTGGGTTCCGTTCTCCTCTTGGGCCCTTCCTTACCCTGGTGGGTCCGCCTTCCCTTCTCCTTCGTGTCCTTCCACCCGCCTTGTGCCCTGCCGGTGGACATCATCTTCTTCAAGTTCCTTCCCGAAGCTCCGATCATCTCGTTCTGCAACCTTCTCGCCGGGCTATCAGTCATCCTCAGCTGGCATCGGACTTTCGCCTGGCATTCTCTGTCAGTGTTTACACTGTCCTGACATCACGATAATCAGAGAAGCGCTGTCCCGTGGCGTTCAGAGCTGGTCCAGACCTGTGTTGTTGGATACTGTCAGGTGTTGGATCGGTACCCCGCATCACTTATTCTGCTTGCGAAGATCCATCGACAGACTGGCAGCCTCACCTTCTCGTTCCCCTGGAAGAAAATGTAACAAGCTTTCTCGTGATGCTCTGTATAACACAATGCAGCAGAAATTAACACAATGGGAGACCTCAGAACGCTGCAAAATATAAATCAGTGGAAAAGTTCCCATGCAGAAGGAATTAACACAATGGCAAACCTAAATGCGCAGCAAAATTTAAATCAGTGGCAGAGTTCCTATGCAGCAGGAATTAACACATTATAATGGACTATAAGCATAACACATAAGGTAATAATAGTTCGGTAAGTAGGAAAGATGCCATTCAGGGACACTTGGTAGATCAGGATAGCAAACGGCACAGACTCTTAGTAAACAAAGCTGTTTCTGTAAGGGCTGAGCGGAAATGCTAAATTCTTAACAGCCGCATGCACCAAGTTTAAGAGGTTAAGGGGCCAGACTCCAACTTTTAAGGCGTCTACGTTCACCTGCTAGACAAATGGAGGAAGTGACATAAAAGCTGTTCCCTTAGCAGAGCAGAAGGCTACATTCAGCATGTTCTGCTTTAACAGCTTTTCTCAGACTGCAAACATTAGAGTACACCAATGTAAGTTAAGAATTGTCTAACCCCGAAAAGCTCCACTCTCTACATAAGTCATTCATGCCCGATTGACCTCTAAACCAAGATGAACATCGGTCACCTTGCAACTGCCATTTGTTTAGCTCAATTAAAAATATAGACTAGGCCAAAAGCCAGACGCACATGAAGTGAGCAGTTGCATGAGGACAACGCAAGCCCCATTAAGGAGGACAGGGGAGGGGTGATAAGATGGCAGTAGACTGGAGCTCCTGGAGGGGAACCATTCATCTTGGAGTTATTTTTCTTTCAAAGCGAGTAAAATGGTGCTTGGTCAGGCTTTATTTCGACTGGCCATGGAGTGCAGGAGAAATAGATGCTCTGTATGCATTTAAAACGAGGATATTATGCTTCGTTAGTTTCACCCAACATTAATGACTGAGCTGTATCCATTAGTCTATCGATATCGCATTTCAAGACTTCATGTTGCATTTTAAAGGATCAATTGACAGACAAATATCTAACAAACCTTAAATACGATTGAATTCATACGAATGTATAATATCCTTTAGATACATTTAAAACCAGTAGAATTTTTATGCAAAATCTGACAATTAATTTAGTTTCTGTAGGGTGCATTCTCTGTTGCCATCTCCTGGGTTTAATGTTACTTTGTGAAGGCCCACCCATTACAATACCTTGCTATCACTATTGTTTTCTTCCATCAAAAGAGTGGCATCTATGTTCTTGATAGCTCTTATATGTTCTAATATTCCTGTATTCACTTTCCTAATCGTGCTACCGACATACAGTTTCGGGCAAGGACATAGCAGGCCATGAACATCAAATTCAGAGTTGCAATCTATCCTGTCACGAATGTACTGTTTCCACCGTACATTGTTAATTTTAAAACAACTTGTTTTAATTAATTGTTTTGATAGGTTTGATACAAATAGAGCACGATCCACAAGGAAAAGATATAGGTATATGTTTATATCCAAGGAAAAAACCAGTTAAGGTGAGTAAACTTAACGCACCAAACCCCTTGAAATTCTGCGCTTTAGGAAAGTCAGGAAAGGCTTAACTCAGTATGTTCCCGTTGATATCCACCATAATACCATATCCCCATAATGCCATTTTATATGGCATTGTGAATTCCTTCTCTTATATATGTTCTCTTGGGCTTTGCAATAGCCAGTCTTGAGTTTCCCTATGCGCTGCTGAATTTCTAGGGTTCTGTTGCGTTATGTTTACTCACCTTAAATGCAATTCAACAAAAAATGTTTCTTTGAATATCAAGGGTTTTGTTATATCATAATTCTTTTTCATGCTCACTGTATATTTTTAGGCGTCACTGTCCATGCCCTTGAGCCATGTTCAGTGACCACGGCCTATGGCTGTGCTCACTGTATATTTTTCGGCGCCACATGGCATGGTCTTCGGCCAATGGCAGCAACGGCCTTTGGCCATGCCCATTGTCTATTTTAAAACACTAACTGGCCACTAACCATGGCCTTCGCCGTGCCCAATGTATTTTTTAAATCACTCCCTGCTCATTAGCCATGGCCTTTGGCTATGGTCACTCTCAATTTCTTTCAATATTGTGGCCTTCAGCCATGCCTATTCTCTCCCTTCTAGTCTTCTCTAAGGCGTTGTTAGGGAGAATTCTCTGTTTAGGCTGAATTTCCTAACCTAGTGAGTCCCCCAGCAGCTTTGCTGGATTTCTGGAGTTTGTTTTTTTCCATCCTGCCAAGAGTGGGACTCTTTTTCTCCCACTCTTGGACATGTATGTGTGTAATTCCTTTGAATGTCAATGTGTTCTATGGGCTATGGGGTCTTTTACTCCATAGGGTCTCGTATGTTTTTCTATGTGTGTTACACCGCACCCTATGTGCCGTAACACTGAGGCATCCTAGCGGACCTCCACCATAGACTCCATACCCGGGGACTGACTACTGTCTCCCCGGGCATGTAAAGTCACCATTGGCTTTACTAGACCTAAATTTACTAACAGAACTAGTACAAACCATTGTATTGTGGACGTACTAGTAGGGGTAATTCGATTACTCCTGGATCTGTTACTCCCGTCCCCCCTCGTCGAGTTTTGGCTGGTGGCAGTGGAAACTACTTGTTATGTTCGACCCCGAACATAACCCTATGGGATTCGTCCCATTGTTGGAGATTGGTACTTTTTCTCGTTAATCTCTAACGTACCACCGATCTACTTATCTTAAATAAGTTTATCGGATGGTATTTTCTGCCAGAACTCGGTTTGTAAAATGGCGTCTGTGTTCGTCTCTGTGACTCCTAAACCAAAGGTCGAGCCCTTTGTTCCACTTTTGGCGGGCTCTGTACAGAGACCCTCCAAAGTGGTGCCATTCTGTCTGGGTTACCACAGGGTTGTGGGAGGGGGTTTAGGCACCCTGGACCGAGTTGCCTTGCCAACTCCGGTCGCACTCTGGAGTGATTGGCCCAAGTGGTGAGCCTTCCCGCTCACCACTTAGCATGTGTTGATTGACAGCTAGGCTGAATGAATGGGGGTTTTCTGCATAAAAGCAGGGCTTTTGGGACTGGATCTTCAGAAGTCGCCACAGGACCTAAGAATCCGACGAGGGTAACGCTGAGCCGACCTGCACGACGACACCTCCGGTGGAGCCCTGCGGAACCGACTCACCACTTCCCGACGACAGAGGAGATCTCCCTGCCGGAGAGTCTCTTCCCCTGGCTGGTGGGAACAACCAGTCCCCTTTGCTTTTTATCCGCCTCAGGACGCAGTGGTCGAATTGCCCGTGCAGAGCACTTCGGTAACCGGATAGCCACTACCCCTGTACCGCGACCAAAAGGTGGTGCCTTGTGACGGAGCACTCCGCGGCTGGTCTCTTCCCTGGTGGTGCACCGGACTTCACTTTTCTTCGACGACGAGATCATCTCTACTCTTGGCAAAGACCCGACGTGCATCCACCACCAGGAACAACTGCCCCCGCCGGAGCTGTCTCTCCACAAACAAGGTACCGTGTCCGCCTGGCTTCCCTTTCGATCGGTTCGAGTGAGGTGTTTTAATCCTCTCCATTCCGTTGGGTCGCCTCCAAGCTTTTCTCATTTATTGTTCTGAACTGGTTCAATCTGCCGATAACAATTAGCTACAAAGACTTGAATGCATCTCCACTAGAGACTTTTTGGGACATCGCGCCTTGCCTCTCTCCGAGTGGGCCTGGCCTCTGAACTTTATGATCTATTGTGATTCTTGCCTTCCTGCCTTGCATTTTATCCGCGAAGGATTGAACTGTGTTGATTTCATAACCTTCCTATCTTTTTCTCTCCCGTCCTAACTAATATTCGAGTGTCATCTGGGTTGAGGTATACACCTCTGTCTGAAAATAAGTGGTACCGGTAGAACCTAGAGTTGTCGAAGTATTGCTAGGGGGATTGATCGTTTTCTACTTCGTAGAGTAATTGTGTTTGATTTGTTTGCCGTGAATTTGCCATAGTGTTTTTGATAGATGTTTCGTTATAAATAAATCCCTTAATATCTTTACACTAAGCCTCGTTGCGTGTTTGCTTGTCTTGCTGTGAAGAATTGCCCTATTGTGTATACTCCACATATTGCTCAACTCTTCTTGAGGGAAGTCTGACTGCTCAGCCACAGCTACCAAGTGAATCTGTGTGGTGCAGACTGCTACCAAGTGGGTTCACCGCCAAACACCTGTAGTCCTAAATCTTTTGCAGTGGTCCCAGAGGGAACTGCACAGGTTTCCGCCTAATACTGGTGGCAGCGGTGGGACTTGTATCGAGTATACAGTTTAGAGTGCTTTTCGACACTGTAGGATAACTAACCACAAAACTTTGCACAAAAAGCAACTTTAAAAAAAAAAATGTCTACGATGGAAACTTACAGTCAAGAGTCCTTGTCAGGTGAAAATACTGAGAGTCTGCAAGCTCTCTGTAGGCAAGAGAATCTTCCTGTAAGAGGCAAGAAGTTAGAACTAATAGAGAGATTGCTGGCGAACCAAAGTCTGGGTACTGGTCCAGAGGAACCAATCTCTCCAGCGAATGTAGATAACAGTAATGGTGTTGATCTGAATCGTAATTCTGATGATAGCGATGAAGAGGCTGACGAGGACGGAGAGGCTAACAAAACTGTCTCCCCTGCTCCTCTACCTGCCTTACCAGCTGTGCCTACGGGGCCCATACCAGGTCCCACAAGTAACCCTGCTTATTTTGAACTTGCAAAAATGAAGCTCTGTCAGGCTCACTCCTGGATTCCGTCAATTTCACCCCTCTTCCCGGAGTGCCCCTTACACCCTCCTGCTCACCTGTAGTCTCCTCGTCCGATGCGAGTCCGAATCTCTTTATTCTCAATGCCTCCTCTCTGGAGTGTGGATGAGGTCTGCCTCGAGAGGAAGCCACCCTGCCCCTCTGACACGGGGCCAAGCGGGCCCCCGTACCGGGGCAGACCGATTAAGGGGAAAAAGCCGTTAGGCACAAAAAACCCCTTCCTTGATGAAGATGGCAGCAGGATACAAGGTGAGAACTGTGTGACTTGATCCAGCCGATAAGCAAAACCACAGTAAGCAGAGTAAGGCGACTGTTCCAGGGGGGAAACAATATTACAAAGCTGGGAAGGCCAATGAAATGGGCTGAGGGGAAAGGACCCAGGAGAACAGGGGAGAGAGAGAAAAAGAGAGCCAAAGTAGAGCAGAGGCAAGCTGAGAGCGAATAGAAAGTCGGCCAGCAAACAGGAGAGAGAGCGGCAGAAGCCGCGAAGAAAAGGACTGAAGCGTACCAACCCGGAAGCCTAACGCGAAAAGGTTGCAACGCGCTTGCTTCCGGGTTGGCGCTCATTATAAGTACGTCGCCGGTCGGATGGCTGGAAGACTAGACCGCTGCCGAGGAAAGCGCGGGCGGCGTGACGGCTAGGTCAATGGCCGCTCCACCGCCAGCGTCTCCACAGCTGCCAGCGACCGCTGTGCGTGACAAGCTCGAACTAGAATACAAACGGTTCTTGGCTCAATCTGAATGAAACCAAGAGCTCGAGTTCAGACGGATGAATGCCCAGGCTGAGCAGAAGCAAGCTGAGTTAAGACTCAGAGAAATAGAACTTAATCACGAGTTAGAGATGAAAAAGTTGTCTATGGAAAATGCTTCTCTCTCCTCTGGTTCCTCTAGGAGCTCCAGTCCCAAAAGACCCCGGATGCCGAAGGAATTAGTGGGTATGTATGAACCGAGATTGGATGTGTTGGATTGGTTGAAACTGTTTGAATACAATCATGGGCTCCAGGACATCACCGGGAATGCTTTGCTTCCCTGGTTGTTCTCTAGGCTCCCTCGTGTTGCGACTGCTGTGGTAATGGAGTTGGGGGAGGCGGATAAGACGGATTACGAAAGTGTGAAACTAGCTTTAATAGCTAGATTCGGGAAGACCCCTTCCCAGTATTTTAAGAGGTTTAGAACCCTCAAAAAGCATGATGGTACCCCTTGGGCTACCTGGGTGAGTGAAGGGTTGAAAAACTTAGAGGGATGGATTAAGGGTTACAAAGTGAACACTTATGAGGGTGTGAGAAATCTTTTTATGTTGGAGTCTATTTATGATGCCTGTTCTCCTGAGCTCAGACAGCACTTGGCTGATTCGAAGGAATTGGATTCCAGGTAGCTAGCTAGGGCTGCTGACTTGTGGGTTGCCAACAGGGCTACTCATAAGGATTCTGGGGCAACTCAGAAAAAGGACGAGGGAAAACAGCCTAAAAAAGACTCAAAAGAGAATTCTAATAACTCACATTCCAAAGAGGGGCCCAAACAAAACCAGAAGGGTAAGCCACCGGGCAAACCACAGCAGAATAGTGTGTCTTCTGGTGCCAAACCGGAAGGAGGTCAGAACAAGCCACCATTCCAGAAAGCATTCGGTAAATGCTTTGTTTGTGGCTCGACTGATCACGTGAAAGGAGATCCCAGATGTAAGGGTAAACCTTCCGGGGTTCAGCATGTCTCCTTAGCCTTCGCTCCAGAGGAGGAAGTCCAAATGGCAAGTGGAAACTTTCTACTGCTAGCTCACGAACCCATTGGAGTCTCAGCCAGCGTTTCTTTAGTATCTCTGGGGTTGCGGGAACAACAGAATTTAGATGTCTATAATTCTATCCCCGATAATACTAAAGAGTATTATAAGGACAGTGTCCAGGTGAATGGTCAGGAGACTCCTGCCATTAGGGACAGTGGGGCCAGCATAACTGTGGTGGATAAATCGTTTTTTCAGGCTGAGGATGTTGCTAAGGCACCCAAACGCCTCACCAAGTTAGCTGACGGGCCTGTGCAGATGCTTCCCCAATTACCAGTTCTCATCCAGTGTAACAACATGACTGTGAAGATACCTGTCAGCATACAGAGTGAGGTACCAGGACGGGTACTGTTGGGTAATGATTTGAAAACTCTCGGAGCTGTCTCGCATACTCCCAGACCTCCTAGTAAACGGTTACAGGAGCTAACCAGACCCGCAAGAGAGAGGACCATGCGCGGTACTCTCCAGGAGATGATGAAGAAAGAAATCACTCCTGCTCCACTGGAATTGTCGGCCGCTGTCTCCAAGAAATCAAAAGCGAAAGGGAAACCTAAGACTTCTATCCCGAAACCAGCGGCCGGCATTCCAGTGCAGCCAACACGGACTTCCCCGCGGTTGTCCAAAGTTACACCCGTAACTCCACCTCCAGCTGAGGCTGAGAGGGAGGTACAACCCTGTGTGGTAGAATTAGACTCTGAGGAAGAGCTAATGGAAGGCCAGGAACTCATTGGAGATCTGGATCCTGTTGACCATCCTGAGCTGCAGTCTTTACTGGCAGAAGGTGGACCCAGCAGGGCAGACTTCAGTAAGGGACAGAGAGAATGTCCAACTCTGGAAGGTCTTCGACACCAGGCAGAAGCTCAGGCTGAAGGGCAAGAGCCTGGGAAATACAGGTTGCACTGGGAAGATGGCCTCTTCTACAGTGAACCGACCGAGTCTGCACCTGGAGACTACAAACGACTTGTTGTACCCCAAGAGAACAGACCACAGTTCTTGCAGTTAGCCCACGAGATTCCTTTGGCTGGTCACTTGAGTTTCAAGAAGACTAAGGAAAGGCTCTCTCTCTATTTCTATTGGCCAAAGATGGGGGCCGAGGTAGAAAAACACTGCAGGAGCTGCCACACCTGCCAGATCTCTGGTAAGGTTGGCTCCAAGAATGTGGCACCTTTAGTGCCTCTCCCAGTTGTGGGAGTCCCATTTGAGAGAGTAGGGATTGACATTGTTGGTCCCCTTGATCCTCCAACCTCCTCAGGCAACAGGTTTATACTTGTTGTAGTAGACCATGCTACTAGGTATCCTGAGGCAATTCCTATGAGGACTGTTACAGCTCCGGCTGTGGCTAAGGCCCTCCTTGGTATTCTTACTAGGGTCGGGTTTCCTAAGGAAGTAATCTCTGACAGGGGGTCAAACTTTATGTCCCACTACATGAAAGCCATGTGGAAAACCTGCGGAGTTACTTACAAGTTCTCAACAGCTTACCACCCACAAACCAATGGGTTGGTGGAACGGTTCAACCGAACCATGAAGAGCATGATAGGTGCTTCATAGGAACCCCTTAAGCGTAAGTGGGACCTTCTACTGCCATGCCTTCTCTTTGCTTATAGAGAAGTCCCTCAGGAAGGCGTAGGTTACTCGCCCTTCGAACTACTCTATGGTCATCCCGTCAGAGGTCCATTGGCCCTGATTAAGGAGGGGTTGGAGAGTGCTCCTTCCCCCAAGTCAGTCAGAGTGACTGACTACGTGATAGGTCTCCGGAGGAGAATGTCACACATGATGACGGAAGCAAGCGATAACTTGAAAGCTGGACAAGCATTGGTCAAGCACTGGCATGATCAAAAGGCTAACATGGTTGAGTTCACTCAAGACCAGCTCGTTCTCGTTATGATCCCAACAAGGCAGAGGGCCTTGCAAGATAAGTGGATGGGACCCTTCCGAGTAGTGGGTAAACTCAGAGAGGTTAACTATCTGGTGGACTTGGGCAATCCCAAGGAGGCTCCGACAGTCTTTCACACCAACCGACTTAAAGCGTATGTCTCACGACCTGATGTAGGAGCGTTGCTTCTAGCATCATCCGGGGAAGAAGAAGAGAGTGAAGCTCTTCCGGATCTCCTCAGAGGCTTACCTTTAGATGAAAAAATTGAAGGAGTAAATCTCTCCTCCAATCTGACACCCGAGCAACAAGAAGAGTGCAAATCTATGTTGAATCAGTTTGCCTCTCTGTTCTCGCTCTCACCAGGCTTGACCCCTTGGGGCCAGCACGACATACTCACTGGTGACTGTCTGCCAGTCAAAAGCAGAGGATACCGCATGTCAGAAAACGTACGAACCCACATCAAAGGTGAGGTCAGCAAGATGCTTGATCTCGGGGTAATAGAGCCCTCTACTAGTCCATGGTCTAGCCCAGTTGTGTTAGTACCAAAGGCCGGATCTAAAGAACTTAGATTCTGCGTGGATTATAGAGCTCTTAATGCAGTCACCAAGACTGATGCCCACCCTTTGCCAAGAACAGATGAGTTGGTGGACAAACTTGGCGCCGCCAAGTTCCTCAGCACATTTGACTTGACGTCAGGCTATTGGCAAATAGCCCTGACAGACCATGCCAAGGAGAAAACTGCATTTTCTACCCCCGTTGGCTTATACCAGTTTGAGGTAATGCCTTTCGGATTGAAGAATGCACCTGCTACGTTTCAACGGATGGTAAACCATGTTCTGAATGGGATGGAGGAATTCTGCATTGGATGACATTGCAGTGTTCAGTAATTCCTGGGAAGAACATGTAACCCACCTGAGAGATGTTTTGCAGGCTCTTGGACGAGCCAATCTGACCATAAAGGCGAGCAAATGCCAAATTGGACAGAGTAAGGTAGTCTATCTTGGGCATGAGGTAGGCGGTGGAGAAATAAGGCCTTTGCTCAGTAAAATTGAAGCTGTGCAAAATTGGACAACACCGACTACTCAGACCCAGGTGAGAGCCTTCCTAGGCCTCACTGGGTATTACAGGAATTTCATAGAGAACTATGGGACCATAGCTTCTCCACTGAATGTCATCTCCTCGCCCAAATTTCCTAAAAAGGTTAAATGGAACGAGGAGTGCAATCAGGCTTTTGAAAACCTGAAAAAGGCTCTTTGCCAAGCCCGAGTACTCAGAGCTCCTGATTACCGCCAACACTTCATTGTGCAGACAGATGCTTCCAATGTAGGGATAGGTGCCGTACTCAGTCAACTGAATGGGAAAGGTAGGGAGCACCCTGTTTGCTTCATCAGCCGCAAGCTGAAGGATCCTGAAACAAGGGGGGCAACAATCGAAAGAGAGTGCTTTGCTATTGTGTGGGCTCTGAAGAAGTTTAGGCCGTACTTGTATGGTTCTACTTTTGTCATTCAGACTGACCACCAACTCTTGAGATGGTTAATGCAAATGAAAGGGGAAAACCCAAAACTATTGAGATGGTCGATCTGCCTGCAAGGGTTTGATTTCACCATTGAGCACAGGTCAGGGTGTCACCACCAAAATGCTGATGGTCTCTCTAGGATGTATGCCATCGACTAGAGGTATGAGATTCATCCAGGAGTGGATTAAATCCTCCTGTCCCTTAGTCTGGGGGGGCCGAGTGTTAGGGAGAATTCTCTGTTTAGGCTGAATTTCCTAACCTAGTGAGTCCCCCAGCAGCTTTGCTGGATTTCTGGAGTTTGTTTTTTTCCATCCTGCCAAGAGTGAGACTCTTTTTCTCTCACTCTTGGACATGTATGTGTGTAATTCCTTCTAATGTCAATGTGTTCTATGGGCTATGGGGTATTTTACTCCATAGGGTCTCGTATGTTTTTCTATGTGTGTTGCACCGCACCCTATGTGCCGTAACACTGGGGCGTCCTAGCGGACCTCCACCATAGACTCCATACCCCGGGCATGTAAAGTCACCATTGGCTTTACTAGACCTAAATTTACTAACAGAACTAGTACAAACCATCGTATTGTGGACGTACTAGTAGGGGTAATTCGATTACTCCTGGATCTGTTACTCGAGGGGGCACTGTCCCGTCCCCCCTCGTCGAGTTTTGGCTGGTGGCAGTGGAAACTACTTGTTATGTTCGACCCCGAACATAACCCTATGGGATTCGTCCCATTGTTGGAGATTGGTACTTTTTCTCGTTAATCTCTAACGTACCACCGATCTACTTATCTTAAGTAAGTTTATCGGATGGTATTTTCTGCCAGAACTCGGTTTGTAAAATGGCGTCTGTGTTCGTCTCTGTGACTCCTAAACCAAAGATCGAGCCCTTTGTTCCACTTTTGGCGGGCTCTGTACAGAGACCCTCCAAAGTGGTGCCATTCTGTCTGGGTTACCACAGGGGTGTGGGAGGGGGTTTAGGCACCCTGGACCGAGTTGCCTTGCCAACTCCGGTCGCACTCTGGAGTGATTGGCCCAAGTGGTGAGCCTTCCCGCTCACCACTTAGCATGTGTTGATTGACAGCTAGGCTGAATGAATGGGGGTTTTCTGCATAAAAGCAGGGCTTTTGGGACTGGATCTTCAGAAGTCGCCACAGGACCTAAGAATCCGACGAGGGTAACGCTGAGCCGACCTGCACGACGACACCTCCGGTGGAGCCCTGCGGAACCGACTCACCACTTCCCGACGACAGAGGAGATCTCCCTGCCGGAGAGTCTCTTCCCCTGACTGGTGGGAACAACCAGTCCCCTTTGCTTTTTATTCGCCTCAGGACGCAGTGGTCGAATTGCCCGTGCAGAGCACTTCAGTAACCAGATAGCCACTACCCCTGTACCGCGACCAAAAGGTGGTGCCTTGTGATGGAGCACTCCGCGGCTGGTCTCTTCCCTGGTGGTGCACCGGACTTCACTTTTCTTCGACGACGAGATCATCTCTACTCTTGGCAAAGACCCGACGTGCATCCACCACCAGGAACAACTGCCCCTGCCGGAGCTGCCCTCCACAACAAGGTACCGTGTCCGCCTGGCTTCCCTTTCGATCAGTTCGAGTGAGGTGTCTTAATCCTCTCCGTTCCGTTGGGTCGCCTCCAAGCTTTTCTCATTTATTGTTCTGAACTGGTTCAATCTGCCGATAACAATTTGCTATAAAGACTTGAATGCATCTCCACTAGAGACTTTTTGGGACATCGCGCCTTGCCTCTCTCCGAGTGGGCCTGGCCTCTGAACTTTATGATCTATTGTGATTCTTGCCTTCCTGCCTTGCATTTTATCCGCGAAGGATTGAACTGTGTTGATTTCATAACCTGCCTATCTTTTTCTCTCCCGTCCTAACTAATATTCGAGTGTCATCTGGGTTGAGGTATACACCTCTGTCTGAAAATAAGTGGTACCGGTAGAACCTAGAGTTGTCGAAGTATTGCTAGGGGGATTGATCATTTTCTACTTCGTAGAGTAATTGTGTTTGATTTGTTTGCCGTGAATTTGCCATAGTGTTTTTGATAGATGTTTCGTTATAAATAAATACCTTAATATCTTTACACTAAGCCTCGTTGCGTGTTTGCTTGTCTTGCTGTGAAGAATTGCCCTATTGTGTATACTCCACATACTGCTCAACTCTTCTTGAGGGAAGTCTGACTGCTCAGCCACAGCTACCAAGTGAATCTGTGTGGTGTAGACTGCTACCAAGTGGGTTCACCGCCAAACACCTGTTGTCCTAAATCTTTTGCAGTGGTCCCAGAGGGAACTGCACAGGTTTCCGCCTAACAGGCGTCCAATACTGAATGCTCATTCGGAGTTTCCTTGCCTGATGATGTCATATCTAGAGTGCTTAGTCTACAGGAAATTATGGGGGTGACGGACGGTAATGCAAAGGGTTTTGTTATAGCATAGTTCTTTTTCATGCTCACTGTATATTTTTCAGCGCCACTGCCCATGCCCTTGAGCATGGTCAGTGACCACGACCTTTGGCTGTGCCCACTGTATATTTTTCAGCAACACATTTCATGGTCTTCGGCCATGGCGGCAACGGCCTTTGGCCGTGACCGTTGTATATTTTAAAACACTAACTGGCCACTCACTATGGCCTTTGGCCGTGCCCAATGTATTTTTTAAATCACTCTCTGCTCTTTAGCCATGGCCTTCGGCTGTGGTCACTCACAATTTCTTTTAATATTCTGGCCTTCAGCCGTGCCTATTCTCTACTTTTCTTTTTAACACTAACAGGCCACTGGCCATGGCCTCTGGCCATGCCCACTTTATATTTTACAACACTACCACACCTTCAGCCATGATGTATCACCCCCAGCCTTACTCCAGCGGTACAAATATGTAATTTGTGTATATATACTTTTTTCTATAACCTTCAGCCGTGCTTTCTGTATATTTGTCGGCGCCACTGTACATGGTCTTTGGCCATGCCCTTTGTATATTTTAAAACAAGTCTGCCCACTGTATTTTTTAAATGACTCCCTGCTCACTAGCCATGGTCTTTCATTCCTAGCAAGGCATCACTAAAGTGAGTCTGCATGCCTTCGGTGTGATCTAGAACCACAGAGATGCAGTATATTAAATGTTCATGGGAAGCTACTGTGTCCCAGGCTTTGACAAGTGGCCTGCGAGTTCAGAGATAGGCGGAACTCCAGTTCATTTGTATACCCACCCGTACATGGTCACCAAGGGCCCAAATGATTTAACTAATCTAATGGTCTCCACCCACTGTAAAGGCAAAAGATCCCAGTGAATTGGATCCCTTCTAGACTTCTCTGAGGCATGCAATCCTGACTGCTCTTTCAGAGTTTCCTTGCCTGATGATTTCATATCTAGAGTGCTTAATCTACAGGAAATTATGGGGGTGAGGGAAATGGTGGGATCCCTCTGTGTTCTGTATCTCTGTACTGGGTGACTCTGCCACCTTCTCTGCCTGTCTACATCAAAACGTCTCTGTTAATCATCACGCTGGTCTGACTTCCCTTAGACTAGCAGAGCCTGCCCTTTGAAGCACTGGACCTTTGGATGTTCCTTGGGGGCAGTCCTTGCCGTCTTGGGAGTTGACAATCCTTTTGCAGAGAAGGAAAAGACGTTTGCTCAGATCCAGGCCAAATGGTTTATTTTCGATTAAACTTCGTGCCAGACAGTGAGAACACAGGAGTCATTGACCAGGAAAGTCACAAGTAATCCAAGCGGGTTCTGAATTATATCAGTATGTTTTTTCAAACATAATCGCGTAGTCCTAGAGATCACAATGTCATAACCAGACATGTCTTATATTTTGAGTTGACATCTGCCCACAATTATATAATTTTACTTATGCCCGTAGATAAAAAAAGACCTTAACATGCTGCACTTTTGGTTCTAACAATTGCTAGCAGGAATGGACATGTCACTTTGTAACTGCCATGGTTCCAAACCAGAAGCCAGCTGCTGAGAGGTGTCAGTAGACAAGCTCAGCATGGTCATGTCTGTGGACTATGCTTTTCTAGCACAGAGAATTATGAAACGGAGAGGGTCTGATTAGCAAACCTCACTTTCAGAGACAGATCTACCGCCATCGTTTTATAATTCTCAATCAAAAAAGCTTCCTTGCACAAAGCAGGAGATGTATTTTGTATCATGCAGCATCAGAAAATGTGTTCCAGGTTTGACGAGCCTATTCCATCCCATCTCCCCTCCTGGTCAGTACATGTAGTTTTGGTAAAATTAGCTGAACATTAAGTTGAAATAAATGAATAGCCATTAGGGAGTTGCATTTTTCCATACAAAGTCTGTTTCTTGTTTGAAACAAATAAATTACAGTGCAATGTACAAACACACATCTGTTCAAATGTCTGCATAGCACACCCTACTGGCTTGTCGTGTTATATTGAGACCACCCTTAACCTGGAGAGTCCCCCCAAATCAAGGAGCCCTGCAAAATTGCTTAAGTGTTTTAGCGCTGGCTTTACTGAAGACTCATATAGAGTCACACAAATCTCCCCCCTGTGCCCAGAGTGAACCGAGAACCAGGTAGGGGTATAGGAAATATATTTGTATTTATTTGGAAGATATGTAATAGAGATCAAACTAAATTGGCAGTTGCCACCTTCTTTGTAGTTCACAATTAAACTTCTTGTTACACAAATAAATCATTCAAATTGATTGGGAAAAACACAAATCACACTACTTTATCCAGATTTCTCTTCAAGAAATAATCATACTTGTCAATGAAAAAAAACAATTTACACAGTGGTCGAAGTGAGCGGGAGCAGTTTGGAGCGGTGCTCCTCTACTTTTTTAAATTAAGTTTTACAGCTCCTATACATTAATTTTAAAAAGAAACTGTTCCGGAACGGTTTTGTTTTAAAATAACAGTATAGGAAGAAGTTGAAATTTTCACTTTCAGTGCACTGCACTGAACATTCCCTTAAACAGCAGGCAAATGTATTTGGGGGTTTCTATTGTGTGTGGGAGGGGGCAGGGCAATGGGGTTTGTGAGGAGCGGGGCAGGCTAGCAGGGAACATAGTTCCACTACTTCTTTTCTTCAAGGCTCAAGTCGAGGGTACACGCGGGGGTACGGAGTCCACCCACTTTTAATAGAGGGTGGACTCAGTCCCCCCCCAGCTAAAATGAAAAACATTGAATGGCGTATTTGAATTTATGAATTAAAGCCGACCTCGGGGTTCGAACCGTAATCGTCAGGTTTGCAGGGACATTTCACCACTGCATTATATATATATAACCCGATGATAAATAGCAAACAACTAAAGGTGAACTATCCCATTTCGGTACTGCAATTCCCAGGAAAAACATTTGTATTGGTTCTTAGAGTTTAAAACATGCAAACCTTTCAACGTTTTCAAAACCACTATTGGAAGAAAATATCCTTTCTTGGTTTTGTGTGTGTGTTGATTTTATCAAAGGCAAATGCCATTCGTCCTGTACAATTTGGGTGGTTATGCAAAGCCAATTTAATGAAGTGTGCATAGTTCACCTTGATATGCTAATTTGACATTGCATTCCATTGCGTTTGTTGATGAGTCCCCCGACTTAAATTTTTAGGACATGACCCCTGCTTTTCTTACACTTCGGCCACTGAATTTACATATCCAGTGCTTTGCAACTTCGATTTTCATCCACACAAAGGCCTAGCAGTTTGGTTTATAGATTGGTACAAATGCATATGGCAATTATGATTTCACCCACACTTTTGGTTTAAAATAAACACAGGGTGATTTAGCGGTTTGTTTTCAGAACCCCGCCCCACTTAAAGGCCTGTGTTGGGGAAGCTGGACAGAAAATAATTTGGACGATTTCAAATTTTAGGATTTCAGACACCCCACATCCCCTGCACTTAAATGCCTGTATTAGGTGAAGTTGGACAGTAAAAACTGGAATGATTTAAGAATTTTTGATTTTGTTTTTGTTCAAATTGAATTTTATTGATTTCAAAAGAACATTGAAAGATAAAGGACAACCTGGGGGCACATGCCCTCTCAAAAAGTATACAACTCTGGCACTTCCATAATAACTTGTTTTCCCTCCCCTCCAACCCCCCACCCACACCCCCAACCCAGTCCTTTTGACCAATATAACACCTGTATATGGACCACTGGGCTTTGAATAAAACAGTCCAATCTTGTGATGGCCGGGCACCATTTTCAGCCAGATCAACCTAAATCCTGTAACTGTTCATGTTTTTACCTAGGCCAAGCCGAAGTGTCTTTGCCATAAGGGTTCTACATCACCTTGTCCCATGTCTTTTACAACATTGCTGCTATTCTCCCTCCATATCCGCACTACCACCATGAATTGCCGCCGTGATCCTTTCCATAAGGTATATATCCATTGCTGTGTCTGTCCATTCTTTTAGACTGGGGAGCTCCCCTCTCTTCCAATGTCAGGCTCGGCATGCCCTGGCTACCAACAGGAGAAAGTGTACCATAGAGGGCAGGGGATGCCATTCCTCCTCCTGCTTATCCAAGCCAAACAACACCAGCATGGGATCCAACTTCCATTCCCTCCCCCCCCACATCCTTGATCCAACCCAGGACCTCCGCCCAATACATCTGGACCTTCGAACAACCCCACCACATGTGCCAGTAGCCGCTCTGCTTCCGCAACCATGCCAACATAGAGGATTCACCATGGGAAACATTTTGGATAGCCGCACCGGGTCATATCGCCACCGGTGCAGTAGCTCCAGACCATGGAGTTTGTACTCGCAGGATATGGATGTTTTATAGGCCCTCCTACACATAGGCTGCCATAAATCTCTGTCCAATTCCACACCCATATCCCATGGCCATTTTTGTTGGATGCCCTCCACTACGTTCCCTTCTGTTTCCAGCAAGGCGCTATAGAGTAATGAGATGAGACCCTTCATCTCTGTGTGACCATCAAGGACTTTTTCGACGGGAGTGAGGTTTCTTTGTTTGTTTGCCTTCCATTTCTCTGCTGAAAAAACACCTTTCAAACGAAGGTATATAAGCACCGGCAACCTTACTATCCCCAAGCTCGTTTCCAACTCCTGGAGGCCTATAAACTTCCCCCTGTCCCACAATTGCCCAACTCTGGAAAGACCCGCCACAAATCAATTTTGGTATTTATCCAACTCAGGTATTTCATCCCGCAATGTAGGGGCCCAGATGTGACTCATTGAGGAGGGCCATCAGGTAATTCTCTGCATCCTGGTTCTCTTAAGAAGGGGGTGTTCCCTGAATCTCCTCGGGAGCGGACCCCTAGGAACCCAAAGCCATTGCCCTACTGTAGCTGGGTGCAGGTGTTGGGTTTCCAGAAAAACCCATTGTTTCTCGCAGTCATCCTATAAATGTGGGACTGCTGTCCTAAGCTGTGTAGCCTGTAATATAATGGCAAATCTGGGAGTCCAACTCCCCCTTTGTCCTTTGGCATTATCAATGTATCGTAGCCTACTCTGGGTTTTTGATTCTGCCACAGGAACCGCATCATTTGAACTTTCGCTTTTTTCAAGAGGATCTCAGGGGCTCTGATTGGCAACATTTGGAACATAAACAGGACCCTCAGCAATAGGTTCATTTTTAGGGCATTAAGCCTATCCATCCATGAGATCTGTCCTTTCGCCCATACAGCCATTTCAATTAATACGGTCTGAAATAGGGGGAGGGGGGTATTTGGCTGCACCCAGATCTTCTCCTGGCCTCCCTATGGTGACTCCCAACTATTGTATGCTTTCACACTGGATTTCTAACCCTAAGGGCCAGAGGGCTTCGACATTTCTCTTGCCATCCCCAGCAAAGGCAAACACCAGTGATTTACCCCTATTCAATTTAAAGCCTGAATAGTGCCCAAATTCCTCAATTATCTCTAGGGCTGCAGGGATCGAAACAGGGGGTTCACCAGGTGAAACAGAATGTCATCAGCATATAACCCCACCTTGAATTCTCTACCACCCACCCTAATCCCTTCCACCTGTGAGGCCCCCCTAAGCCGCTCCGCCAACACCTCCATTGTAAGCGCAAACAGGAGCAGCAAGAGCGGACAGCCCTGCCTCGTACCTCTCATCAAATTAATGGGCCTGCATAATCTTCCATTGACCATCACGCGAGCCACCAGGGATGATACAATGCCTGCATCCTTTCAGGAACCGTTCCCCCATCCCATACTCCCGTAGAACCCCATAAAGTAGGTCTCCATCAAAGCGGTCGAAAGCTTTCTCAGCACCAAGGGAGGCCAGCACTGTATTGCCCTCCTTATCCCCTGCAGCCCCCATCAAATAAAATGTCATAAGAAGTGTCTCGGCCCCCCTGTCGTCCCCGGATGAACCCCACCTGGTCAGAGCAAACGATTTTCTGAATGTGCCCCTCCATTCACGTGGCCAGGATGCTAATAAAGATAGATCTTAGCATCAACATTTAAAAGGCTGATCGGACGGTACGACTCACAAAGCCTTGGGTCGCATCCTGCCTTGTGTATAACTGTTTAAGGGCTCTCCCAAACAAGGGAGGTGCCTTCCCCGAAGTCAGGATATTATTAAACACCTTAGCCATGTGTTGGGCCAGGCCGAGCTGCAAAAGATTTATAGAACACTACTGTATAACCATCCTCGCCAGGGGCCTTCCCCACCTTAAGTTCGCTAATGGCTCTCAGTACTTCCTCCTGTGTGATTGGTTTCTCCAGGTCTGTGGCCTCACTGTCCTGTAGGATGGGGCGGGAGACCTCACTTAAATTTCTATCAAGCTCCCCCTGCTCCAGCTCTATCTCCATACTGCAGAGTCGCTCATAGAATGAGGTAAATTCCTGGGCGACTTCCCCTGTAGTGGAGTGTGATTGTCCTCCCGAGTCCACCACTTCTGAGACCCACCTTTCCGCTCTCTGACACCTTAGCTTCGACGCCAGCGAGGCATCTGCCTTGTCCCCCTTCTTTTAGTATCTTTGTTTGAGAAACTGTAGGCATGATACCACCTTCCCCATTTCGAGCTCCCTCAACTCGCTTCGTTTCTCCCTTGCCAACAGTTTGTCGACATCCTTCACCCCTCCCTTGTCTACCTCGACTTCCAGCTTCCGAATCTCCCCCCTCAGTATCTCCACCTGGCGGGACCGCACCCTCTTCTTCGAGGCACCCTCCCTTATCAGAAGGCCCCTCCAAGTGGCCTTATTGGCTTCCCAAACTATACAGAGATCTACCTCCCCTGTGTCATTTATTCTGAAGTATTCCTCTATAGCTGCCCCCATTTCTTTAGCGAAGGCCAGGTCTCTGAATAAGCCATTGTTGCAGTGCCATAGTGATTCCCTAGATCTGAAGGTCGTCAAAACTGTCCCCATGCCAACTATGTCGTGGTCCGACCAGTTTATAGGGCTGATCTCACTGGTCGTCACCCTCTGAACATGCTGGTGGTTAGGAAACCAGTAATCTATCCTTGTTCTGGTCCTGTGGATCAGGGAAAAGAACGTAAAGCCTCTTGAGGTTGGGTGGTATTCCCTCCAGACGTCAATTAACCCCTGATCAGGCACATATCCAAGGAGTCCTCACTCCCCCTGTGTACTCCAACTTCCAGCTTTACCCAGAACCCCACTGTGATCCAGGAGCTGATCTGCCCACATATTGAAGCCCCCTCCTAGGAAGAGGAGTCCCACCGTGTGAGGACCTCTTCCATAACTCCCGGTAACAACTGGGTCTGCCCTGTGTTCGGGCAGTACACTGTGGCGAATGTCACCTGAACACCCTCCATCGTCCCAGATACCAACAGGGCCCTCCCATCTTCCCTCTCCCAGACCTTTGGCTCAACTATACAAGTCCTCCAATTGATGAGAATACCCACTCCTCCCTTCTTAGTAGTTCCCGATGCCCAGAACGTCTGTCCGACACAGGCCCCTGGGATGAGCCTCTCTTCCCCCCAGATCAGCCCTGCCTCTTGGACCAAAAGCACATCTAAGCCCCTATTTCGGAATTCCCTGCTCATCAGCGACCGCTTAGTGGGGGAATTCAGGCCCTTGACATTAAGGGTACCCATCGTAAGCACATCAGCTCGGACCCCTACATCAGGTTGCGTCATTCTGAAAAGTGAACAGATGCCCTGACTGCTCTATTCTCCTTAAGCCCCTGGAATCCATCTGTTTCAGGACTGTCCCCCTCCAGTTCCCCTCCCCTCTTAACCCCCCTCAACTTCCCCCCTCCTAGTCCTCTTTCCCCTGGGACCCCTTCCGTTCTTGTGAGACGCCCACCGTGGGATGTGCCATCAGAGGTAAGCAATGCTTCGCCCACCGCCTCTCTTTGAGTTCTCCCTTCCCCCGTCTGCCCATAAATTTCGCAGGCCCCCGGGACCAACCATTCACATCCAGTCTACATTTTTCTGCCAGGACCATGATCTTTATTTTGCCGAAGGTGGAGTGTTCAGTTTCTTAGATTTCCTGCCCCCTGGGATCCTTCTTTTTGCACTGTGATCCCCCTCCTGGCTGTGTTCCATTGGCATGCCTCTCTTGTCCCCCTCAAAGTCTGTATTCAAGGTCTCCTCTTTTAGGACATGTAGAACCTGTTGTGCCTCCTGTCCGCTCATGATTCGGTTATCCACTTCTCCTCTTTCAGATTTCATTGCAAAGGGGAAGGACAGATGGTATCTGATACCCTTCTTTGTGAGCCAATGGGTCAGGGGACAGCAATCTCTTTGTCTGGTCAGTGTGAGGCCTGAAAGGTCTTGGTACACCTTGACCATGTCCCCCTTCAAACGGAATACTTCACAAGCGCTTGGCCTTCTAGTGCACTTCCATTTTTTCCTTGTATCTCAGGAAACAAACCACTATGGACCTCGGGCTCCTGCCATCTCAACCGCCGCCTCTGTGGGTCCTCTCCAACTGGACCTCTTTCCCCCCATCCGCCATGAAGATGGAATTGATCAGTCGTTGGACTTTCCATCCCTCGTCCACTTCCATTTCCCCCTTCTGTTCTCTTATCCCCAGAATGCGAATGGTTGTTGCGACGCTCCCTATTCTCGAGGTCGTCCAGTTTCAGCACCATTTCCTCTTTACTAGACTCCCGATCAGTGAGCCGAGTCTCATACTTCATGTCCAAACGTTTGACCTGCAGGTGGTTGTTTTCCATGCCCTCCATCTTATCTTCCAGTTTATCGACCCTCCCATTTAGATCGCATATCGAGGCTTGGATATCTGTCCGATTGGCTTTAATTTCCTGGAAAATGTCCTTCAGATTGTCCCTGGTCAGGGCCGGTGCACATCCGCCTTCGGCCTTGGTGTCCTTTTTGTCTGGTGCGCCACTTGGGTCCACCTCAACTCGTCTCCTGAAATGCTGTAAGGTCGCTATAGTGGGTTTGGTGCCCTTCCGGCATGTGGTTTGGCCTTGAGATATCTCCAGTGTGGCTGGGTGTGTAGAGGCTGCCTTGGATCAAACCCTAGGCCTGGGAAAGTGTACGGAATTTTCCCAACATACCGGTGCAGGGGGTTTAGGTGAAGTCTGCGGGGGCCTCTTCTCATACTCCAAACCTGCTTCCTCGCCCTTAGGGGTAGACCCCCATGTCTCTGCATGCGAGCTTAGGGGGAGCGCTGGCCTCCTGGATCAATGTCAATGGGAATTTCTCCCAGCCATCTGTGCTCTGGGGCTTGGCCCCACCCCCCTGCCAAGACCACGCTGTGACCTCCTGGGATGGACGCTGCTGGTCCGCTTCTGCGTTGTGGCATTGTTGGCCTCTTAGATATGGGAAGGTGATCCTGTCAGTTGCTGTGCCTGCCAAGCTCCAAAAATCCTCCCCTGCCCTAACCCTCGGCAGTTTTAGTTAATTTCAGTTAATTTCGCACCTGGTTCTGCTGCTTGTTGGGCGGGGGTGATGCTGGGTCCTCCTCCCCTCTTCTTTATCTGCAGTGTGGAGCCAGACCCCCACCTTGTTTCACCCCTTGGGCCTAGGGGCATCTCCTCACCTCATGCACCAGCCGGCACAGGCAATCCCAGCTGTCACTGCAGTCTGGCTCGCTCTGGGACAGCCTCCCTCTGTGGGCATATGCCTTCAATTGTCTGGCGCTCCCACTGTGAGGCCTTATGGATCTGCCCCAGCCCACCTGTCACTGTGGTGGGGCCGGGAAGGCCCATCCACCCTCAATCTGCGCCCAGGGTGCCCTGCTAGGCGAAGAGCGCACCAGAGTCCCAGGGGGGAGGGCGACCCCCGTTCCGCTCTCCCCAGGTCCTGGGTCATTTGTGGGTAGCTCCTCCAACCTGCGCTGGCTCCTGCCTCGGCGCCCTCAGTTCCTTGTTCTGCGTGCCTGTGCCGGGTACAGGAGGAGCATAAAACAGTGTTTTATACTCCTCATGCTGCACCTGGGATGCCTCGGTCACTCCTGCTCCAGCTGAGGCGAAGGGCACTGCTCTCTGTGTCAGGGGGAAGCCGTTATCTCCTCTGAACTGCAGTGTATGGAGGAGCTCTGTCATTTCACGGCCATGCTGGTTCGTGCCTCCTCACGGATTTTGGATTTTGAGCACCCTTCACTTAAAGGCCTCTGGTCAGGGGAAATTGGACTGTAAAATCTGGGGTGATTTAAGAATTTTTTATTTTCAGACCCCCCCTCCACTTAAATGCCTGTGTTGGGGAAGCTGAACAGAAAGGTTGCCCAGCTAAATTACACACTATCATTTTCAGTGCGCACCTGGAATGAGCTTTGTTCATTTCGAATTTTAACAAAAACCGTGCTGTGGTGTTCCGCTAAATGTGGATTTAATTAAATTAATATTTTGAGTTAAATAGTCTCAGGATCTACAGTTTGCCCCCCTACCCCCGCCCACTATGAGGGGAAAGGATTTAAGGCAAGCAGATTCCCCCACCTTTGGTTTCAATTGGCCCAATTCTATTCACATTGAAAGCCTCTGTTTAAAGTTCAGGAAAGCCAGCTGCTTTTCAGGACCTCTAGGAGAACAGAGCAGTGGTCTGGTCATGCCACTCTCAAGTATGGTCCCCAGCTCTTCATCATAGGACCCAGTCAGCCTTTAGGCCTCCTCAGCAATAGACAGCTCCAACCAGATGCAATCTCTGCAAAAATCTTCTTTTGGTGTTTCCTTGCATCTGTCAGATGGTTATTTATAGCAGCTCTGTCCTTTCCTCATAGTGCATCCACTTCAATTTATGTATTTATTGTGCTTCAGTATAAAGCTTTACACAAAACATTAAGAAACATTCAACATGTACTATTTAATAATAGTATCACATATACTACATATCATATACAATCTTACATGTAATCACATACAAAGAAAAACATACATAAAATCACTTGACTAATATCACTAAAATCACAAGTGAAGGAGAAAGAAAGCATCCCAACAGATATTAAAACATAATTTCTTGGAAGATTACCGCTCCCACTCCTGATGCTCAAAATGTCATCACATTGTTTAACTACAGATCTCAATGTATCCAATGATGCTTCTTCATTACCTTCATATACCAGTGATACCACCATTAAGATTTCAATACTGGGCGATGCCCTACAATCATTTTTGCAACCAGGATTGGACAGTTACCCTTCTATCTACTCCCAAGTCCAGCCTCTGTCTAAGAATTGGTTTAGGAGTTTGGAGCTGACATATGACTATTTCCATTTGAAATCCCCTCTTGTTCACATGTCAAGTTTTGGCAAACATCTATTTATGTGGCAAAAACTTCAGAATTTACTAGTAACTGACATGATATATATATTTTTCACTTCAGCTAATCACAGGGAATTTAATAAAACAGCAGCCGGGTCTGCACCATGTTGCACGGACGTTTGGCAATTTTCCGCCATTTTTACAAATAGAATAATCATTAGGAACACGCAATTTACTCCCCACATTCTTCATTTTTCCCTCTACAGTTCACCAACTCAAATTCGGAACATGTTCAGAGCAGCCGGGAACACCTTTTAGATGGTCATTACAATTCCCTAAATCACAAGTGAGTGAATTTTATTTGGACAAAATAGCGTGGAAATTATCTAAACAATGTCACAAAAATGAAGGGCGTACAACTTATAATCGCTGAGAAAAATGCCTAAATGATAATATTCCTTTTAAATTAATAGCAAATCTTTATGTTATGCAAATTGTAGCTCTCTAGTCTGCAGGCTATTTGCCACTCTGAGCCAGCCTGTGACCAGTGTTTTTTATTTATTATTTGCAACTTGGGCTGCGTGCACTCCCACACAACTCTAAGCTGCGTGTGTCCCCTCTTACTTTAGGTTGTGTTCACTCCCTCACAAATTAGGCTGCGGGCACTCCTGCGCAACTGTAGGCAGCGTGCACCCCCTCTTACTTTAAGTTGCGTTCACTCCCTCGCAACGTAGGCTGAGCACACTCCCACGCAACTCTAGGCCACATGTGCCCCCACTTACGTTGGGTTGCATTCACTCCCTCGCAACCTAGGCCGTGTGCGCTCCCTCTTACCTAGCTAGTATGTGTTCATTGTGCATTTCTCAGTTTGCGGGCGCTCTCTCTACTTGGCTGTGTAGACCCCGCATCCCCTCCTCCTAGCTCCCCCCCGATCTTGTGTACACTGTTCTTGACGTTTTTGTTTCTCCAGGCTTGTTTGCTTACATTGTAATGCCTGCATTCCTGCTGTGTTTATCCTTTACTCAATGTTCCTTTGGTTCCTACAGGCCACCTGGCCAGGTCGCCCCCTTCCACTCTGAGTGGGCGGACCTCTCCTCCTCTCTTCTTGTCTCTACCTCTCAACTTCTCCTCCTTGGAGACCTTAGCATCCACCTGGATGCTACCTGCCCTTCATCAGGACTCTTTCGCAACCTCTGTGACTCTCTCTCTCTCTATTCTTGCCTCTGGTCTGACTCCCTCTGCAGGAAACACCCTGGATTTTCTGATTACCTCAGACCTCCCACTCTCCAACTCTCTCACCACCCATCTCTCCTGGAGTGACCACTTTCTCCTTTCCTCCCACTTTTTCTCTCTACTCTCAAGCCAAGCTGACTCCAGCACTGGCACCTTTCTTCTCGGTCATCCGACCCATGAAGCGTGTGTCAGCTGAGGCTTTCGCCGCTACCTTCTCTCCTCCTTCTGCACCTTTGGCTGACTCACACCCTGACAAAGCCCTTTTTAACCTTCATCTTTCTATCCATAACACTCTTGATGTACTTGCCCCTTTCATGAGGATCCACTTGAAGCCCAAATCCAAGTGCAACTCTTGGTATGACTCCAACCTCGTCACCCGAGATTGGACTATTACAATGCCCTGTATGCAGGTTCAAACAAATATATCCTAGATAAACTACAAACTCTCTAAAATAACGCTTTAAGAGCAGCCTTAAACATCCCATCCAGAAATCATGTATCTGCTGCCAGAAGAAACATCCACTGGCTAAAAATCAAGGACAGGATCACCCTAAAAACACTCTCCCTCACATCTAAATGCCTCAACAACATAGCTCCATCTTACCTGATAGAGAAAATCACCAAGGGATCTTCAAACCGTCCCACTAGAAGGGCCAGTGCAGACACCTTAATGGTGCCCAGATACAAAAGAAGTTCTGCCGGCGGCTCCAGTTTCCCGGTCATAGCAGCCAAAACCTGGAACAGACTACCCATTAACCTCAGAAGTAACCAACCCTACCCTAGCTTCAGACACCAGGCCCTCATCTGGCTTCGTACCAATGACACATAACCGATCTGAACATTCTGACTCGCCATCAATGTTCACCCTCTTGCCTCCTGCTTATCCCACCTCACCTCAATGATCTCACCTTACCAACACTTGTAAATACTGTCTCTACTGCCTTTTATTTGTGTATCATTCTGTAACCAAGTTCTCAAGTATTCTTGTAAAGTTTGCGCCCTTCTACCTTTGGGTTTGGTTTTGCGCTATATCAAATAAACAAACAAACAAACAAAACCCTCAAATGCAAGGGCAGGGTGGCTGAGAGGAAGTAGAGGGCATCAGGCGCACTCTCTGACAAACTGGCTTTCTGCCTACTCCAACTGCAATACAGACTCTTTGTCCTCGCCAAGAGGAGAGCCCACATCAAAGTCCGCCTCTCTGTGTCATCTAACAACTTGGCCAAACACTTCAAGATCTGCAAGGAGCTGGCCAATCCTGCTGCAGTCTCTACCTCTCCTGGTCCCTCCCAGGCTCTCTGTACGGCCTTGACTTCTCACTTCATCACTAAAACTCAGGACATCCTGTCTACCCTCTCTTCCTCTTCCTCTTCCTCCTACTCCTCCTTCTCCTCCTCTTCCTCCTCCACTCCTGGCCTGCCTGTGGTCGTCTCTCCTCTTCCCTTCTCTTCCTTTCCCTTGTTCACCCTTGACGATGCTTCCAGACAAGTCTGATCTATAAACGTCTCATCAAAACAGATTCTCCCCTGTTCACCCAGAGCCATCAAGGACCACATCGACACCCTTGCTCCAGCCTTGGCCGATTTCTGTATTCACTCCTTTGCCACTGGAACCTTTCCTTTCTCCCTTAAGCACTCCCTTGTGCACCCCCTGCTAAAGAAGCCCTCTGCCAATCCTTCCTCTCCGGCTAACTATTGCCTGATCTCCATCACCCCTTTGATGGGCAAACTCTTAGAAAAGCTGGCCATCTACCACCTTAATCTGCACACCAAATCTGCTGGTTGTCTCCACGACCACCAGTCTGGCTTCAGAGCTGCCAGAAGCCCGGAAACTGCTCTCCTGAACAGCTGTGAAGATCTGCTCTCAAACCTTAATTCTAGACTTCCTTCTGTCCTCATTCTCCTTGATCTTTCGTCTGCCTTTGATACAGTCAACCATGCCACCCTGCTCAATCACCTCTTTGATAACCTGGGTATCACTGATCAGGCCTCGGCATGGCTGACCTCCTTTCTCACTGACCAACCCTCCCAGGTCCAACTGGGGGCTTTCCTCTCTCCTATCCCTCTCTCCACTTTTGGTGTTCCCCAGGGGTCTAACCTCTCTCCCTGGTGGTTCAACCAATACCTGGCACCTCTTCCCCACTGCATCGCTTCCTCCTGCTCCAACTTTCAGTGTTATGCAGATGGCATCCAGCTTTCCTTCAGGCTCCCCGCAGCCACCTCTTCTCCTTCTCTCATTCCAAACTGTCTGACCACAAGTCAGGAATGGTGTGCCGCCAATGATCTCTTCCTTAATGCCAGTAAGACTGAGATCCCCCTCATCGGAACACCAGCTCCCTCCTTTCCTCTCTATCTTTCTGGCTGTCCACTCTGGACCCTCTTCCTGCTCCTACCTGTGAGGATAAGAGCCTTGGGGTCATCTTCAACTCCACCCTCGCCTTCTCTCCTCATATCTCTGACGTCTCTAAGAAGTCAAACTATCAACTGCACGTCCTCACAGATATTCTTCCTTTCCTCACTTTCCCCCAGAATCTCACTGTTTCCAGAGCTCTGGTCCTCTCTAGGCTGGACTACTACTTCAACACCCTCTTTCTAAATCTTCCTGCCTCTACTTTCCGACCTCTTCAACTTATTCAGAACAGGATTGCGAGACTTGTCCTGGGCCTCAAGCCCAGGGATCGTATCTCTCCAGCTCTGAAATCTCTGCATTGGCTCCCAGTGGCGGCAAGGATCAAGTTCAAGACCCTCTGCATCATCCACAAGGAATTCTGAGGCCTGGTACTGACTACCTCCAACTCTCTCTTCCTAAACATCTCCCTCTCAAGCTCTCTGCTCACCCACTCCCAACTCTCTTAGGGTCAGTCACTTTTCCAAGGAGAGAGTCAGGCCAGATCTCTATCCTCGGATGGGGCTCCCCCTGGAACGCCTCCCTGCCTCTCTCAAACTTGAGCAAAACCATCTCCTGTTCTGGAAGCAACTCAAGACCTCCCTCTCCGCTTCTGCTTTTTCTCTTCCTCTCCCCTGCTGATTCCCAACTGCTCCACGCACTGGCCACCTGGCTACCCTCTGAACTTGGGCCCAGGCTCCTGCATGTCCAGTTGCACTTCGCACTACCTCCCAGCTTCCCTAACACTTGTGGTCTATATCTACAACCCTACAGTCCCTTCTCTCTGCACTTATGAGCCACCTGATGGCTGCACTTCTTGATTTGCCTGCACTGAATCACACGCTGGCTGCACTTTTGAGTTACCAGAACTTCTCCCGAACTCAGCACTTTTCCCTTTCTTCTTTGCTGCTGTTGCATGATCTGAATTACACAGGGCCATTTAAGATCGATGTTTTATCCTCCCTATGTTTCTCCCTCCTTGTCTTGTCACCCCTTTAAACACTTGTGAACAGGCACATTATAAATGCCATATCATATTCTCTTTGTTCTTTGAATTCAGAGTTCAGCTTTGATTGCATCCCTTGTGTTCACACATTCAACCTACATTACGGTCATGCGCCAGCTAGAACATTTGGCCTGCACAGAACTGCCTTCAGAGACAGCAGGTCTAGGGAAACTTGGTTTTCAACACCCTTTGGCAGGCCATATTTATTTGCAGGTGTAAACAGTTGGGATGCAAGCCAGACTTTCAGTGGGGGAGTCCTTTGGGAGTCCTTTGTCCAGAGACTCACCATTTGTCCTTGGCTGAAAGGAACTCACATATTGCATTTTCTAACATCAGCCTTGATTCTTTGACATACCGTGTGTTATACCGATCAGGGTTTGGTTTGCTTTTGTGCTAAAAGTACAGGGTTCTTTCTTTCAGTCATTAATAAAATACACTTTTAATTATCTGCTGTTTGTTTTTCTGCTGTAAAGCGGGTCTGAATTATCAGAAAAATAATTGCTGAAAACTGAAAATGCTGCATTTATTTCTCAGACAGCAATGTTATATGCTCTTCAAATCTACACTTGGATTACATTTTTGTTTTAGGTTTCTCTGGATTTCCACTGCAGAAAGACACTCACATAGTCTGCCTCAGGCCTACAGGAACGTTTCATGGAAACAAAGTGGACTTATCTTTAGAAACGTTTGGCAGTATTTTGCAGATGAAGTATAATATACATACCTTTTTGTCACAACACACTATGGGTCTCATTATTGCCGCCGGACTCGTAACACTTTTCCAGCGACTGGCTTCCCAGTGCCACCGGGACATTACAAGTCCTGACAGATCGGGAAGTCAGGTACGGGAAAATGTTAGTCCCCATTCCCATGGAGTCCTGTAGGACTCCATGGGAATGGGGACACGAAAGCAGTGGATTTGTTGCTAACAGTGCTGGTACCTCTGTGAAACCGCTGCGGCCGGGTGCCGTTACGTCTGGCATGTCAGACCTGTCTGGCACACCCTTATTTCTGGACGGCCACACTTGTAATGAGGCCCTATGTCTTTTCCCTGACATCTTTATGTTAGCAGGGGAACATTTTTCTAATTTCTTGCTTTAAACTGCAAACACACATGCAAAGCTGTTTTGGTGTCAATGTTTGAAACTCCTGTTTTTCATGTCCTGTTTTTCATGTGAAAGGGACCTTTGAGTTTCTTCTGCCACTTGTGAATTCAAATGCTGCTTTTCCTTTTGTAATGACAGGTAGGCCATTTTCACACGGCCCTTCCTTCTGCTTCTGTTACTTGCAGAAACCCCACAGTCTGCCTTAATAGGCCTGTTTTCAGTGTGAAGGTTTTGTTATAAATGCTGGCAGGCCATTTTTCTATCAGTGGGCCCTTCAGTTCCATTGGTTTGTAGCTTTTGATTACACCCTACATCTCCCCACCCCCTGTTCTTCCATGATTCTTTCGTGGGGAAGAGCAGGGCAGAGTGGGGATTTCATAAGAATTCCCCTTTTATTTTTTCTTCTCATATTTTTCTTTCGGTTGGAGCCCGTCCGGCTCAATTTGTCTTAATTAGGAAGTGGGCCCTCCAGCCTCTCTTTCCGTCTGTGGGTTGGAGGTATAGCACAGCACCCCCCTTTCATCCTTCTTTCCGTGTCCCTGGAGATTTTCACAGACTCCCCTCTTGCCTCAAGGCTGGAAGTGAAGGAAGTTAATTATCTAGCAAAAGAAAAAAAAAGGTTGAGTGCCATTGACTCAACATATTTCTCCAGAGGATTTAAACAGAATTGACAAAAACAATAACAGCTTACAATTATACCACAAGACATTTTCACCATTTCACAACAAAACCTTATTCATTTATTTTCTTCCTTTTTACAATGAGCACTAAGTATATTACACCCTGTATATATTGGGGAATTCTGACGGTGTCTTTTTCAGCAGCCTGCCTATTTTTGGCATGCTGTTACTCTCTGGAGTGCATTCCATTATTTTGTGCCTGCATACAATTGTTTCTTCGATTTATTTCACGCCGTGGAGAAACGGCGTTGGATTTCTGCACCGCTCCCTACATAGTATCGCTGAAGTTGTGTCTCCCCTTTTTTTCGTTTGGGAGCTCATTTGATGCGCTCTGAAGTGACTTGTTGCACCGTTTTGAAGCCAGGTGCCATTTCCTGTGTGGCTTGCCAGACGGGCCGTGGGAATGCAGATTTTTCCACATCGAAGGGTGAGGGAGAACTGCTTTTATCATGGTAAGACTGGCTTGCCACAGGATTTGGTTTTTCATTAGTATTTACTGTGCTTCTAACAGTCACTCATGTTATAATTAACACTCGCCTAGCATTGTTGCATGCCTGTGTTTAAGCTTAAGAGAGCGAACACTGTTTCAGTTTTTAAAACATCCGTCTCTTATCGCACAATCTTGGGTTAATGTACAATGACAACCCAAGGAGACAGAGAGTGTGCTCATAGAGAGCAGGCAGCGTGTCAGTTCAGTGAAAAGCAACCTGGATTAGATAACAAAAATTCCAATACAACCGCACCCACGGTTTCTGCTAACAATGAAGTGAAGCTAAAAAGGGAGCTTGAGATGGTGCAGCAATGCGAAATAAGTAAATGGTGGGAGGAACATTCATTGCAAAACTATAATGATGTGTCGAGTGTCCCTCGGGGCTTACGCATTCTGACTACTCCTTCATTTGAAGAACAGGACCCTGCCATGTTACAGGAATGGGGTGAGGCCAGCAATATGTGTTCAGTGACTTTTCTCAACATACTGATTAAGTACGCCAGAACTGATAGGCAAAAAGCATTAGCCAATATCCAAGACATTGGGAATCAATTGTCTGCAATCACCCCGAGCGAAGAGCGAAAACATATCCATATTAACATGGAAAAGGGCTATGTTTCATTTGAAGACGACATAAAATTGAGAAAGCAATGGAAATTTCGCTGCGATAAAGTGGACTATGAGAAGAGAAGAGTTTTGACTTTTGCCAGACGCTTTGACACCTTACAGTGACATCTACCAGCTCTTCCTTTAGCACTGCCTACAGAAAACCAAGCCTCAGACTCATCTTCAGAAATCACAACCACAGAAAGTGAAACCGAGCAACCACAACGTAAGCTGAATTGTATTTAGAAGAGATGAGACTTTTGGGGCTAGATGGAAGAAACAACAACAACAAAAAAGGCAAAGCCGGAGGCTGAGGCAAAACGATTGGCATACAGAGGAAGAAAAAAACAAGGCGGGGGATCCGCCTCAATCACCTCGGACATGGACAGATCCGAGAGGCTCACTCGCTCTGGAGCCAAGAAAACCCAATGAAGGGTACAGAGTACAGACTCTTTAGACATGTTTATAGTGAATCTATCCTTCCATTCCTTCACCTCTGCGGAAACCAAGATACTTCAATTGGGACTTAATTTCTGTCCAACTGCTCCGTTCAACTATGTTGAGACTAGGATCGACTTCGACAAGTATATGAGGAAAGTCAGATTGAAAAAGTTTTTTGCCATGAATCCACCTAAAGATAACCCAACAGAAATACAAATGGGGCATACATCAGTGTCCATCCACGATGTGAAGACCTTTTAATGATCTCCTCTCCTTGGAATCCGAAAGTCTTGATTCCGGCAATGTCCCTGATTCTGAGTGGGACTTATCTGATTTTCAAACTACCTGGACAGGAAATAGTAAACTAAAACTTAAATCCAGGTTCAATCCCATCTTTAACCCTGGAGGGAATATTGAGGCTTTTCAGGATTTAGTTATCAATGACCTTAAGAGAATAAGAAAGAGGAGAATTTTCAATAAACACAATCTCAACCGCCAAGAACAAGCAACTCTAATCAAGTTGTGTTCACTTCCGGATTGCATCATAAAACCCTCGGACAAAGGCACGAACATTGTGATTATGAACTGCTCTGACTATATCAAGGAGGCCAATAGACAACTCAATGATCGCACCTGTTATGCCAAACTAAAAAAAGATCCCACTGAGGACATGATTGAAAAACTTGCTGAGCTCATCAAAAAGTGGTTAGACAAAGGTTTAATTCTTGCATTGTACCTTTCGGGTTATACCTACCATTTATTTTCTGCCTAAACTTCATAAAAACATGCAAAACCGCCGGGCAGACCAATTGTCACCCTTTGTGGAGCTTTGCTCAAAAACATCTCCAAATTTGTGGATGAAACCTTGATATCTGTCGTCACCACCTTGCCTTCGTATCTGAGGGACACTAAAGATTTTTTGAACAAGATAGATGCCATTCCTTGGGAACCAACTTTTCTACTTGCCACCTTAGATGTGGTTTCTCTTTATACATCTACTAAGCACAGAGATGGATAAAAAGCATGTGTGTATTCCTTACACACCAGATCTTTGAACTATTTGGAACATAGCACAGTGTTCCTGGAAAGGACAAGTCTGTGTTTAAACAATAACACGTTTCTTTTTAATCAAGAGTTTTTTTAGTCAGCTCCAGGGGACTGCTATGGGCTCTACCTTTGTCCCCTTATACACCAACCTAACAATGGGTTGGTGGGAAAAGTTCAAGGTGTGGCATCCAAAGATCAGCAAATACACTGATAACATTGCTCTGTGGCTGAGGTATATTGACGACTGCTTCGTCGTCTGGGATGGTACTCTATCTGAATGGCAGGAGTTTGTGAAGATTCTTTAAGTCAATCAGCTCAACTTACAATTCACTGAAAGCCACAGTAAGATTGACATTGTATTTTTAGACATTCTAGTGACTATATTGAAAACCGAGTAGTTGTAATATACCTCTCCATGCCAAAGGTAACCACCCTGAGGCCCTCAAATGGAGCATACCCTACGGTGAATTTATTCGTATCAGAAGTAATTGCTCTAAGATTGAACATTTCGATACTGAATGCGCATTCATGGGCCACAAATTTAAACAGCGTGGATATCCCAAAAAAATCCTTGAAAGAGCCTACATGAAAGCCTGTGAGCTAGACAGAACATCATTGCTGATATCCAATCACACCTCCCAAACTGGATCGATTGAGCAAGATTCAAGGCTGATTTTGACCTATGGCAATGGATCTAGTGACATACGACGAATCATAAGTAAACACTGGCACGTGCTTAAACTGGATGAGCACTTAAATAGGTTACTAGGCGAAAGAGTTAACATTACTTTTCGAAAATCTGCCTCACTTAAGGATAATCTTGTATCCAGCTATATGAGACCCATTGTCATCTCATGGGCTGAAAGCTGGCTCACAACTCGAGCTCCAGGGTTTTGCAGATGCACTAAATGCAAAGCCTGCCAATTTGCTGCCAACAAAACTAGCTTTCGCCATCCTATTTTGGTTTCTGATATATCGATCACATCTAGAACCACGTGATACTGCCTATGTGGTTTACATTCTCAGCTGCTCTTGCAGTAAATGGTATGTGGGCAGCACCAAGGGCAAACTAAAATTGCGGATCTTACAACACATTCGGGCTATTAAAAATATAGATCCCACTTATCCAATGGCAATGCATTTTGGGAAAATACATGGCGGAAAGTTGGAGGGCTTTGTATTCTTTGGGATACAATCCATCTCTGAGCCACTAAGAGGTGGCAGTAGAGAAATGCTTTTGAGACAATGTGAGACTAAATGCATTTTAGATTTTTACACATAATATGCCAAAGGACACAATCTTGATGAGGAGCTTTATATGTTCTTGGGTACGTAGCAGATTTGTGTTACATGTATTAGAGTTTGTATATTGATTTGTTCCTTTCTTTCTCCTCTCTTCCATTCTCCAAAAGGACTTTCATTTGGAATTTGGTCTGATGGGTTGATTTAATGGATTTTTGATTCGTTAATGAGTTTTTCACATGTAGTAATGTAAATCAGTATTTTTTGTGTTTCTGTTTTTTAATTTTTTGATCGCTCTTTATCTCTCTTCTTTGTTTTTTTTCTTCATTATTAAAAAAAAAAGTATTTATTTTTGCTCTGGCTTCATGATTTGTTGGGGGCAGTTCTAAGCTTTTCTCTTATTCAACTCTCATTATGGGTTTTTATTTTGATTATTCTTTTCTATTCTGTCTGTTCTCATTGAGGAGATGCTTTTAGTGTTAACTGGGATATTAAGTTATCATTCTCACTGAATGAATTGAAAATGCTGTTGAAATAAATTTTATTTGTATATCAAATTTTGATGTATTTGACACTCGGAGAAATTTTGAAGTTCTCCATTGTGATATTAAATATTTTTGAGCATTATGCACTTTTTTGATGTAATTTATTTGATGTAGTAATTGGCAATTTTTTGCACATGTTACTTAGATGCAGCTATCCTTGTACCAGCTCCTGCTTAATATTGACTCTTATCGTGAAGCATTATGCACTTTATCTTATGTACTGTATTGGGAATGTTTGCACAAGTATTTTATATAAATATGTGTATTTGATTATTATTATGAAGCACTATGCACTTTATCTAATGTACTGCACTGTGAGAGTTTGCACAAGTATTTTTATGCAAACATGTGTATTTGTGAAGCTTTGCACAAACCACTCTGTCTTTCAACTTTTTCTTTTCTCTTTTTGGTATTCTTTGGCTTTCATAGATGCAGCTTACCCAATGTGAACTTAAATATGCAGTTTTGTTGACCTCAGCAAGTGACACTAATAGTATATACAGAAACCTTGCTCGTCCAGCACTATGCTGTTCAAAAAATGTTTTTGTATTTAATTTTTTTATTTTTTTTTAGGTTAAGATATAAACTGCATGGACATTTTAAGTCCTTTCACACGGGTTGTTCTATTTTGGCTGCTCAATATTAATAATATTAATATTCATGATTCGGTTGATTTTATTTTGGATTACATAGTGGTAACATCTTGCACATAGCACTTTACTTGTATATTTGCATTATGTGATTTAAACACTGCATGCAATATATATATATCAGGAGTTGGTTCCTTAGAGCTGCAGAACACAACATTTAGATCTTAAACTCGTGTTAAGCTGACGGACACAGTGGTAAAAGAAGTTCAGTGATAACTCGGCATGTACCTATGGTCAACGTTTGGAAATGTGTCAGGTATAATTTCTTGAAATGTTATCAAGTTATGTACTGTATTTACTTTTCACGATTTCACACGCTGGCATATTTTGTACTTAGTTTGATTTATATTGCTATAGTATTCCGTGTATCTCACTGTTTGATGTTTTGTCCATTGAAAGATGTCTGCCTTTATTACTGCGCTGTTAATGCCACTTTTTCTTGTGTACTTTTTTATGTTTAGTGCATTGCACAATCACAGAACAGCTATTGTGGTTTCAAATACCTGCCTTTTTCAGGTACTCCGCATTGTGATCAAGCGACTGGACAGCCGCACAACGCGTCATCTCCGATCACTCGCTTTTTGTTTCCTTGCACCAATAAAGGATTACATTTTATGATTGGCGAATTCTGACGGTGTCTTTTTTCAGCAGCCTGCCTATTTTTGGCATGCTGTTACTCTCTGGAGTGCATTCCATCATTTTGTACCTGCGTACAATTGTTTCTTTGTTATATATATATATATATATCTTAATTTCTATCTGATTTTTCATCCTTCCTTTTCATTCTTCATATGTTCCTCTGCTCGACTTTCATGTGGCTCATCAATCAGTCATAAAGCTGGTCTGGGATGACAGCTTTTCAACTGATTGATGTGAACCCATTTTTCTTCTCTCTGTTCTCCTCTTGGCATGAGGAATTTGTACGCAACAGATGATATTTTATCTACAATTTCAAAGGCAGCATGTCTAGATGGGAGAAACCTCTGCTACTTGGTCTGATTCCTTTGAAAATTGTACAGGTAAACATTGTCCCCTACTTCATACTCTTTCTTGGTGGTCTTTAGAGTATAATAGATCTTCATTCCTTTAGCCTACCTATCTAAATTGCGCTGAGGATAAGTTGCTTCCTTAAATTTTGAATATACTCATGAGTAGTGCACACATTTATCAGTGTCGGCTCCTGAGTTCTTGAGAGCAGATGCTGAGGTAACACCATTTTTCGTCCGGTCATGAGCTCAAATGGAGACATCTTTGCTGCAGAAGATGGTGTAGACCTAATAGCTAACAGGACAAGCAGTAATCAGATGTCCCAACTGGGTTCAGAGTCTGTCACAAACTTCTTTAAGATACTCACAATCATCTTGTTGTATTTCACGGGGTCTTCGATGGATTGATAGAATTTTCCAATGATCGGGTCCTCTTCTATGCAGTGATAAAATCTGCATCTGGGGTATCACTGCTCCGCTGGGCAGTCGAGAGTTCACTGTTCACATGAGTTTGTGACCTGGTGACAGCGACAACTTGGACTTCCCCCAGCAGGTATTCAGTTTATGTGAAATCCCCCTGCAAGGTTCTGGTTTTAGCTAGTTGGTCAGCCAGGTAATTTCCAGTCTTATCTGCCCCTTCTATTTTTGAATGACCCCTTATCTTCTTCCGATAGATGGTCATCTCATTGGAGGTCACAGATCGTCAATTTACTGAATCAATTCAGCATGCTTTAAGGGTTTATTGTTAGCAAAAAGCATGCCTCGATTCTTCCAGTTAATCAGGTGCTCCACAAACCCATTCCTGACATAATCAGTTCAGTCATTATGACCAGTTCATTGAGTTGGTGATGCACTTCAGTGACGATGGCTTGATGAACGGCCATCAACTCTGCAACCTGAATACTTTGGGGTCCTATTCTATAACCAGCAGAGGGTTCCGGGTTATCATTCACCCAGGCATTCCCAATGCCACCCACTCATTTCTTTTCCTGTTGTTATCAACATGGTAAGAGCGCCCATCTACATAAACTTTGGGTATCCCATGACACGTGTCTTCTTCATAGAGCTTGTGTGGCGAAGTTAGGTATACCTCCATGTTGTTCTTGCTCATTAGACTTTTGTCCTTGAGACAGTTTTCTTGAGCACAATCATGCAAGTACACCAACCCTTGCGCTAGGGGACACTTCTTGTTTTGCCCATGTCTGCCCTCCACAGGAAAGCCTTACATAGACAGAATCCAGGAAATAATTCTGGAATTACTGACCTTCCCCACCCGGATTCTGTCATTGTGGAGATATTGCAAAGTTTGGTGAGGAGTCTCAACAATGAGGCGCTCCTCCTGAATGAATGGGAAGTAATTTTATAATGCCCACACCATTGCCAGGAGTGCCTTCTCGAAGTCAAAGAATTTTTCCTCCACAGAGGACAAAGTCTTGCTCGCGTATAAGATGACTTTGTTGACGGTGTCATCCTTTTGATACAACACCGCTTTTAGGCAACTATCCGAGAACCCTGTCTACATGAAGAACTCCTTGTTCTTAATGGGATAAGCCAAACAAGGATCCTGGGAAAGGCATCTTTTCAGTTGTTTAACTTCCTCTGCTTGTTCCGGACCCCCACTCCCACTTGACTCTGGCCTTTAATAAATAGACCAAGCGTCAAGTGAACTCTGCATAGTCTTCAATGAGCTTCCGACTATAATTAGTGAGTCTAAGAAGGCTTTTTTTAATTCTCGCAGAGTGGTAGGGTCTTTTAATTTCATTAAGGCTTCGACTTTATTTGCCTGGGGATTAAGACCCTTAGGGGTGATCTCATGCCCTAAGAAGTTCACTCAGGTCTTACACCACTGCGCCTTCTGAAAGGACAGTTTTGCTCCGGCTCTCTACAGCTGGATTAGAACATAGCGCACCTCTGCTATATGTTCCTCCACAGTTGGGCTCTTCATCAGAACATCATATATGCAGGCCAGCTTTCCCCTTTTGCCCAAGTCGGGCAAGTCCTTATGTAGAAAGTTGTGGAATGCATTGGCAGAGTTTATGTATCCAAAGGGGGTTCAGGTCCACATGTACTGAGGGTAAAGGCACGCTTGTACTGGCCTTCCCTCATGGGTACTGTCCAGTAACCATTGGTCATGTTAATGGCAGGGTACACCTTTGACCCATGGATCTGTGCCAGCCCTTGATTGATGTAGGGAAGTGGCCATCTTGACATGTGGACCTGTTTGTTCAACTCCCTCAGGTTTGCACATAGTCTCCATTGGCCGTTTGGTTTGAGTATCCCCAGTACTGGATTGTTGAAGGTACTGTGGATCGGATGAATTATCCCACGGGATTCTAAGTTCCCCTTATAATCTCTGTGAGTGATTCCATCGATGTGAGAGGTAACCGGTATTCTTTCACATATACAGGAGCCATCTCAGGGTACGTGGGTATGGTGGTTGAATGAATGGATGTGCATCCACAGTCGTATGAGTCCACTGAAAAGATATCTTGGAATTCCAGGAAGACCGGTATCAGCCTTTGTCTTTGCTCCTCGGTCTCACAGGCATCAGCAAGATTGATTCTTTCTGCAACCATCTACTTGAAACCTGGTAAGACCCTGGGCTTGGCACTTTCAGCGGTATCCTCCAGTTGGGTGGAGAGATCTCTTTTGATGGTGTTGACCTGGCCAGTAGGTTCAAGGGTTTCGAGGTAGTTGTCCTTGACTCTGAACACTATCTCCTCCCTCCTGATGTGACAGGCCACCTATTCTACCCCGTAGGGGCAGGAAGAGTACGCCATGAAATTCAATGCCTAGTAAAAATCTTTTCTGGAGGAATAGCGTTGCTGATGTCGAAACAGTCGTTTGGGATTGGTACCATAATTTCATTTGGCTAATTTATTTAAAAAGTTATTCCTAACGCTGAGTCCCTAGCAAAAGCTGATTAGCCCTATATGTGAGGAAACTCGTATCGACCCGTTACCGGCCCTAGTTAGTGCTGGTGTGCCGACTACAAAGGGATGTCGAGATCCTGACCCTATCTTCTCTAAACCACTTTCCTAATGTCTAAAAGTAAGTGCACACAAGGTGGGGGTCGGTGTATGTATTTAATGTTTCCGCCTCCAGAGCGTGTCTTATCACTAAAAACAAAAAAGGGAGAATGTATGGCCAAAGGTCAATAGAATAATGTAAAAAATGAATTTTCTCTACACTGTACAGTTTTGTAGAGAAAGTTCATGGTAATTTCTTTATACAAGCCCTTTTCTCTATGTGTAAGGGTATCGGAGTCTGGGTTATCAACCAGTACTACTTTGGTAACAGTCAACCGGTTTCAGAGGGATTCATAAGTGGCTGCTTTCTTCAGGATGAATACTTGTGGATATAGTATTCAATATATATTCTTAAATTCTGTGAAGTTTTCTGAGGATATCTTCAGGTGTCCAAAGGGCTTGTTGGGTCAATCCCTAAATCCTAAAGGATAGAAAGACAAAAGAGACAAGTGGAACTATCATCAATCTCAAAGTGCTTCTAAAGCCTAATTCCAAGTGTTTTATAAATGGTTATTCTGCCTACTTAAGGGATAAGGTACTTCTTACCTCTATGTGCCAAATTTCTTGTTCGTGCCTGCTGTGTGCTGAGAGTGTCTTAAACTCAACTGCATACATTCTTTGCAGGAATCTGTAAGAGATGGGAAATCAATGCTAAAGTCCCATTCTATTTATCAGTTTTCCAAAATGCCAGCTGTATATGAATAGGACCCAGTCTATCCATTCAACTGTCTTCACTACTCGATTCTGTGGGAAATATTGCCAACTCTTGGAATCGATTCTGCCCTCAAGTGGAGACCCTCCCAGAATAGTGGGAACCTATTCTTCATCGCCTCACCCACCTTCCTAATTTGCTACACAACCCTGAAGAGACCCCGCTTTTCCCATTTGAACTACCGCGTGCGCTTGCATTGCATGTACATTTGAGCATTAGGATCCACTCTTCTAAGGGATTGGACTACCTCTTAGTTGGGAGTGTGTTGGATGCAGAAGGGACTAAAGACTATTTGCACTGCCTGTTTCCTTCCCCTTTTAGGTTGTGGACCCATTTAATGCATTAACCCTTTAGACCCCATTGGTCTTGTATATAGGTATTTAGATAGGATTGTGTTGGCTTAATAAGTATTACTGTGATTTGATTTGTGTGTTGAAACGCAAAGGCCTTGAAATAAATGTATATGTATTTGTAATACATCTACACCTGACTGGGAGTGATTTGTAATTGTCCTTTACTCTGTGTGCTCATTGAGGTCTTTCAGTCACCCTCCTGAGACCTAGTCTTGACCACCGCCAAGCTACCTTGATTAGTCTGGCTTGTCCAGAAGGTTACCCTGTTCCAAGAAATTAGGCTGGCCTTCTGAATCTCTACCCACTAGGTCAGAGTTCAGAAATCCATCTTAACATGCTCTATGCTTTTGTTACCAATGGACATTTTTAGCATACACCAGCAGGAGATGTTTGGAGTTTGGAGTTTTCAGACCTACTTCCTATTTTTTAATCAATTTAAATATGTGAATGGTCTTATTTTTGGCAGTTTCCTGAATAATTCTTCACTGCTGAAGCTCCTTCCATTATTCAGGCATACTCTGGTGATCACCGGCTCCTCTCCCTCAGTTAACTGAATGGGAAAAACAACAGTTTGCCCTTTTTCTGAATGCAAGCAAAAGGAGAGAGAGCAACACAGGTTTGATCCCCAGGTCTGCGCTTAGGTACCTCTAGGTATTAAGTGCGTTATAAATAACCTATAATATCATATTCTTCCTTGTCAAGTAACACTGGACCTAAGGTTTCTTCAGATTTTGGACTGGTGTGAAGTTTTGAGGTGTTCCCTTCCAGTGTGGATTGCCACTTAAAACTGGGAGGAAGAATAGAGAAGGGTTCCCATTACCTGTTTGTTCTCCTTCAGAGATGACAGTGATGTCTGGGACTTGGTTATTCTTGAAATGGAATTCGATTTTCTCAAAAGGTTGATCAATTAAATGACAGGTACCATTCAAGCTTACATAATTGGTACTCATTTTTAATTTTGAAGGCTGGTTAGTCTGGGTCCAGAGGACCTTGTTTACACAGTCGATCAGAGGTGATAGCCCCCCCCAGGAGATAGTTCCCTACTAAACAAGGTGTGCCCTCTGGAGACATGACTACAACCGGATGTTTCAGTCGATGTCGCCCAATGTTTATATCCAGTTCTGCGGTGCCTTTGACCGAAATGTCATTCCCGTAGATATTTTGGAGTTGTCCAAGAAGTGGTGTGAGGGGAATTTTATGGCTCTGCCCCCATCCTGAGTTTAGTTGGTCAAAGGCCTTTTTGGACAGGAGGGTGGCTTCTGATCCAGTATCCACCAGAGCTGATAATTCACACTGAGCCTGCACCTTTACCGGTGGGTACAATCTGCCTTCTTTCTCTTCCAGGGTGCAAAGAAAGTGTGAGTTATTTCACAGCCCGGTGGTCATTTTCCTAATATTGAACTCCGACACAGGGTGATCTTGGGCAATTTGCTGTGTCGGAGATCGGGAATCTGTAAAGAAAACTTTACAACTGGCGATGGGTGGATTTGGGGAAGCCTCTTCCTCCCCACCCCCAATTCTTTGTTGTCCCCCTTTTCGTGGAGGCAGTTCTCACAACCTGTTTCGGGGAAGGACCCCTCCATTTCTACCTTATCTGACTCACATGTTTGGGGTTGAATAGTTTCTTGTTTTGGGTCGGTCTCCATACTTACCCTGTTCCACTCAGGGTCTTTTGGGATACATTTGTCGTTGGGAGGGATCTCCCTGGTCCTGAAAGAGAAGATATGTGTCATGATGCCCGCTCCCGGGGAGCCGGGTTCAAGCCCAGTCCCCAAGGAAGGACCCAGCAACCCCATATAGGGGCCCTTTGGACAGTGTCCTGGCGCCTATGGCGCCAGGCTCATAAAAGACATCAGACCTGGCGCCATAGGCGCCAGGCTCATTATGGGAGTGCTTGGGTGCACTTACCTGATGCAGACCATGCTGCAGGATCCCGGCCTCCTTGAGGCCTGAAAGGAACTACTTTACCTGTGGGACTAATTTACCATCCGGGCATGGTCGGGGAAGGATACATACCTGATTGGAGGAAGGAAACATACCTGGAACTTCTTCCAAGGCTATTTAAACCCCACCTGAATAGCCACACGTGCTTCGCGTTGTTCTGCATCTAGCAGCTGGACGCTCACCGTGTCTGCTCCTGCATCCTGACTTCTGCCACTCCTGCCAGCATCCTGGATCACCTGCAAAGGAAGAGAAGAAGAGAACAGAAGAAGGAAAAGTCCTTACCTGCTAAAACCGCATCCCGGAGACATCTCGCCGACAATCCTGAAAAGGAAGACTTTTATTTAAAAGCTCATCGTGTCGATCGCTGCAGCGCCGCATTCCACTCGCCTTTACAGGGCGCCTCCATGTTCAGCAGCGATCATCCGGATTCGCAGTCACGCCCCAGCGCCTAGGGAGAAAAAGACCAGAACAAAAGGTGAGAGAGAGAAGGGAATAAGGAAAGCTAAATCTCCGTGTTAAGACTTACCTGTTGATTCATTCCCTCTTCATTTCGGGTCCGCGCCGCATCCTGGCATTTCCGGACCCCGGCCCCTAAGAGGAAAAAGAGACATCAGCGTTAATGAGCGAATGAAAAGACATTACCAAAAAACGCTCATTAAAGACTTACCTGATTTCTACAAGGATTTCACCTCTCATCTCGGGTCGGTGCCTGTTCCCCGGCATTCCGTACCCCGGCTCCTATGGGGAAAAAGACACTAGCATTAGTACATTAATGCATGGACACAAGGGGAACCTCTTATCAAAAAAACTTACCTGGAAGCCAAGCAAGTTTGGTTCTCACCAATCCGAAAATCCAGTGAAGTAACTGGATACCAACGCGCCCCTGCATCAGAAGCAGGATGGAGAGCTCGTCCTTCCAGACCCTAAGGTGAGACGCTACTAGGAATCACAGAAGGGTTTCGAGGAGGGTGAGAGGGGAAAGTGGGAGGCCGATTGCATTACCCCGCAGACAGTTAATCCCCTATTTTCGCCTACAGAAGGATACTTCTGCGAGCCAGACAAGCCAGATTTGGGGGCCCGGTCAGTCCGTCTTCCAAACCCTGCGCATCACCTTAGAAGAGGTCACAGCAGCGCGAACCAGGCCAGCGCCTCCATGGGAGTCAGGTGAGCGTTACAATATGCTTACCTGAAACCACCAGGGACTGTTCTCTTTCAAAGGGGATGGTCTTAAGCTCTTCCACAAAGTGGGCTCTTCTTTGGCCTCTCCTACTTACCGTTTGCTCTTAGGTTCTAACATTTCGGGGGTAGAAGAGCCACTTTCAGGCTGAGAGGTGTTTAGGGGTTCTGTCTGGGTGAGAAAGGAAGTTTCCTCTAGGGCTTGGCATCTCCCCTCCACCCGGGCCCCCTTCTCAGGAACCTGTGGTTTGTCGGATGTTTCATCTTGTCATCCCCCCAACTCCGAGCATACGCCCTGGGTGTTGGGGAATTCTGGGAAGCAGGGTTAGGTTGAGGTTTGGACGATAGTGGACGAAACTCGGGTACATACAGGGCAATATATCACATATACTAGAATAATTAAACGGGTGAAGGAAACGTGGTCCGAAATAGCACTAGCAGAACAACCTGACACTGCCATAGAAACGATGTACGATAGCTCGGAGGGAGGACACGAAATATCCCGGATCTATGAACTGGTGATGTCTAAAGTGGGTAAGGAGTTGCTCCAATTGAGACGGGACTGGGAGGAGGAAGCGGGAGAACCTATGCAAGACAGGCAGTGGGAA